>NC_091777.1:56018577-56369854 GCF_029378745.1 Bos indicus
TCCTCGTTTAGCCGCTAAGTCATGTCCAAACTCTTTTGCTTACCTAACCTTTAAAAGGCTTCCTAATGCTGAGTCTCCCTAGGAAATAGCTTAACTCTGTTAGATGTGTGTAAGGATTGCATTCATGCCTCTCCCCCATCAGACTCCAGCATCAGGAATAATTCCTGGCAGGTCCCCCAACACCTTCCACAAGGGCTGGCCCCTAGAAGATCAGAATCTTGAACAAATAAGGGAATTTGGGGTTTCTTCCTGCACTCGCCAAAGTTTAGGGAGAAAGAGAGAAACAGCAACTCCTCTTGACACTGTACTTGGATTAGTCATCTGCTGATGGTTTAGTGGGCATCAGAATGGTCCTGCCAAGTCCAGCGGCCATGCTTTTCCTGCAGAATCTGTTTGCCAGCTTCAGGATGGGGGAAGCCACAGGAAAACAGGGTGCTTTCAATGCAGGGGGTGCCAGTTCAATCTGTAGTTGGGGAACTAAGATCCCACATGCAATGTAGCACAGCCAAAAAAAATAAACAGCAAAAACAAAGTTAAAAAAAAACTAGAGATTGTGATGCAGAGATTCACTACACTGGCAAACTCAGAAACATAGGTCCTTGAAAATAGGACGTGGTCTGGGGATCTTGCCTTGTAGGGCCTGGCAGTTAGGAAGGGTCTGACAAATTCATTGACTTGAACTGAACTACCCTTCAGTTGGTGGATGGCATTCCGGAGGTCAGAGTTCTGTGCTCGAAAGAGGCCATGTGCAATTGTATGGGTTGCTCACTGCCCAAGGGCTGAGCCCTCCATTGATGGCTCCAGGTTCTGCCCACGTAGAAGGGGGCGCCTGTCTCTAATTCACAAAAAAGGTATCCTCTAGGCTAATAGAAGCCCTGGCTTCCTAAATCCCCACTTCAGTCTAGACATTTACACCAGCTGTTGTCCTGCTTTGCCATGGATAAATTCTTTGCCATGGATTCCTTCTTCAAGGTCTGTCTGCCTCCAGGAAACCATCCCCAACATGTCCAGGTGGCCTGGGAGCTGTCCCCTGAAGTCCCCAATGATTTGTGCTTGCAAGACTTTCGATCTTCACTGTGTCACATGGAAACTTTAGTTGCAGCACGGGAAGTCTCCTAGTCTGGGACTGTGGCATGCAGGATCTAGTTCCCTGACCAGGGATGGAACCTGGGCCCCTGCACTGGGAGCACGACTCTTAGCCACCGGACCACCAGGGAAGTTCCTGATCCTTGTTCTTTTTACCCAAGGTGATCAGGTAAAACTGGAAGCTCCCACTGGTCCCAGCAATGACTTGCTCAGTGGGCACTGGTTGGGAGACAAAGAAACTGAGGCTGTGGCTTGAGATTCTGAAATGGGAGATTACAGCAATGCTGTTGATGACCTTGGGGCTACAGAGTGGAAACTCCCCACAGACGAAATGATGAAATGAGCAGTCAGTTCATTGCTGACCTTCAGGGGTTTGTGTTTATGAGCAACCAAGAGACTAACCAGTGTACTCAATTAAAAGGACAGGGCCCAGACAAGACCCTTTATTAGGGAGCAGACAAGGGAACTCCCAGTGGTTAGGACTTGGCACTTTCACTGCTGTGGCCTGGGTCCGTTCCGTTTGGGGAAGTAAGCAGCTTGGGGGAAAAAAAAAAAAAAACAGATGACACAGCAAGAAACTCTACAGAGGTCACCTGCTTAATCCTCAGGAACCCCCACCCATGGTCCTGCCTCTTATGTCCAACTTGATGATGGTACTGCTGGCCCGACCAATGACCTCTGTCCCCAGAGTCCTCAAGCCACCAGATGTCGTGTGCATTCACTGCGTGTGAATAGTTAGGTTCTTGGCTTCCTTTGTACTTGGATGTGTGACATGTTTACTAAACCTTTTCCTGAGAAATAAAAAGCGGCTGATATTATAATCTAATTTTATTCCACTGACTCCTTCACTTAAGTAATTTACTGCTCTGCTTTTAGCTTGACATTTAAATGGCGATATTATTTATAGCCTTTATCCCATTTCATATGCAGATTCATACATTTTATTAGAGAAATGGTAATGTATTTGATGAAGCATGTGCTCCAGACAGAGTAGGGCATGGCAACCCACTCCAGTATTTTAGCCTGGAGAATCCCATGGACAGAGGAGCCTGGCAGGCTGCAGTCCACAGGGTCACACAGAATCGGAAATGACTGGAGCGACTTAGCACACACACACACACGCTGCTCCAGACACACACAGTACACAGTATAAGCACCACATTACCAGTCTAGAATCTGCAACATTTTGCATTTTAAACTCTGGCAGCTCAGTGGTTAGGACTTGGCACTCTCACCACCCAGGACTGGGGTTCCAACCCTGGTCCTGGAACTAAGAACCGGCAAGCTGGTGGAGAGCAGCCAAAACAAAAACAAAAACGGCATCTGAGGTCCCAAGGGTTTTTTAAAAAGTTTGAAAACCCAGTATATCTAGAATCTGACTCCCTCTTGATGTCGCCACTTCTGCCACTGCTAAGTCGCTTCGGTCGTGTCCGACTCTGTGCAACCCCATAGATGGCAGCCCACCAGGCTCCCCCGTCCCTGGGATTCTCCAGGCAAGAACACTGGAGTGGGTTGCCGTTTCCTTCTCCAATGCATGAAAGTGAAAAGTAAAAGTGAAGTCGCTCAGTTGTGTCCAACTCTTAGTGACCCCGTGGTCTGCAGGCCACCAGGTTCCTCCATCCGTGGGATTCTCCAGGCAAGAGCACTGGAGTGGGGTGCCATTGCCCTCTCCGGTCGCCACTTCTAAGTCAGTGCAAACAATTGTTATCAGTCCCGGCCAAATATCCCACTGGCCCCCTCAACCATGATTCAGGCGGTATCCACACAGTCCACTTCCCCAAGTGGCCGCCAGAGAGCACCAGTCTCCATTTGTGGAAACTCCCGTTCCTCTGCTCAGAACTCTCCATGGCCCCAGCTCACCCAGTGTCAAAGTTAAGTCCTCACGTTGGACCACAAGGCCCGGCTCGATCTGCCCCTATTACCTCTCTGTCCTCATCAGCACCCCCTTCCCTTTACTCGGTTACTCGGTTCCACCCACACTGACTTTCTAGCTGCTCCTCCAACACGCCAGACTCTTCAGAACCTTTGCAAACACTCTTCCCTTTGCCTCTAACGCTCTTCCACCAGACATCCCCAGGGCTCCTTCCCTGACAGAAGCCTCCCCAGATCAAAACATTTACAACTCCATCCCTTCGCCAATATTCCAAATCCCCTCCCCAGGCTGTTTTTATTTATTTAGCACTTACATAAAATAATTTACAGTCAATTATTTACTATCTACCTCTTCCCACTAGAATGTCAGATTCATGAGAGAAGGATGTTTTTTTCTCATCTTGCTCACATTTGTGTCCTGAGTGAACTTTCCTGAATGATGAAAATATTCTATATTTTCACTATTCAACAGGATAGCTGCTGGTCACGTGTATCTCCTGAATATTTGAATTCCTCAAATGAAAGTGATTTTTTATTTTATTTCATTTAAATTCATTTAAACTTAAATAGCCTCATGTGGCTGCTGGCTACCTTATTAGATAGCAAAAAAGGCATTAAATAAATGTCTGTTGAATGAATGATTAATGAATGAATGAATGAAGTGCTTGCTCAAAGTCACTACTTTCAAACTTCAGGGGCATTCACCTAGTTGGACTCTTCACAACAGCTCTGGGTGGTAGACACTGCTATCAGCTCCATTTTGCAGATGAGAAAATGGAGGGAGAGAGGTTTCTTAACCAACCCAAAGTCACACAGGTTAGAAGTGGCAGAGACAAAATTCAATCCCAGTGCTCTTAACAAATCTCTCTCTCTCTGCTCTGGGGTGTGGCTTAGAATGCTCCTCTCCCAGATGTTTCCCCAGAAGTAGGGGATCTGTAGTGGGCAAAGGGTTACAATGGAGCCCAGGAGATTGGATGGACTGCCTACCTTGGTTCCTGGCTGAGGGGAAGTGGGGCGGCGACCCTCGGGGCTGGAAGCCCGGGAGACCCTTGGAGATACAATTCCTGGAGGAGCAGAATGGGACGGGTGAGGATGTGGTGAGGATGCAGAATGCCCAGTGAGTCCCTCCCAACCCCAGATGCTCACCTGAGCGAGGGATGGAGAGCTCTCTGTCGCCCCCTGGGGGCCTCCCCCAGTCCACCTCGGGGGACCGGGATGAGCTCAATTCCAGGGACTCCGTCAGGCTCTGGGGAGGTCAGGAAAGTGGATAATAGATCACTAGGATTACAGTTTTCAAGCACGTAGCAGTACAGACACTGCATAAGTAGGATTAAGATTGAAAACCAGGAGCCAGACCTTGTTTTCAAACCTCAGCTCTGCCATTTTGCTTGCTGTGTGACCTTGGGCAAGTTACTTTCCCTCTCTGTGCCTCATTTCACCCTTTTGATATGAAGACCGAATGGATACAAGGAAGGCGCTTAGAACAGTGCCTGGCACATAAACCTTTGTGGCTTTGCCCAGACTTTCTCTAGTTGCAGCGAGTGGGGCTACTCTCTAGTTGCCGTGCATGGGCTTCTCACTGTGGTGGCTTCTCTTGTTGCGGAGCACAGGCTCTAGGTGGCACGGACCTTAGTAGTTGGAGTACTTGGGCTTAGTCACCCAAAAGCATGTGGAATCCTCCCGAACCAGAGATAGAACCCATGTCCCCTGCACTGCCAGGTGAATTCCAAACCACTGGACCACCAGGGATTCCCACACTGGTCCATGTGCGAGGTTTTATAACGATTATGCATCTGGCATGGTGTTAACTACTTTACCAGAATTATCTCATTGAATCCCCTCAGTAAATGTATGAGATGCTATTATTATCCCTATTTGACAGATGGGGAAACTGAGGTTCAGAGAATGAGGTCAATGACTGATGTCACAAAGACAGCAGAGGTGAGATCAAAATCCAGGTCTCCCAGATACATGACCTGATGATCAGGGCTGGCAACAGTTCTACTCAGCTATGACCACAATGGCTCCTGGTTCCTGAGGGCTTACTCTATGTCAGGCACTTTCTAGTCACTTTCTAAAGAGCCCTGCAGGGGAAGGAAATGGCAAGCCACTCCAGTATCCTTGCTAGGGAAATCCCGTGGGGAGTCTGGTGTGCTACAGTCCATGGAGTCACAAAAGGGTTGGACACGGCTTAGCGACTGAACAGCAACAAATGGCAGTTCTAGCCAATGTGTGAGAATAAAAACTTGTAAGGAATTGGGGGTTGGAGCTGAAACCAAAATCCTACTGTTTACAGATGTGAATGTCTATTTAGAAAAACCAAAATAAACTGCAAACAAATATTTAAACTTAAAACTCCCCCCCCCAAAAAAAAACCTTGCAGGGGAGGGATTAAGATCAGTGGTATCAGGTAAATGTTTAACAAATGCCCTCTGGAAGAAAAGAGCCCTCCTTTGCAGCAGTCTGCCAATTTCCATGGTGTAAATACTCCCACCATAGTCAATTTCAAGCTACCGACGTGTCATCACTGAGTGTGGAGTTGAGATGCAGGCAACTGGACCTTGTGAGGTATTGGCAACTCACCAAGTTGTTGTGTTGTGGGTCAAGCACACATCTGGACTATGACCATAATACCAAACGAGGAAATAGAGGATATGTACCTGGGGTTGGTTAGCCGATCAAGGGTTAAAGAGGTGAGTGGGTAGTGGGTTAGGCCAGGGGCAGACGGGACAGGAAACTGGAGGTAGCAAAGATGTGTGTGGCCTCACCTCCCTCTCTGAGGACTCCTCGCCTTGGAGAGCAGGGGATGGGGAGTCAGGCTCAGTGTTGGACGGTGGCTTCTGGGGGCCCCCCAGACCTGCCAGCGTGTCTTCCACCATCCACAGTTGCTGCTGAGCAGATGCTCTGTCCTGGAGAGAGGAAAGGAATCTGTTACTCAGAGGTGGGAAAATGCAAGGAGGGTTAAAGTCGGTAAGCCATGGAAAGGGTCTGAAATTTCCCCATTCTACTGACCCATTACCGTTTATCATAAATACTGTCTTTTTCTGCACTGTTCTGCCGTGTTGCCTCTGTTGTAAATAGGTGACCATATAAGTAAATATGAGTCTGTTTCTGAATATTCCATCCCTTTAGTCTATTCGTCTAAATTTGTGTCTGTACTACACTGCCTTCTTGTTAACTGTAGCTTTAAAGTCAGACACTATCCAGTTGTGTTCGTCCTCGGGCTTTGTTCTTGGAGGCTGCCTTGGCTTACTCTCGGCCTTCTGCACTTCCAGAGACGATTTAAAGTCAGCTTGTCAATCTCCACATATTGTACTGGGACAGCAGATCCCTGCTGGGGAAGTCAATCTGTGGAGACCACATCTTTATACTAGTATATTTCCTATCCATGTACATGGTACATCTCTCCATTTATATAGGCCTTCTTTAATTTCTCTCAATGACATTTTGTGGCTTTCAGAGTAGATGTCTTGCGTATCTTTCATTAGACTTCTTTCAGATAGCTAATTTATGTTAATTGTAAACACTAGTGTTTATACATACTTATTTTCTAATTGTTGGTATTAGCATACAGGAAGATGATTTTTGTGTATTACTCTTGCATTCAGTTACCTTGCTGGATTTGCTTATGCTAACAGATTATTTTGGAGATTATTTTGGATTTTCTACATATACAATTTCATCATCTGTAAGTAAAAACAGCTTTACTTTTTCCTCTTTGGTCCTTATACCTTTGACTTATTTGTTAGACTCACTTGTACTGTTTCGGATCCCTGGTACAACGCTAACTGGAACTGGCAATAACATACATCCTGGCCTTATTCTGAACATCGGGGGAAAGATTTCAGTATTTCACTGTCAACAACAATGCTTTGCTGTAGGTTTGTTATCGATGCCTAATCAGGTTAAAGAAGTAGTTTATATTCGTACTTTGCTGAGAGATTGTATTATGAAAGGATATTGAAAGTCAAGTGCAAGTGAAGGTGGCTCAGCTGTGTTTGACTCTTTGCAACCCCATGGACTATACAGTCCATGGGATTCTCCAGGCCAGAATGCTGAAGTGGGTAGCCTCTCCCTTCTCCAGGGGATCTTCCCAACCAAGGAATCGAACCGGGGTCTTCTGCATTGCAGGTGGAGTCTTTACCAATTGAGCTATGAGGGAAGACCCTGAAAGGATATTACATTTTATAACTGTTTTTCTTGCATTTATTGAGATGACCAAGTGAACTTGGGAGAGCAAGGCAGGGCTTGGGGGCTTGGGGCAGGGGTGTACCTGGGGGGACCCGAGGTGCAGCAGGTACTCAAGGGTCTCTCTCAAGGTGCCCAGCTCCCGCTCCAGGCTGCTGTATGTGTCCCAAACACGCTCTCGCTCCTCAGGTCCCAGAAAAAGAGAGACAGTTAGCATGCCCACCCACCATATCTTTCCCCATTCTATCTTTTCCTAGCTGAGCAGGAGGAAGTGTCCCCTGGGGCTATATGGACCACAATCCCAAGAGCCTCTGCTCAGACTACTGGGAACCCCAGCATCTGTGTGGAACCTGCCATTCAATGAACAGCTAGTGCAGACATAGAACAGCTTTTCCTGAATCTTCTGGATTACCTCTGCACTCCTCTAGGGTGACAGAGTCCACAGATCTAATGAATTCTTGGACAGACAAAGCTACAAACTTTATGCCCCACGGGGCAGCAGAAACTTCTTTGACAGTCCCAATAGTAACAAGAGCAGCTAACATTTATTCGGCACTTACTTAGCATTATTTGGCACATTTACTTGGCACTGTTCTTAGCTCTCACTTAATTCTTGTGAGGTAGGTACTATCAATGTCTCCATTTTACAGTAACAATAATTACAGCTAACACAGGTAATGCTTACCATATACTTGGTGCATAGGCGTTAAATATTCTGTGATTCATTTACATATATTTATGAGATCTTCACAATGGCCGTAAGAAGTAAATATTACTTTAATCATCTCAAGTTTACAGAAGAGGCATCTAAGGTCCAGAGAGGTTAAGCAACTTTTCTAAGGTCACACAGCAACTGTGAGTGGGAGCTGAGATTCAAAGCCAGGAAGTCCATATCAAAATCACCCCCCGTAAAAGTCTAAATTAAATACTGTTGTTTCTTGGCTGCTTGCGCCGCACCCTCTAAGACTGTCAAGACCATTGGTTTCAAATGGAGGGGAGTCTCAAGAACTACCTTCCCAAGAGTCTTTGGGGGAAAGTTCCCTTTAGTAACCACTTGGAGTCCTGGGGTCTCCTAGGAGGTATGCCCCTTCCCAGACGCTCACCTGAGTCAGGTGACAGAGAGTGGCTCTCACACTGACTAATCGGTCCTGCAGGAGGCGCTGGTGCCCCCAAGCCCTCCCAGGAGCTGCAGCTTCCCTGGTTGTTTGGCCCAGCTGCTGTCGGGTCAATTCCAGGGCTGCTTCTAATTGCTCCTGCACCAAGAGAGAAGATGGTTAGACTTCTGAAACCATACCCAGCCTCAGGGCAAGAGAAAAGCTGGCTTCTGGTATCCTCTCGTATCCTGGGGGTCAGGATGGGCTAAGGGCAGGTGGAGAGGCCAAGTGTCCTCCCTCCCCTGTCCCAGAGTCCTGTACCTTCTCCTCCTGCCTCTGATCTATCTCCTCCTGCAGCCTTCTCAGGAGCCGGTCCTGCCCACACAACTTGGTCAGCAGAGTCTGGAGAAAGGAGGACAGGAGCTGCTAATGGACCAGACATGGCTCTTTGCCCTGCCCACCCTCCCACCTTCCAAAACATTCTATCCCCAATTCTGCGAATTCAACAAGGGTTGCATCAGTAGCGCTTACATCTGTCTCCAAGCTTTGATGGAAGGTTGAGTCTAGAGGGGGTCCCGGCTGAGGAGAAAGAGAAAAGTTGGGGGTCACATGCCCAAACAAGTCCTCATTGTAGCTCAGTGCTGAGCTGAGCCCTATTTCTACTGGCTGGCACCCCTTGTCCTTATTACCTTTGTTCCAAGCTTTAGCAAAGCAAACCTCAGTAGACTAATTGCTAGATTTTTGGCTTTAGGAAGACCCAGTGGGCTTTGCTACCAAATAACTATAGCAAATACAATAACCGATGGAGAAAATTTAGACAGTTCCTTTGTGATTGAGAATAAAACAAGGATGCTCACTGCCACTGTGACAGTTTAACACAGTATTAGAGATCTTGACAAAAGCTGTAACTTAAGAAAAAGAAAAGTGTAAGGGTAGGAAGGAGAATGATAAAACCATCATTATTTACAGATGATGCACTCATCTGCCCTGAAAACCAACAGAAAAAAATTATTAAAAGAAAAAAAAACTTTAAAAATTATTAGAGCAAATAAGAGAATTCAGCAAGGATGCCTGATGTAAAAGGAAGATACAAACATCTCTACATCATCAATAACTATTAATAGAAAATAATTTTTAAAAAAGAAGAATACACCATTCAAATAAATATAAAAACTATCAGTGTTACCTTAACTAATGGCACACAAAATCTCTATGGAAAAACTTTAAGACTCAAATGAAAGATGAAGTAGATTCTTGAGAGTCCCTTGGACTACAAGGAGATCAAACCAGTCAATACTAAAGGAAATTGATCCTGAATATTCATTGAAAGGACTGATACTGAAGCTGAAGCTCCAATATTTTGGCCATCTGATGCGAAGAGCCAACTCATTAGAAAAGACCCTGATACTGGTAGAGACTTGAAGGCAGGAGGAGAAGGGGACGACAGAGGATGAGATGGTTGGATGGCACCACTGACTCAATAGACATGAGTTTGAGCAAACTCCAGGAGTTGGTGAAGGACAGGGAAGCCTGGCGTGCTACAGTCCACGGGGTCACAAAGAGTTGGACACATCTGAGCGACTGAACAACAAGAAGATTGTGTGAATGGTGGAGAGGTATTCTGTATATATATACTGTTCACAGGCTGTTTTTCAGGAGCTGAGTTTTCAGGAGCCTTAGGAAACTGACATAGCACCTATGCAGGCACCCTGAAATGCCCAGCCTTCTCCAGGCACACTAGTCAATGAGATGACATTCACTATAGCAAAGAAAGCATGGGAGGGGCTCTGGCAGATTCAAGGTGCCCCAGGATACCTACCAATAAAACCATGGAAGCCCGGGTCCCAGGAGGCCTTGGAGGGAGCTGGAGATATGTGGAGGTTCCAGAGTGGGCCTGGGAGGAATATTCAAATAGAGATGTTTAGAAATTGGCATGTCTTAGTAACAGATATAGAAAGGATGTGTCTGGCATTGAAGTGCCATAGGAGACTCTCTGAGGTTCAGAACTGGGCCCCCAGAACTTCAACTATCTTTTCTCCAGCTGTGTGCCACTGTGGCGACACGCAGGATGATAAGAAATGAACAGCCTGCAAAACAGTCCCAGGGACCAATGAAAGTTGCAGTCTACTCTTACTCTCACATTTGTGGTTAGCTCTGGATTTTCTGGGCTGCAATCCCGTGATGCTCAGAGAAAATAGTAGGTGACCAATTTGGAAAGAGAAAACTGGACACACGAGGCAGATGCAATGCACACTGTCTCTCACAGTACTGTATCAGAGGAGCATATTCTGGACTATTTCATAATGTTTAAGGGGTAATAACTGCCAAAGACTAGCCTAAAGACAGCCCTGAGAACTGAGAGGAGATAAAGTTCACTCTCCCTTTCACATTTGAACCCAGCTGCGATTATGCTGAACTACAATCTCCATGATACCCAGGGGCCAATGGCTTAGAGACTGGCCTGGAAAGGCAGCCCGCTGGCCATATGGGCATTGTAGTCCCTCTCCCTGCCATCTCTGCTCACCGGTGTTCTGGCCTCTTGACTCCAGTGCTGAGGACTCCTGGGAGGCCTTCCTCCCCTAGCCTCAGAAGACGGTCCTCGGCGGGGAGTGGGGGGCCTGGAGAGGGTCTGGCGCTGGAGGCCCCAATCCAGGGGAGGCCGGACATCGATGCGACTCAGAGGGGTATGGGGTCTGGCAGAAGGTGCCGCGTCTCCAGAGGAGGGCGGAGGTCTGCGTGCAGGAGCAGAACGGGGCCGGGGGAGGCTCGGAGGCGAGGGAGGACGAGAGAGGGGTGTGAACAGGCTGTGGAGAGGAGAGAAAAGGCGAACTGCGTCAACAAGAGCTTCCTCATCCCACCATCCATCAAGTCAGCCTCAAAGACGTGCCTCCCTTCAGTGTGTCTCATTGTCTCTCTGGAGCAGAACCCTCCTCTAGTAGCTCGATCCCGAATAATTTCCCTCTTTGTGACATCCCCTCCTTAGGACTTCTCAACAGACTCTGACCCAGCAAGCGTCCAGCAAGTCACACACACCTTCGAGAAAGCGCTAAGCCACGCCCCTAACCAGTCCCAGCCCTGCCCTTCGGCCACGCCCTCAGAATGCCCTCGGAAGCTCAGCCCTGTAGAACCTTCTCATCCCAGACTCCCTCGTCCAACTTACTCTGGGCTCCTCGTCCTCCGAATTCGGGGTCCAGATTGCAGGTCAGCCGTGGGGCTGGGAGTGAGCAGCCCGGGTCGGCCACGACCTCTGGAGAGCCGCGCCACCTCTGGTGATTCTGAGCCGCGCCCCTCTTCCGTGCCCCTGTTCACTTCTGGGGGACCACCGGGGCCTCCTGGACCCTCCCCAGTCTGGGGCCGTGCAGATGACCTCGGTTGCCCACTAAAGAATGGACACAGAAAAAAGACATCACTCCTTTGAATCTTATAACAGCCCTTATTCTCATTTCACCGACAAGGAATCTACAAAGAAAAAAAAAGGGAGGTAGTGCACTATCAACCATTGTCCGCATTTTGCAGATGGGGAAACTGAGGCCTGAGTAGTGTCTTGTGCAACGCCACAAGGTCCATCCATGTCTCTGGGCCCAAACTATGAATCTCCAGACCGAACAATGGGGCAAGTAGACAGAGACAGCCTAGAGCCTTTCCTTTTTTTAATCTGACATTGTTTGGGTGGCAGCCTCATGGGGTGGAGATTTCTGGGGGAGCAGTATTGATAGACATGGAATAGAACCGGACATGGAACAACGGGACCGGTTCCAAATTGGGAAAGGAGTACGTCAAGGCTGTATATTGTCAGCCTGCTTGTTTAACTTATATTGCAGAGTACATCATGCGGAATGCCAGGCTGGATGAAGCACAAGCTGGAATCAAGATTGCCGGGAGAAATATCAGTAACCTCAGATAACCACCCTTATGGCAGAAAGTGAAGAAGAACTAAAGAGCCTCTGGATGAAAGTGAAAGAGGAGAGTGAAAAAGCTGGCTTAAAACTCAACATTCAAAAAACTAAGATCATGGCATCTGGTCCCATCAGTTCATGGCAAACAGATGGGGAAACAATGGAAACAGTGAGAGACTTTATTTTTTGGGGCTCCAAAATCACTGCAGATGGTGACTGCAGCCATGAAATTAAAAGACACTTGCTCCTTGGAAGAAAAGCTATGACCAACCTAGACAGCATATTAAAAAGCAGAGACATTACTTTGCCGACAAAGATCCATCTAGTCAAAGCTGTGGTTTTTCCAGTAGTCATGTATGGATGTGAGAGCTGGACTATAAAGAAAGCTGAGAACCAAAGAATTGATGCTTTTGAACTGTGGTGTTGGAGAAGACTCTTGAGAGTCCCTTGGACTGCAAAGAGATCAAACCAGTCAATCCAAAGAAAATCAGTCCTGAATATTCATTGGAAGGACAGATGCTGAAGCTGAAACTCCAATACTTTGGCCACCTGATGCGAAGAATTGACTCACTGGAAAAGACCCTAATGCTGGGAGAGACTGAAGGCGGGAGGAGAAGGGGACGACAGAGGATGAGATGGTTGGATGGCATCACCGACTCCATGGACATGAGTGTGAGCAAGCTTCGGGAGTTGGTGATGGACAGGGAGGCCTGGCATGCTGCAGTCCATGGGGTCGCAAAGAGTCGGACAGGACTGAGCGACTAAACTGAACTGAACTGAATATTGATGGACAAAGTGGTCGGCGGAGAGAGATACTTTTTGCCGATTGGAGATGAAGTTTCCTGGAGGTGGGGCCTGAAGGGCGGAGTCGCCTTAGCTAGAAGACCAGTGATTAGACAGTGAAGGTGTCAGGGTCTCAAGGGGAGGAGTTTGGGATGATTAGCTGGGCCCAGATTGGAGGTATAGGATCAGGGGCGTGGCCTAGGCGTATACTCACCAATCGTCCCCCTCCGCGCGAGAGGCCCGTCCCAGCGCGCGTAACCAGCCCCGCAGGTCCTCTAGCGTGTCAGCAGCCAGAACGTAGGTCCTCATGCCCGGGTGCTCTGCCTGCGAGAAGAGAGAGCTGGGGGACCAGGATATCGGGCCCTCTAAAAAGAAGGATGCCATGGACCCTGGTAAAGGTCTTTTATCTCCAGTAATGGATGCTGCATGCCTGCCCCCACCGCCCAGTGCCTTAGTTCCCACTGGGGATGAAGGGACTCACGGTGAAGGTGAAGCGCCGCCCTCGGGGAGCTCCTGGCCCATCTGGCCTGATAATGTAGCTGGGCAGCAGGACGCTTCCCAGGACGCTCTCCTCGCGGCTGTCTGCAAAAGAGAGGCTGGGATAACGGATCACACAGAGACCTGGAGGCCCAGAGACTTGAGGAAAGGGAGACGGGGAGGGGGGCCCCCGCCCACCCCATTACAGCTGGGGCACTGACCCTTGTAATAGAAGAGGCAATGGCCAGAGAGGACGAACCAGCGGCGTTTCCAGAGCCGGAGCCCGGAGCTGTCCTGGGGAGACAGAGTGGAAGTAGAGAGGGGCGGGGAAAAGGTGGAGACAGCGACACTTGGAAGCAAAGACCCACAGAAAGGGGAGGAAAAGAGAGACATATTAGATGGAACAGATTCAGGTGGAGAACTGGAAACCAGTGGGCTGCAGCTGAGGGGACACAGATTTTAGACACAGCAGGACCTGAGTATGACTCCCAACCCCAGCACTTTCACACCGTGCCCTTAAGCAAGTCATTTCTCCACTAGGAACCTCATGGTTTCTCATCTGTCATTCGGGGATTGAGAAATTACAGAAAGACTGGGACAGAAAGATACTTCACCACACACTGGCATCAGCTTTCTGTAGGATAACTTGGCCCATTTAATATGGCATGTGAGACAGAGAGGTCAAGAAGGTGATGCTGAGCCATACCCTGCATCTCCCCATTTCCTCTGACAGAACTAATCCATCTCCAACCTTGTTCTCCTCTTCTCTTCCATCCCTTCCCACAGGAGCAGCATGATCTTTTAAAAAAGTATTTTTTTTAACTTATTTATTTGGTTGTGCCAGATCTTAATTGCAACACTCTTGATCTTCATCCTGGCATGTGGGATTTTTAGTTGCAGCGTGTAGGATCTACTTCTCCATTCAGGGATGGAACCTGGGCCCCCAAATTGGGAGTGAGGAGTCTTAGCCACTGGACCACTGGGCAAGTCCCCACTCATGATTCCTTAAAATTATATATCAGATCATGTGAATCCCCTGCTCAAAACAGAGATGACTGTCACACTTAGAATAAATCTCAAATTCCTTACCCTAACTTGCTGCCTTACAAGGCATCTCCAACTCTGGTACACATAAGAATCAGCAGCAGGGCTTATTAAAACACAGACTCCTGGTTCCCGCCCCCAGCGTTCTCCACTCAGTAGATCTGGGGTGGGAGCTGACAATTTGGATTTCTAGAAAGTTCTCAGGTGATGCTGATACTGCTGGTCTGGGACCACTCTTAAAGAACCCTTCCCTACCTCCTGTCGCTCCTCCTTCTCTCACTTTAGCTTCCACAAAACACCAAATTTTTGCCTGCTGCACGGTCCTTTGCTTTCAGATTCCCTCTGCTCCCCAGATCTTAACACAGTGGGATCCTTCTTGACATATAATTCAGCTCAAATGTCATCTCCCCAGAGACACCTTCCCTGACCAACAGTCAAATGTAGCTCTCATCCTTCAGCCACCTTCCAGCACATTTTCCTATGTTATTTCTTCCTGCTGAGTCACTAGGTCGTGTCCAAATCTTTGCAACACCATGGACTGTGGCCCACCAGGCTCCTCTAACCACGGGATTTCCCAGGTAAGAATACTGGAGTAGGTTGCCATTTCCTTCTCTGGGGATCTTCCCAACCTAGGGATCAAACCTGCATTTCCTGCATTGGCAGGTGGGTTCTTTACCACTGAGCCACTGGGGAAGCCTGTGTTATTTCTTCACAGCACTTCATTTCCCACCATCTGAAATCATCGAATCCATTTTTATATACATTAATTTATTATTCATCCCTGCCATCTTGGATGTAGCTAGATACTTGTTTATTGACATGATATGTGCCCCAGGGCTTGGCACAGGGTAAATGTTCAAGAAGTAGTCATGGCAGGAATGAACGAGTTGACAGAATAAGGGAGGTAGCAGGGATAGGGAAAAAAAAAAAAAAAACATATTTGGAGACTTGGAAGGAGAGAAACGGTGGACAGCCAAAGGCACAGCCTCTGACATCACTTGGAGGGTCCTTTCCCTTCTCTCACTCACTCTACCTGTTTATGAAGCCAGCCTCGGATGTGCACAGGGAGGTTGGGGTCCCTTCTGAGAGCATTGCCCCGCTTGCCGAAGGCGTGCACCTTGCTCACTGCCCGGGTGGACTTCTGAGGAGACAAGGAGGACAGAAGTGAACACGGACTTGGGATGGGCTTGGTAAGGCATGCAGTGGGACCCAGGCAACCCAAGGCCCTCGCTCAGCTGTCTTTAGAAACCTGGTCAAGGAGGGAGCTGAGTTTGGGCATTAGAATTGTATGTGCATAGTGCAGAGTTAAGAGACACTTTCCATGGGTGGAGAGAGGTGTCTGGAGTCAATGAAAAGGCCATTGACCACTAGGGAGGGACTTTGGGAATAAAGGGTCCATTGCCAAGGAGATCATGCCCTTAGCCACCAAAGCCAGAGATGGAGATCCAAAGCCTTTGGGATCTGAACCAGCAACATGGCTGAGTCCCTGGTGATGAGTCAGCTGGAATCAAAGGACACCTTTGATTTGCCAGGGAATGGCATTCCATAGTGAACACATCCAGGGTGGTGGTGCGAGCTCCAAATCCCTCCATTCCAATAGATGCCACCCCCCCAACCCCCGTCCCCACGGATATCCCAGGCCAGATTCCCAAAGGATGCCCTTCCTTGGCAATGGTGCTGACGAAGGTCAGAATCAAATCTACAGAATCTGAACTTGGGAAGCTGGAAATGAGTGAGGGGAGGGGCTGGAGGACAAGAAAATGAATGTCACTGCTGAACTTTGGTCTGGGAAGACGATTTGGGAGGCAAGTATCTCGGGCCCCATGAGGCCTTATGGTCAGAGAAAGGTCTTTCCTTTATCAGATTTCAGAACTGGGGAGATGGCATGGCTAGAGACAGGATTTCTTAGTCCCTAATAAGTGTAGACACTGAGTTCCTGGCTGGGGAGGGGGGAGGTCACGGCTGGGGAGTGGCCTTATCCTAGCAACCAGAGTCATACAGGGTTGTTAGTCTGGCTTCAAATTAGGAAAATACCGCGGGGTGGGGACAGCTGGGAGTGCCTCTGAATTCCTAGCTTTGGCGGGTGGGCAATTTGGGACCTTGCTAGGTCTGGCAGACCCCATTGCTAAAGATCCTTGCTCTTGACAACCGGAGTCCCTTGGGTGGCGCCAAAAGCAGGGCTTGGAAACAGGAGGATGGGGGAGCCCAGAGCACCCCCTGGCTCCTCCCCAGCCCCACCAAGAAGTCAAACCTTGGTGCTCAGGCCGCTGAGCGAGGAGATAGTCGAGGCGCTGCTGGCTAGGCTGAGACTGCTCCGAGGTCTGCCGTCCTCCATTGGGGGCTTGAGGAGAGAAAAAAGAGAGCTGTGTGCGCCTCTCTCTGCAGATGACCCGGGTGGGGACAGAGACAGGGTCAGGGGCTTGCAGGTCGGAGGAGGCTGAGGAGAAAGAGCCTGTTGTTTGAAGCCTGGGGGGTGCTGGGGGAGGCCCGGGCCTGGGACCGCATACCAAGAGTGATGCCAAGAGAGGTGGGCGGCCCTGGCAGCTGTGGGGAGGGGAGAGGGGAGTCATCTGTAGCCCGGGCCAGAGAATAGGGGCCCCTTTATTCTTGCCCCCCTGCCCTCTGGCCAGGAATTTGACCCTCTCTGTGCTCAGGAACCCTTCATTCCCTGACTCTTTCCGGGGCTACCCCCGCCCCGGCAGCTACCTGTCTCCTGCCCTCCCTCCCACTTGCACCCCTAAAACATCCCTGCCAAGTCTCAGGACACCAGGAATGTGCACTCTGGCAGCTCCTCGCAGCCCAGCCAGGGGACTTACCAGCTCTGGGGTCCGGAGGGCAGAGAGCACACGAGGGCAGCGTGGGTGCTGGGACACCCAGCCTCAGTCCCCCTACTCGGCCGCCTCTCAGGGGTCGCCTCTCATAGCCCTCCGCTCTCACCTGCTCATCCACACCCTTTTTGTCTCTTTGTCTCTGATGGTGTCTCTTCCTCGGACGATCTCTCTTCCTCTTACCCTGTCTCTCTCTCTCCAGTCTCACCTTCTGTCTCCGCGTCTCTGGCGCTCGAATCTCTTGTCTCTCCCAGTCTCTCCCTCACTCCTTCTCTCCTCTGCAGCACCCCCACCCCACTTTCTCTCCGTCTTTCTTGTTTCTGTCCAGTTCTTTCTCTGGGACTCACGGAGTTCTCGTCTTTAAGTCTCCATCCCCTTTTCTCTCTCTCTCTCTCTCTCCCTCGCTGTCTCGCCCCGTCTCTCCCTCTCCCTTACAATCTCTTTCTCTTTCTCTCCATGGCCCTCTACGACCGCTCTTTCCTCCTCTCCCGGATTCCCCTTCTCACTTTCTCTCTTCCTCGCTCGCCCAGTTTCTCTTTCCTCTCTGCGGGTCCTTCCCTCCCTCTGCCAGCCGCCCACGCGTCTGTCTCCCCTCCCAATCCCAGCTGACCCCGCCCCTCTTGGCCTCCCCACCGCAGCCTGACCTCTGGCTCAGCTGCCCCCGCAGCCGAGGGGAGGGGTTGGGGGCGAGGTCCAGCCCCTTCCCCGACCGCTAGATCCCTGCTGGACTGGAGACTGGGCCACCGGGGTCCCATAAAAGCTGAAGCTAGGATTCCTAAATATTTGGCGAGTTGGAACTGGGCCTGGACTCCAGGGCCTCAGTGGATTGGTCGCTGTCAAGGGCCGGGGTCACTGGCGCACCCTGAGTAGAGATCACTAGGATCTTGGAAGGATCGGGGACTCAGACTCCTGGACACCTGGAAAGGTGTGAGCTAGGATTCAGGACTGCTGGGCTGTAAATGGAGCTGGGATCTGGAAGGGTGGCTTTAAGTGGACGGGTCCAAGTGTGCCAGTGACGAGGAGTGGCCCAGATTCCTGAGCGAGCAGGGTCAAGTGGCCAGGGTCAATGTCCACCTCGGATTCACGTGAGAATTCCATTCTATACTGGGGATGACCCCTTCAGGAGGGAGACTTGAGTCCTGGGCATATTTTGAAGAACAGGATTACGGGGTGGGGCAGGAGGGAAGGGGTGAGTGGTGGGGGGGGGGGCGGTGCGGGGGAGGACTGGGACTGTGTTCCTGGGCCTGGAATTTGTGACAGAAGACCCCCCCCCCCTCACTCCCATGAGGTTCCGTTAGTGCTGCTGCTGCTAAGTCTCTTCAGTCGTGTCCGACTCTGTGCGACCCCATAGACGGCAGCCCACCAGGCTCCCCCGTCCCTGGGATTCTCCAGGCAAGAACACTGGAGTGGGTTGCCATTTCCTTCTCCAATGCATGAAAGTGAAAAGTGAAAGTGAAGTCGCTGAGTCTTGTCTGACTCTTAGCGACCCCATAGACTGCAGCCTACCAGTCTCCTCCGTCCATGGGATTTTCCAGGCAAGAGTCCGTTGGTGCTACACAGCCAGAATTTCAGTTTGTGTAAGCAGAGGTTTTTTGTTTTGTTTTGATAAATTTGAAGCAGGTGAAACCTACGAGTGGAGACTTGTGCCCGAGACAGGGAAGGCGTGTGAATTTTTGGTTAAGTATCCCCTCACCACGGTAAAGAATCTGCCTGCAATGCAGGAGACCTGGGTTCGATCCCTGGGTCGGGAAAATCCCCTGGAGAAGAGAATGGCTATCCACTTCAGTATTCTTGCCTGGAGAATTCCAGGGACAGAGGAGCCTGGCAGGCTACAGTCCATGGAGTCACAAAGAATCGGGCACAACTCAGCGACTAACACCTTCACTTTCACCACGTATTTGTTGAGTACCTACTATGTGCCATGCAGTGGGCAAAGCAAAGTGCCTGCCTTCAGGGGCCTTACACATTCTGTCTCTTTGGCAATGAATCTAGACTCTGCTGTGATCGCCTTGGGCAAGTGATTTCATTCCCAAGCCTCAGTTTCCCCATCTGTGATATGGGAACAATAATACTCTCCCACACCAGGTAGCGGGGCCTGGTTTTAAATTAGAGAGGCGAGGCATTTGCCTGGAACAAGGGTTAAACGAGCTCGCATTCTGCTTGAGCAGTTCACGCGCTTGAGTGACAGCTCGCTCCCTTGGGGCGTGGCCACGCTTGGAAACACCGCCGCCGCGTGATGTCACAAAGCCCGGAATCTCCGCGAGAAGTCCAACCTTGTTTTCCGTTCCCTTCCCTCACGTTTACGTTTCGAAACCCCGCCTCCCCTTTGACGTCAGCACGTCCGGCTGCCTTGGTCCATAAAAACGCTGAGGGTGGCGTCACCTCTTCATGAAGTTTCCGGCCTGGATGTATTTGTATGTTTCCCTGGACGATCGTATGCCTCTTTGTCGCGACAGCGCTTGCAGCAGCCGGTGACAACTTGAGTCCTCGAGCCCGACGCCGGAGGGCGAGATGAACGCGCTGATCTCCCGAGCCGTCCGAACCTGCGATCACTTGTGGCAACCTCAGCCGGCGCTCCTGCCTCCGGGTTGACGCGCAGTCCAGAGCTGGTGAGTTGAGGGAATCGGAACACCTAGGTTCCCAGGGGTTGGGGGCTGGGACCGGACTCCTGGCCAGTTAGAAGGCGGGAGGTCAGACTTCTCAGTTCCGTGGGTACTAAGGAAGGCCTGGGAACCTGAGGGGTTCTGGAGGGGTGGGAGGAACCCCAGGGCTCCGACTTAGGAAGCAGAAAGAATTGGGAACTTGAGAGTCTTGAGGCAGACGGAGGAGGGGTCTGGGAGCCAGACTCTTGGGTCCCCAGAAAAGTAACTATCTAGGGACCGGAATTTTTGAGTTTCCAAGGCGGGGGTGGGTGATGGGAGCTGATTTGTCAGTCCTCGGGAGTTGAGAGAAGCAAGGACTAGGACTTTGTTCCCAAGAGAAGCAAGTAGAGGACCTGAGTTTTGGCTTCCTGGGACCAGGACTTACGGGTTTGAGAGCAGATGGGGCTGGGAGCTTGTTGGACTAAGGGAAGGAGAGAACTAGGAACTCCTGGGTTTTGAAAGAAGAGGTGGGGAAACAAAGGTCAGAGATGGGAGTGGCTGGGATCAGAAAAGAATGTGAGGCAGGAACTCTTACGTTGCTATTTGTGTTGCTATTTGTGTTACTATTTCCGTTGCGATGACTCAAGGTCATCATCCTCTGATGCTATTCCCTAAATGGCTTCTAAACTTGACCCCTTTTTTTTTTCCTCCCCTTTCCCCAGCCCAGACAGATGGCTCCAGGCCAAATGCCCCATCAGCCTGCCCCCTGGAGAGGTACCCACCCCCTCTTCCTCCTGTCCCCACTGATGGGCCTTCTCAGCCGGGCCTGGAGCCTCCTGAGGGCCCCAGGACCTCCAGAGCCCTGGCTAGTGGAAGCAGTAACCGAAGCAGATCAGGGAGGAGCTGGCCTGGAGGATGAAGCAAAGGCTTCTCTGGCCACCTACCATGCCCTCTGGGGCAGGCACCCTCAAGAGGAGACCAAAGACAGTGGAGCGGCTGAGGAGGACCGAGAAGCCTCCCCGGGGGCCTGCCCCAACCTGGAAGCCAAGCATTCTCTTCCCGAAGCCTGGGGACTTTCAGATGATGATGATGAAAAGTACGGTGGGGAAGAAGCAACTGGTGTCCCTAGAGAGCAGAAAGAATTTATGGATGGCCAGCCTGCTCCCCTGCCCCTCAGCCTTCTGATAAGATCTCTGCCAGACCTTCCTGGGGAGGAGGAATCGAAGGAAGAAGCCGTTACTGGAGGTGGAGGTAACGAAGTGACCGCGTTCTCTTTTCCTCTGTCACATTGGGAGTGTTGCCCAGGGGAGGAGGAAGAAGAGGAGGAAGAGAATGGAGAAGCTGTTAGGGTGTGCCGCCCGGTGAATGGAGCCACAGAAGAAAGAACACAGACTGAAGCAGCCACGAAGACCTCCATGTCCCCCTCATCTGTAGGCTCCCACCTCAGGGCCTGGGAATGTTGTTCGGGAAAGGAGTCTGAGGAGGAGGAGAAGGACAAACAGGCTGAGAAAGGAGATGCTGACCCAGGGCCACACTTCACAAGTCTAGCCCAGAGGCCCTCTCTCAGGACCTGGCAGCATCCATCCAGTGCGATCACAGAGGAGGAGGAGGACTGTGATTCAGAGGAAATGGGGGCTTCCTCTTCCGTCCCACTCACAAGTGCCTTCCTGAGGGACTGGGTGTATCGACCAGAAGACACGGAGGAGGAGGATGAAGAGGAGGAGGACTGTGATTCAGAAGCAACTGAAGATGAGGGAGAAGCCGAAGTCTCCTCTGCCAACCTACGGACAAGTGCCTTCCTGAGTGCCTGGGTGTATCGACCAGGAGAAGACATGGAAGAAGAGGAGGACTGTGATTCAGAAGCAACTGAAGATGAGGGAGAAGCCGAGGTCTCCTCTGCCACCCCACCCCCCAGTGCCTTCCTGAGTGCCTGGGTGTATCGACCAGGAGAAGACATGGAGGAAGAGGAGGACTGTGATTCAGAAGCAACTGAAGATGAGGGAGAAGCCGAGGTCTCCTCTGCCACCCCACCCCCCAGTGCCTTCCTGAGTGCCTGGGTGTATCGACCAGGAGACACAGAGGAAGAGGAGGACTGTGATTCAACTGAAGATGAGGGAGAAGCCAAGGTCTCCTCTTCCATCTCTCTGACAAGTACCTTCCTGAGTGCCTGGGTGTATCAACCAGGAGACACAGAGGAAGAGGAGGACTGTGATTCAGAAGCAACTGAAGATGAGGGAGAAGCCGAGGTCTCCTCTGCCACCCCACCCCCCAGTGCCTTCCTGAGCGCCTGGGTGTATCGACCAGGAGAAGACACGGAGGAAGAAGATGAGTATGAGGACGAAGATAATGAATCAGGAGCAGCTGACTTGGGGCCCAGCCCCTCCCTTCAGACCCAGAGTGCCCTCCTCAGGGACCAGATTTATCAGCCTGGAGAGAAAACAGACGGAGGAGAAGCTGCTGAGAAGTGGGGAGAAGCTGAGTCCTGCCCCTTCCGAGTGGCCATCTATCTACCTGGAGAGAAGCCCCCACCTCCCTGGGCTCCTCCTCGGTTGCCCCTCCGACTGCAAAGACGGCTCAAGTCTGCACAAACCCCCACCAGGCATCAGGACCTTGAACCTCTCCTGAAGACCAGAAAGGTGGGTACTGAGAACTTAGATTCTTGAGGTTAGGGAGGAGAGGGCTGGGAGCTGGCACTCCTGGGCCTGGGGACCAAAGGACTGGAGGCCCCGACTCCTGGCTCCCCCAACTTGCAGAGGGTTGCATGTGAGCTCCATTGGGAGGGCTGTGTTCACGTTAATGCAATCCTTTGCAAGAGGCTGGCCCCTGTGGGAGGAAGGAGCCTCTGAGCTCATGTCAACCCCAGGGCCCCACCTCTACCTTCAGTGAGTCAGCTGGGGAATCACTTGGCAGGCAAGATAACAAGCCAGATGACAAGCATTGTTGCGCAACTCATTTTTGTTGTTGTTGTTTCTCTTTCTCCCCACCTGCGGCCCTCTGGATCTTGTGTGTGTGTGTCTCCCCGTGTCTGTGCCCGTCCATCTCCAGGTGCGCTTC
Source organism: Bos indicus (assembly GCF_029378745.1). Classification (NCBI taxonomy): domain Eukaryota; kingdom Metazoa; phylum Chordata; class Mammalia; order Artiodactyla; family Bovidae; genus Bos; species Bos indicus. The sequence goes on from NC_091777.1 coordinate 56,041,482, forward strand.
TCTGAGAAGGTCTCCATCCATCCCCTGGTTGTCTGGGCAGGACCGGCTCAGGCCGCCCGCAGAGGCCCCTGGGAGCAGTTTGCCCGGGATCGAAGCCGCTTCGCCCGACGCATCGCCCAGGTCCAAGAGGAGCTGGGTCCCTACCTCACCCCTGCTGCCCGGGCCAGGGCCTGGGCACGTCTCGGGAACCCTCCCACTTCCCTGGCCACTGTCCCTGCCCCTACCCAGACCTCACTGATGTCCCCCATCCAGGCCACGCCCTTGAGCCACGCTCTGGCCTCTCCCTCCCCTCCCTGTGTGTCTCCTAGCCTAGACCTCAGTGGGAGGCGTGGCTAATGTGAAGTAGTTTTTGTGTTAACTATTTATTTATTTGAATGTAGGTTTATATAATAAATAAAGCTTTTTGTAGTAAGTAGCGTCTCCGTGTGTGTCTGAACTGACAGCATTCACTACTCCTGAGTCCCCAGGACGGTTAGGGGAATACATAAAGGCCAGCACTTTCATGGAAGATAAACTACATTTCCCATCATCCCTTAAATCTGCCTCTTCCCATCCTGAGGCTTCTTTGAACTAAGGACTGGTGGGTTTTGTCGGGTTTCTTTTTTTGTTTTTTTTTTTTTGGCTTCTGCCTACATTTTATTAAACCTAGGACAGTTATATCCCCAAAGGGTCTGGGAGCTGAACTCACTAATTCCTAAAAAAGGGTTAAGCTCCAGTTTTCTGTGTGCTCCTTAAATACAAAGACTTATCCTCCCTACTGGCAGATGTAGTGAGTTCCCCAAGACTTTTAAACTTATAAATGTACCTGATTTCACATTTATAAATCCTATGTCCATAAACTGTTTCCTTATCTGTAAAATGCGGCTAACAACTGCACATACCTTAAGAGCTTGTAAGATCCCAAAATAAGTCATAATTAAAACAATGTTTGTTAACCTGTTCAGTGTTGGCTATTACTGTAATTATTCTTTCATCCACACATGCATGTCAATTACCCATCCTACTTATTGCGCCAACTTCAAAAACTCTTCTCAGCAGTTCAAACAAGAGTGCTCCAAATGTCCTGCACCCGGTCCAGCCTCATACCCTGCGCCTCCCCACTGGTTCCCCAGCAAGCTGATGCTACACCACCCTTTCCGAAAACCACTAATCCCCCTTCCACCTTTGTATGAGCCGCTGCCTTATGTAGCTCGTCCCTGACCTCTCTGGCTCAGCTAGCTCCTTGTGGTTATTCAGATATAGCATAAAAGTATATATATTTTAGAGATGCCTTGCTCTGACCCAGCCACCTTATATTTTCCTCCTTTATAGCAGGCGAGCATTTTGAATTTTTGTTAAGACCCATCCCCCATGATCAGACTATGATTTCAGGAGAGCAAGTGTTGCCCATAAGCCCACTCCCTAGAGCACAGAACGGGGCGCCCAGGCGCCATCTAGTAAGTATTGGTTATTAGTAAACTCATGTAAAAAAAGGCATGCTGAGGCCCTTCCTTTAAATGAGCAGGCACAGACGCTGATGAGAGTTGTTTATTGAATTTACTCACATGCCAGCTTCCCATCGAAACTGGACAAGCAGATGGCAAAGGCTTGGAGCGGGCAAAGTGGGAAGCGGAAGTCCATGGTGAACGTGTCTGGGGCTACACGACCAAACTGGAGCACGAGGTAGTCCGCTGAAGAGGAAGTCAGGAACTGAGGGTGTGTTATTTCCCTGCCGCGGGCCTCTGAGCCGCGAGAACTACGACTCCCGAGAGGCTGTGCGGCGCCCTTATTCCGCCCAGAATCCCGGAAGTGTGTTTACAGGGCCCTCAGCCGAGTTCCCTGGTGGCTCAGACGGTAAAGCGTCTGCCCGCAATGCCGGAGACCCAGGTTCGATCCCTGGGTCGGGAAAATCCCCTGGAGAAGGAAATGGCAACCCACTCCAGTATTCTTGCCTGGGAAATCCCAAGGACAGAGGAACCGGGTGGGCTACAGTCCATGGGGTCGCAAAGAGTCGGACACGACTGAGCGACTTCACTTTCAGCCATGTACACTACACTTCCCCATAGGCTTTGCAATAGCGTGGAGTCGGCCCTCCCTGCAAAAACGCTCAAGTGCTAATGGGAGAAGTACTTTTCCTCCTGCCCCCTTGCCAAGGTAAACCGTTTCCTAGGAGCTCACGGTCATCCGGATGAACGATCTGGAAGTTCTTGACCGAGGCCCGTGTGACCCGACCATGAAAATTGAGCACGTAGGCGCCGCTCTCATCGTTCCACGATGGGGCTTTATTTTGCAGCAGGACCAGGCCCTGGCTGGCCCCCCGTTGGAGACGACTCAGTAGCGATTCTTGTTCCTTAAGGGTAAAGTAGGAGGCGTGGTTAGCCAACTACCAACCAGCTTTTTTCTTCTGAACGCAGAATTTTGAGTCCCTAGTTTTCCCTTCCTAAGACATTTAAGTCTGACAAAATCCTCCAGGCTTATGTGACCTTATGCAACCCATCGGCCCCCTCTCCTCTTAGCACCTGTGGCCGGTCCCCTAGACCTTCCTCCTCCACTGACCCAGAGATTCTCAAGTTTGGTGGACTCACATTTTGTGGCTGGACACAGATTCTCTGGTTCTGGGCGTTGATTTCCGGAATAATAACATTCATTTTCCGGGGCCCTCGGAATCCCAAGACGTTGGTCTCCTGAGGGTGGTATGCTCTATTTGGCCTGCTTCTTTCTCCCTCCCCACCGTTCTACTCCTCTCTCTCATCCCCCCGGACACTCACATAACATACAGCCCCCAGCTCCTCCCTGATCCGAGCTGTCTCCGGAAAAAAATGTTTCCTTTCCGGATTCACCCCATTGTCGAAGATGCTGAACTTGGTGCCCAAGACATTAGATCTGCTCCAGGAGGGAAATGGTCAGAATAAAAACAATAATTATTTCTGTTTTGCTTTCCCATGTCATCTCATCAAGTCTTTCGATCCATCCTCTACATAAGACTCTTGTTCCATCTACCAGTCCCAGGTCCCTCTCTTCCTCTGGGGAGAAGGATTTTTAGGCTCCTGCCTTGGGCCTTTAGCAACGCTCTTCCTCTAAGACAGAACTCACATACACGAGCCCTCTTCTGTCACAGGAACTTAGAAGTCCCAGCTCCCTGCTGCTCAAGAAGTCAAATGTCTTTAATGCCAGCCTTGCCTCTGAAGTCTTCAGTTCTATTCCCAACCACCCTGGAGTTAAAACTTGAAGGACTACATAACCCATCAGTCCCTACGAGAAAAAGTTCTAGAACAGGTGGAACTTGTACCCTTGGACTGCTGGGAAGTGTAGTTCAATTGTCCCCTTCCTCCCACCCCTTGCCACCTGTTTAGCACACACATCAGAACTCTGCCCACCTGACTTTGCCCACAAAATTGTCCCCATCCCGAGACAGGTCTGTAGGGTCCAAGGAGATGAGGTAATTAGAGGTTTTGCTCCTTTTTCTCTTGCGCCCCGCCAGAAGGAAGTGCTGTGGATGTGATAAATAGCCCATTAGAATCGACTTCTGATATTTGGCTAGAGCTAGGGGTCCAAAAGACTGGGGCTTCCCTGGTGACGGTGGTGCTAGTGGTAAAGAAGCGACCTGCCAATGCAGGAGACCTTAGAGATGAGGGTTCAATCCCTGGGTCAGGAAGATCCCCTGGAGGAGGTATGGTAACCCACTCCAATATTCTTGCCTGGAGAATCCCATGGACAGAGGACCCTGGTGGGCTACTGTCCATAGGGTCACAGAGTTGAAAAGGACTGAAGTGACTTAGCGTGCACACAGGGGTTCAAAAACAAGGAAATACCATGTCCCAAGACAGAGGAAAGGGTAATGGAGCAGTAAGTGTCCTAAGGCTTGCTGGAAAGGAAAGGGAATCAGTCCTGAATATTCATTGAAAGGACTGATAACTGAAGCTGAAACTCCGATACTTTGACCACCTAATGCAAAGGTCTTCTTCATTGGAAAAGACCCTGGATGCTCAGAAAGACTGAAGGCAGGAGAAGGGGATGACAGAGGATGAGATGGTTGGATGCATCATGACTCATGGACATGAGTTTGAGTAAGCTCTGGGAGTTGGTGATGGACAGGGAAGTCTGCCGTGCTGCACTCCATGGGGTCACAGAGTCGAAAATGACTGAACAACTGAACTGAGGCTTGCTGGTAGATGCAGGGTGTCAGCTGGGTCCCGAAAGGGGAGTTTCATTTCACATCTTAATATCTCCCCCTAATCCTTCGGATATTGGGCCCAGAGCTGAGGGAAAGCCAAGGCAGGGGGTGAACTTGCCTGGCAGGCAGGGCCTGGCTTTAGAATAGGGACGGGCCTCATTTGGAACATTACAGCAGGACTTCAGTGTTTCATCTGTGAAAACCCTGTCTGGCACTGAGTAGGGGAAAAGCCTCTTTCTGGGGGAGAATGAATAATTGAGAGGCGGTCACACGTGAGAGAAATGACCTGACTCAAAGGGGCGTAGCTTGGCTATCAGTGGAAAATCCACGAAGGGAAAAGCTTAGCTCCTGGGAGGGGCCGGGACCTGTCTCAGGATTGGGGGGGACTAGGGCCTAGATTTGGACCAAGTGAGAAGTGAAAGTCGCTCAGCCGTGTCCAACTCTTTTCAACCCCATGGACCATACAGTTCATGGAATTCTCCAGGCCAGAATACCCGTTCCCTTCTCCAGGGGATCTTCCCGACCCAGGAATCCAACCGGGGTCTCCTGCATTGCAGGCAGATTCTTTACCAGCTGAGCTACCAGGGAAGCCCCAACAAAAGGTGGCCAATACCTGGAGGGTCTGTAAGGGGTGGGGTTTGGGACTCTGAGGGGGCGTGGCCTAGCTGTGATAAAGGCCAGCTCAATTCGAAAGTGGACAAGCCTGGGTTATGGGATGGAGAGGGCCTATGCCACTGGGCTCTGAGAATAAAGGAGCCCAGTTTTCTGAAGGGCAGGGCCTGGCGTTGGAGCTGATTAGTCCTAGTTCAATGAAGAGCTAGGCTTCGATTCGCCTAAGTCTTGACCTCACTCAGACCCTGCGAGGTGGGACTTGTTTCCAAGCTGCCAGACCACACCTTTAGGCCGTCGGCCGCCTCCAGGTAGAGATAGTAGAACGGGAACATGCCCTTGTCTACCCCGCGCTTGTCGCGGCTGATGCGACATTGCACCGTGCGACCGCGCATCGCTGGCCGCAGCACATATGCTCTCATGTCCTCGCCCAGCCGAGGGCCTGGGGCGCAGGGAGGCGTGCGGGGCGAGTTCCCCACATCGCCGCTGCCCGCGCCGCGCGCGCCCTCGGACACCACTTCGTCGGCTGTCCCTGGGGATTTCCTCATGGTAAACTCCGGCTCCTCTTTCTTCTCTTCGAGGTCTTCGCCCTGGCCCACGCACCAAATTCAAGTTGAGAGACAGCTGAGACTCGCCCTCCTCAGCCCGCTCACCCTCCCCGGCTCCCTGCTTTGCCAACTGATGATTGGCCATCCCAGCTCTGTCTCTCGACCAAGTTTCTGTCTATTGGTCAAATATTTCAGCCGCCTGCTGATTGGCCAGTACGTTCAATTCCCAAGCTCAAACCCCAAGATCGCTTCATTTGTTGATTGGCCAGTAACATTAGCCACACCCATTTCACCTACCAATTGGAGAATTCTCTTGAAAGTACTGCCCATTCCTTTAATACCCGTGTTCACCTGGTCTATATATTAACATATAACACCGCCCAGATTTTCTCGACTGAAACTATCTCGCTTTCATTCATACCAAAATGAGTGCCATCTGGCCCTTTCCTATCACTATTTCACCCTCTCCAAAGTTCACTGCCTTTTGATGGGCTGGGTTTTAAGGTATATGCTCACATCAATTCCGATCCTCTAGGTTGAAAATAAATGCTGCACACAAAGAACTTCTGCTAGCCCAAACATAACAGGTTCCACCCACCAGTAAAAAGGGCCCTTGATTAGACTGCAGAATTTTAGCGCCCCGCGAGCCTGAGACTAGCCCTCTTCCTCCTATATCCTTATTGGCTGTGCCACCTCCCACCTTGTTGGAGGCCAAGTCTCCAAGGCCACCGTCACCATCCATTCCAGGGCTTGATCTGGCACTGGGCACTTCGTATTCAATTCCAACATCCTGTAATTCACTCTCGTCCTCAGCACTGGCGCCTAAGGGGTAGAAAAAAGCCCTGAAAAGACTGAGCTCAGGGCACCTGGGACCCAAGAGCTTGGGACAAGGTCATTAGTGCTAGCTGGAGAAGCTCAGAACTCCTAGGTTTCCGACTCCTACTTATTTATCATCAACCTCACTTGCCAGATTCTTCTCCTCCTCTATGTGCACAGGGGTCTATACAAGTTGAGAAGTCTGTGACTGCCCTGGATCTAAGGACAGGGAGGGGTTAAAGTCCTCTCTTTCCTTTGTCCCAGAGAGAGCATCCGAGAGACTGGGGAACTAAAATGGGAGGAGGGAGCAAATTTGGGGTTATAACCCAGAGTCCTGTTATTGAAATCACTGGTCAAGTCATGAGAATAAAAGGAAATCTCCCTACCATTGAATAGTATTAAGAAAAAGGAATGAAATACTGATAATGCTATAAAATAGATGAACATTGAAAACATGCTAAGCCAAAGAAGCCAATCACAAGAAATTATATACTGTATTATTCTATACATGAAGTGTCTAAAGAGAAATTAAGTTAGTAGTTATTAGGTCTGGGAGAAATGGGGGATGGGGCAGTGACTGATAAAATGCATAGCGTTTTCTTTTGTGGGTAATGATAATAGTCTAGAATTCATTGTGGTGTGTGTTGCACATCTCAGTAAATACACTGAAAACCATGGAATTGTAAAATTTTAAATGAGTGAATTTGTATAATATGTGAAATACACCTCAACAGAGCTATTACAAAAAAAAGGGGGAGGAAGTGCCAAATGGACCAGGGCACCAGATTTCACCCAGTGTCACAGAAATTACCAGATCGTTGGCGGGCTGGCCAGCCTTTGCGCTGCAAAAGAGTCCCCGGAGGCTCTTCACAAGGAGGTGGCGAGGCAGGAACATCCTCCACGGAGACTTCCTCCAACTCCAGATCAGAACTGCCTGGTAGTCAAGAAAGGGAGGAGAACTGGAGACTGGGATTTTTGAATACCAGGGAAGGAAGAGGGCTGGAGATGCAGATTCCTGGGTATTGGAGGAAAAGTTTCATGACCTGGACTCCTGGCGGTGAAGCATATCCGGGCCCGCGGGGGCCCTTTGGAGACATCAAGGACTGAGTGGTTCTAGACTTCTGGGTTCTAGGGGGAGTGGAGTTCTGGGGTATCAACTGCCCAAGGATTTGAGATTACCTGCTTCTGTCGGCGGTAACAGAGGGTCACGCTCGCCACTGCCATCTCCACCGCAGCTCACGGTGCCCAGGATACCGTGGGATCCAGGGCACAAATGCGCTTCTGGCACATTCTCCTGAAGGAAAGGGTTCCTGGGGCCTGGGAGAAGGTGTGGCGAGGCCCATTAACACGAAGCATAAAATCCTGGTCCTCTGAGAAGATCCGCCTCCTCGCTGGTCTCCCAAACCTCGTCCCTGATTGACTACCCAAACCCCTGAGACCCACTCAGAACCCGAACCTCAAGTCTCAAAGAAGCACAGTCCTACCACTAAACTGTCGCGATTCCGTGTGTAAACAGTCCCACGCGGGCTCTCCAGTAAATCGGCTTTCAATTACCCAGGCCTGGCCCCGGGGCTTTGCCTACTTCAGCCCTCCAGTTTCTTAGGAGCTGCGTCCCGGCGCTTTTCCAGGCACCTCCCCCAACTCTCCCAAGCCCACGAGTTCCACGACTCCTTAGACCCCGTCCCCGCACTCTCTGGGCGGTCCCCGGCTCTCCCAGGCTCCACCCTAGCCGAATCACAGATCTCTTTCGGGGCCCACCTCTACTTGCACCATACCCTGCACTCTCGATCTCTCTGGCCACGTCCCCGAACTCTCACAGGCCCCGCCCCCGCCCTCTATCAAAGCGCCCCCACCCTCCACGAGCTCCACTAGGCCCCTCCCCTCTAGGCCCTGTAGCTCCACCCGCCATCACACACCCACAGGCCCCTCCCTCCAGCCTGTGCTCCTGCCGGACTCCGGGCACCTTTCCTCACCGCTGTCAGCCGAGAAGCGTTCCTCCCGCCGCCTCGGTCTCCGCGGCCGCACTGAAGCGTCAGGATTGGCCTGAACCATGAGGGGCTCTTGGCGCTTCCGTCGCTGCTTCTTCTCAAACAGACGCCACTGCGGGAGCGGGAAAGAGGTGGGGTGGGGGGTCTAGGAACCGAACCGGAAGACTGGGGTGAAAGGGGACCTGGGGCAAGGGGAGTCCTTGCATAGGTGGGAGAGTTCCAGGCCTTCAGTCTCTCAGCAACTCCTTCCATAGAACCCTGAGTCCTGGCATCCAGGCCCCTCCTCCCGAAGGACCTAGAAGTCCTAAGGACCCAGAACTCTTGTTCCTTAGAAATTTCAGAGTCTCGTCACCAAGATTTGCTTCCTGAGGATTCCGAATTTCTGTTTTCTCGTTTCCCAATTGCAAAACTTGAGACTCCGAGAGACACAACGAGGACCACTCCCAGAGCAAGTCCTGGGGGTGGGACTCCTGAGGGGGTATGGAAGATAGAAGGGGAGGGTTGGCAGGATTCCTGGGCACAGTACCTGCTGTTCCAGCTTCTGCAGTCTCATAGCGGCTAGCTCATCTCCCAGGGCCCTGAGAGACGTGCAGGCTAATAGTGACAGCAAGCAGGGCACCCCCGTTGCCCAAGAGCCCTTCCCCTTCTTCCCGCTGCCCAACTTAGGGTTCTGAACACTTGTGAGGTCACAGAAGAGATAGAACCTGAGTCTGCTCCGCCAGTGCTTAAGTTCTTTCTCCTTGCACTGGCCTATCTAGAGTCCAGGGGTCAGAGATCTCAAGCCCCTCCTATCTCAGGACTCAAAGCCTCCAGCCCTTCCTCTTTCAGACCCAGGGGTCCTCATCTGTAGCTCCCTCCGGTTAGGTAGGTAGGACCCAGAAGTCCAAGCCCCCAGCCCCTCCCTGCAAGGCACACCTCATTAGGAGACCAGAGCTGCTGAGCAGGTGTGGGCATAATCCACAGCTGCTGTGGAGGTGTGCTGCCCCCTCCATCTCTACCCTTGCCCATCCCATTTCCCCCACTTACTCTTTCTTCCATGTATCACTTTCCCGAGACATTCTGGAGAAGCAAAACAAGGAGTCAGGAACCAGACCCAACATCCCAATAGGCTCTGCCCTCCAACACCTGGTCTTAAGCTTGAGATTTTCTCCTGGACCCAGGCAACCCAAATTCCAGTGCTAATACTTGTTAGGGACCCTGAAGCCTGTTCCAGCTTTCACCACTATCAGGAGCCCAGGAGTCCAGCTTGCTCTTCTCCCAATACCTAACTCTCTCCTTCACCCAGACATGAGAACTCAAGACTGGACTCCAAACACCCCATCCCCAGTGATCCCAGACCCTCAGTACCCACCTGCCTGGGATCCTGGAGACCTCTTCTCCTACCTGGAGAAACTTTTCACATTCACACCTCAATTCCTTGCCTGTCTGGCCAATTTCTAAACATAACTGACCCTCTCTTTGGAAACCAGGGACATAATCTCTGGGTCTCTGGGAAGTAAGCAGGGGAGAGAAGAGGGCTTAGAGGGAGGACGGGGGATTCCCTTGGAACCTGCCCTAATCCCCCTCCCTTCTGACCCCACCCCGCGCTCTACTTCCAACAAAGCAATGACCTTTGGCCTCTGCTGCAGCCAGGCAACCCTACTACAGGGGTTCTAAATTGGAAGAACGTGCAAGTGTTCCTTAAAGGGACCTTCGAGGGGCCTCGTCGCAAGCTCTTTTCTCTCTTACATAAGAAAGTTATAATGTGACCTGTGCCAGCTACTATCGATCTGTAATTTACAGCCACGTCCAGGCGAGAAAATAAATGAGAAAACTACAACTTCCATGAGCCAAAGAGGCCAAGATGCCCGCGGAAGTAGACTTATTTTGCCCCGGTCGAGAGGGAGTTGTAGTTCTCTTTGAAAGTCTCCGTTCTGTCTCCTAAAAAGCAGGATATGTGGCGTCAAAAGGTAGGGCTTCCAAGAAAGGAGGATAGGCTTTCGAGAAAAGGCCAGCGACTTCGACAAGGGGCGGAGCCGCTAGACAGAGGCCCGAGGAACCTGGAGTCAGCGTGGACCAATCAGGCTGCTGAGATCGGGTCCTATGCGGGAAAGTGGGCGTGGCCTAGGGGGGAAAACACCAAGAAAGCTCCGGAGGTCCTATGCCAGGAAGACGCCCTCTGCGGTGAAGGAGAGGTAAGGGGCTGGAGGGTCCTAGACTCTTCGGTCCTGGGAAGAAGGGAGGCGGGGGACCGGAGGGCTGGAAAACTGGATCTCGGGGGAGGACCCCGGTACCTCTAGGTCCTGGGAGAAGAGGAGGCTGGGGCCTCGACCTTTGGGTTTAGGCAAAGAGGGGGTCGAGATCCCGGATTCCTGAGTCTAAGCGAAGAGGATGCTGGAAGCCAGGACTCCTGGGTCTGAGGAAGGAAAGGCTGGAGGCTCAGACTCCTAGGTCCGGATAACTAAACGCTTGGGATCTTGATTCTTGGAAGGGGGCGGGGAGCGGCGCTGGAAGTCCAGACTTCTGGGTCCAGGGGAGGAGGAGTCTTGGGACAGACATATTCCACCTCTCCGCCCCCCACAGACCCCGCCGCCATGCCTCCCTCTGGGCCCCGTGCAGCCCTCTTCCTTCTGCCATCTCTACTGCTGCTGCGCGCTGTTCTGGCCGTGCCCCTGGAGCGGGGGGCGCCCAAGGAGGAGAATCCCGCGACCGAGAGCCCTGTGAGTGGCCCTGCCCTGCTTGCCAGCCATGTGTTTACAGTGGTACTACAGTTCCCGCTCCCCCGTGGCCCCTGGGTGGCTACGGATGTGGCTTGCAGTTTGCCTGCCATTCTTTGCAGTCCCAGGGCTTTGACGTGGTGAAAAACTTGAGGGCGTGTGTGTGTGTGTGTGTGTGTCTGTCTGTCTGTCTGTCAGATTTTAAGTCTCTCTCTGACTATGACGTATGGGGAATCAGGTCAGATTTTAGATAGAAAATCTGCATCCCGCCCCCGGGCCCCTGCCCCCCACCCCACACACACCTAAATCTCTCTGCTCCTTTAAGACGCCCTCCCCTCAAGAAGGAAGCTGGGGAAAAAAAAAAAAAAAAGATTTCCCAGTAGCACGCTGAGCTGGTGATGTTAGCTAAGTGGGGTGTTCTCACTTCAGGGAGCTCATGGGAGTTGTAGTTTAAAGTATGATGGGCATGGGGCATGGAAAATGCTCATTTATTCCAGTGCGTGTCTGTCAAACACTATGAAACCTATGGTCTTAGGGAATTTGGAACTTTAAAAGATCCTCAAGGCCAGAGCCCTGATTCGTGGCCCGAATCCTACAGCTTCCACTAGGAATGGACACGTTGCTGTCTCTGGAACAGATCATTCCGAGTTCCTGTGTGTGGTGTGGCAGGTCCCCACCCAGCAGCTGAGACCTTTGCCTTGTGAATTCTCTGCAGATACAGAAGTGCAGCTTGAGTTCCCTTTCCCTTAGTTCATTTAGAGCAAGCCCCCTGCCCTCTCAGACCAGCCTAGCTCACTGGAAAGGCTGGGGCTGCTAAGCATGGACCACCAGCGATGATAGTCAGGGAGGAAGGAGGGATCATTTGAACTGAGATCTGACAGCCTGGGCAACGGCTGTATGGTGGAGGAGAGCAGAGTGAGTAGAAGGACGCAGAGGAAGCCAGTGTGGCTTGAGACAGAGTGAGAGAAGGGGAGACGAGGTCAGAGATGGGCTGGGGCAAATCACACGGGGCCTTGTGGACCATGGTGGAGACTTTACTGAGGTGAATAGAAGGTTATAAATGGCGATGACAGCAGTCATAATAACACTGACAGCTCCTACTAAGTGCTGAAGGCAAAAAGAGAAGGGGGCGGCAGAGGATGAGATGATTAGATAGTATCACCAACTTAATGAACATGAGTTTGAGCAAACTCCAGGAGATAGTGAAGGACAGAGAAGCCTGGCATGCTGCAGTCCATGGGGTCACAAAGAGTCAGACAGGACTGAGCAACTGATTAACAACTAAGCTCTGAGTTAAATATTTAGCGATATTAACTCCTCTAATCCTCATAACAGCGCCTATGAGGTAGGTATTCCTTAACCTTACTTTACAGGTGAGGAAACAGAGGCACAGAGTTAAGTATCTTGACCAAGGACTAAGGTTGCAAGACTTGGCAAAAAAAGGATTTGCTCAGTTAAAATTGAGTTTCACATACACAGTGAATAATTATTAATATAAATGCCCTCCATGAAGTATCCATATTCTGAAAGTTATTTGTTGTTTTAGCTGAAATTGAAATGTAAGAAGGCATCCTAGCAGTTCCACTAGTCATTACATAGCTAGTCATTGGCAGATTTGGGATTTAGCCTACTCTGTGTGGTTGAATGATGGCCCCCAAAGATGTCCATGCCCAGAATCTGTGAATATATGGCAAAAGAGTGTTTGCGGGTGTGATTGAGTTAGGTGGAGAAGTAATCCTGTATTGTTTGTTTTGTTTACAGAGTATGACTTTACTTTTATGAAACAAACAAAAAAAAAACCTTGTATCTGAATACATATGTCTAGTTGCTGGCATACACAAGGGAGTATCCATGTGCAGAAAGACTTGCAAAAACATTCCATGCTGCAAACTTTGTTTTTCTCCTTGACACTTTTCACTTTCTTTTTCACAGTTCTGTATACTGTAGTATTTTGTTGTTGAGTTACTAAGTCCTGTCCGACTCCTTGCGACCCTACGGACTGGATCCCGCCAGGCTCTTCTGTCTGTGGGATTTCCCAGGCAAGGATACTGGAGTGGGTTGGCTATTTCCTTCTCTATGTCCTGTACTGTTCAGATGGGCCCAGTGTAACCACAATGGTCCTCTAGAAGAGTGAGGCAAGAAGGTCAGTGTCAGAGGCGATGTGATGATGTAAGCAGAGGTCAGAGTGAGGCAAGGCCATAAGCCAAGGAATGCAGGCAGCCTCTGCTACTGCTGCTGCTAAGTCGCTTCAGTCATGTCCGACTCTGTGCGACCCCATAGACGGCAGCCCACCAGGCCCTGCCATCCCTGGGATTCTCCAGGCAAGAACACTGGAGTGGGTTGCCATTTCCTCCTCCAATGCATGAAACTGAAAAGTGAAAGTGAAGTCACTCAGTCATGTCCGACTCTGTGTGACCCCATAGACGGAAGCCCACCAGGCTCCCCCGTCCCTGGGATTCTCCAGGCAAGAACACTGGAATGGGTTGCCATTTCCTTCTCCAAAGCATGAAAGTGAAAAGTGAAAGTGAAGTCGCTCAGTTGTGTCCGACTCTTCGAGACCCCATGGACTGCAGCCTACCAGGCTCCTCCATCCATGGGATTTCCCACGCAAGAGTGCTGGAGTGGGGTGCCATTGCCTTCTCCAGCAGGCAGCCTCTAGATGTTGGAAAAAGCAAGGAAGCAGATTGTTCCCTCAAGTCTGCAGAATAAGCCCAGTCCTGCTGAACCGGTTTGGACTTGTGACTTCCAGAATTCTGTAAAAGAATAAATTTTTATGGCTCTAAGTTGCTTAGTTTGTGATACTTGTTAGAGCAGCAATAGGAAGCTGTTACACCCATAGCTGGGCAATCTCTTCCCATTTATTTTTCTCAACACATGTAATGATTGCTACGGTAGACTGAGTTTCTTCTAAAGCCTTACTATGTGTCAGGCTTTTTATCTCATCATTTTTCACTACAGTTCTGAGAAGTAGGGAATTTTATTGTCTGTGGAAGAGTGAGACCCTGGAAAAGAAAAGTGGCAGGGCTAGGACTAGGAGCCTGGGGATTTTTGTCAGTCTTTTTTTTTTGGCCTTGCCATGAGGCATGTGGGATCTTAGTTCCCCGACCAAGGATTGAACCTGCGCCCCCTGCATTGGAAGTGCAAAGTCTTAACCACTGGACCATGAGGAAAGTTCTGATTTTTGTCTGTCTTGTTCACTGGCTGTGTTCTCTTGAACAGTGCCTGGGAAATGGTAGGGGCTGAGTGAATGCTTATCGAATGAATGACGGCTTCACTGCTTGCCAATAAATTGCAGTATGTCCACTCTGGGGGCAGTATTGGGCTTGGTGTTTACCCATGTGATTTTAATTTCATCTCCAGCACAGACAGATCTAAGAGGAGGTGAGAGCTGAGGCCCATAGGGTCGGGTAATTTGGGATTACAGAGCAACCGAGGTCACTGGCTCCAGAGCCTGTGTCCCATGGGGCAGATCTCCTGCTCAGGGCTGTGGGGTGGTCTCTGGGTCCTATCTGCAGGGCAGAACCAGAGAGAGGCCCAGGGCTGGCACTGCTACGTTCATCTTTGTTGCCCTAGGACACAGGCCTGTACTATCACCGGTACCTCCAGGAAGTCATCAATGTGCTGGAGACTGATGGGCACTTCCGGGAAAAGCTGCAGGCCGCCAATGCCGAGGACATCAAGGTGCGCTGTGGCTGGTTTCGAGTGCGCTGGGCAGGGATGAGGGGATGCGTGCTCAGAGGGCAGAGTCTGAGCCTGCGGAAGAAGTCGCTTCTCCAGGTCGCACAGCTGAGAAAGGATCTGGGCGGGGAAGACAGAATGTGTGGTTAAGTGTGGATATGGGTGGCCCATGGCTTCCAGTATCAGCTCTACCAGCTGTGTGGCCTCCCTGCGCTGTGCCTCAGCTTTCCCATCTGTAAAGTGGGGTGATGACAGGACTATCTGATGTGTAAAAGATGTGGACCTGCACAGTGGCTGTCCTCAGTCTGTACCCTGAAAGGGCTGGTTCTGTGAGTTCGCAGCAAAGTGCTGTCCACACAGGAAGAATTCAAAACACGGGAGATGCTGCCATCACACACATCTCCTCTAACTCTCACCTTAAGCCTCCAGAGGAGCTGGGATTCTCCCCATTTTACAGAGGCGGACCCTGAGGTCCTGGTAGCAGTGTTTGTCCTTCCAGGAGGCCTGGGTCTCAGTCCCTGGACTGACTGAGCCCTGAGCCCATACCCTGCCCCATCCCCTAACCCCTAAGCAGAGTCTCTTGAAAAGAATGCGCGCACACACGCGCACACACACACACGGCTGCCTGCCTCGTTCCTCGCCCTACCCCAAACTCCTTGACCGAGGACTGATGAGGAGGGCAGCCCTGCTCCCCGCAAACCTCCCAGCATCCCTGGGGTTCTCATCTGTCCCCACTCACCTGGACCCCCCGACAATGGATGGGTGGAACCAGAGATCAATGAGCCCAGCCCGTCCCACTGCCTAGCCAGAGAAACAGCAGTTCTGGAGCCTACCTAGCTTGTTCAAGGTCATACAAGTGCAAAATAACGTCAGAAACGCTGCCACGTAGGCAGGCGGGTTTTGGAGTGGTATGGTGCTGGGTTCCAATCCCAGCCCCTCCCCTCACGCTCTTCTGAGGAAGTGGACGCACCCCTCTGTGCCTTTCCCCCTACCCCCAGAAAAAGACAGGCTCACGCAGCACTTTCTCTGTTTCAGGGACGGGAGTGGGGGGTGTCGTGTGAATCAGCCCTCGCTAAATGTCGATCCTGTTTTGGGGGCTCTGGGGCACCCCAGGAAGGCATCAGAAAGCTTGCAGAAGGCTCCAGAGAAGGCGGCTTGACCAGTGTCCCCTCTCTCCTGGGCAGAGTGGGAAGCTGAGCCGGGAGCTGGACTTCGTCAGCCACCACGTCCGTACCAAGCTGGACGAGCTCAAGCGGCAGGAGGTGTCTAGGCTGAGGATGCTGCTCAAGGCCAAGATGGACGCCCAGCAGGAGCCCAGTGAGCGTGGCGCGGTGGGCGGGGCCGGCGGCGCGGTGGGCGGGGCCGGCGGCCTCCCTCCCCTGCGTCTAAGTGATTTGGGCTGGGGGCGCCTTCGGGGCCTCCTTCTCAAGGCCTTTGTAAAATCTGTGTAGAAGATTGATCAAATTTTCTTCCTACCACAATGTACTTAAAAAATTTTTTTCTTTTAATTTATTTATTTGGCTGTGCTGGGTCTTCCTTGCTGGGCAGACCACCAGTGAAAGAGCAAGGGCTACTCTCTAGTTGCCGTGCAGGGGCTTCTCTTGTGGTGGAGCACGGGCTCCAGGCGCAGTGGGCTTCCGTAGTTGCGGCTCCCGGGCTCTAGAGCACAGGCTCGATAGTTGCAGCGATCAGGCTCAGTTGCTCCAAGGCATGTGAGGTCTTCCCAGACCAGGGATTGAACCTGTGTCTCCTGCATTAGCAGGCAGATTCTTCACCACTGAACCACGAGGGAGGCCCCCAGATTTTCCATTTTTATAAGGACTCCTGTCATATGGGATTAGGGCTCACCCTCATGACCTCATTTTAAGTTGATCACCTCTAAAACCCTGTCTCCAAATAAGTTCTGCGATACTGGGGGTCAGGATTTGAACCCCTGTGTGAATGTGGGGGCAAGGCAGTTCAACCCATAAGGAGGCTGAGTATCATGTGCTCTGAAGCCCAGCTAATCTTCATTCTGCCTCTTCTTAGATGGTGACCTAGATGTCCCTTCCCCTCTCTGAGCCTGTTTCCACAACCATAAAGTGAGATAATGGCAGAACCTATGTGAGACTTTTGTGAAAAGTAAATGCATTAATATATTTAATGTGTTTAGGGAGCAGGGCCTGGCATATAATATGTATTTGACACATGTTGGTTATTATCATTTTCAGCATCAGACTCAATTGTGTTCATTGCCTCCTCCAGGAAGCCTTCCCTGATTGCTCCAGGCCCATTCATGCTGTCCTCTGTGACATCCTTCCATGCCCTCTGTGACCTCCTTTAGAGCACATCCAGCCCATCCAGTCCAGGATAGGGATTTTGGAAGAAGGAACATTCCATGAGTTCATGCTTTCCCCCCACTCTTCCCTCTCATCCAGACATACAGTTGGATCACCTGAACCTCCTGAAGCAGTTTGAACACCTGGACCCTCAGAATCAGCACACATTCGAGGCCCGGGACCTAGAGCTGTTGATCCAGACGGTAACTTACAGGGGACCTGAAGGCAGAGGACTGCCCCCAGGGGAAGAAGGGGACGGAGCCCAGGACTGAGCCTGCTCACCCCTGCCTGGTGTTCTCACAGGCCAGCAGGCTGCAGAGGGCTGGTTGTGCCTAAACGCCTTCCCCAGATTCTCTACAGGAAAGCAGAGTTGGGGGGTGGGGGGAGTTGGCTTCACTCACACCTGGATTCAGATCTCTCCCCTCTCTCCTCTGTGTCCTTGTTGTAGGCAAAATAACGGCCCCTTGAAAGACGTTACCTGTTCACTATATGACCTGATGCGGCAAAAGGGCCTGTGCATATGTGATTAAGCCGAGGATCTTGAGATGGGGGATGAACCTGAGTTATCCTGGTGGGCCCTTAGTGTCATCAAAAGGGTCCTTATAGGGTTCTCTGGCATCCTAGTTTAGGATTCCAGGCTTTCACTGTAAGGGCCCAGGTTTCATCCCTGGTCAGGGAACTGAGATCCTGCCAAGTGTGTTGCGTGGCAAAGAAACAAAGAAATTGAGTTTACTTCTGGATGTTCCCTGGGGGTCCAGTGGTTAGGATTCTGAGCTTTCACTGCTGAGGGTGCAGGTTCATTTCCCTGATCAGGGCAGCCAAGAAAAAAAGGTCTTTGTAAAAGCTGGAAAAAGCAAAGAGGATTCTCTCCTAGAATCTCCGGAGGGAGCACGGCTTTGCCAGCACTGTAATTGCAGCCCACTGAAGCTAATTTCAGACTCCAGCCTCCATACTGTAAGATGATAAGTGTGTGTTTTTTAAGCCACAAAATTGGCAGTAATTTGTTAGACTAGCCCAGCAACTAAATAGTCCTCATGTGAGAAGTGGGATCCACAACCGTGCCTCGTGTGCAAAGCCAAGTGTGGGGCTGGGGAGTGGCCAGGGATACTCAGGCCTGCCCCCGCCTCTGCCTCTCCCTGGCTCACAGCCCTGCTGAAGCTGCCCAGCACCCCCTGGACAGAACTCACTCCCTTCCTCCTAGCCTGAACCTGAGCCTGCTTTCCTGGCTGATTGGAGCGCCATCTAGTGGCTATAAAGCTAATAGCAGTCATTTGATTGGGTCCATGCCTGACCTCTGTCCCTGAGGGATGTTTCTGCCGCTTCTTTCCAAAACATTCCTCCAGCCCCACTGTCATTCTCCTGGTCTCAACCCCTATCATATTGAGAAATAGGCTTCTTGCTTCTGCCTTTCACGCATGCCAGCAGGGTTTCTCGGCACTTTTGGCATTTGGGGCTGAATAATTTGTTGTGGGGCTGTTTGTGCATTGTGTGGTGTTTAGCAGCATCCCTGGCCTCTACCCACTAGATGCCAATAGACCTCCCCCAGCTGTGACCAACAATATCTGCACACATTGACAGCTGTCCCCTGGGGACCGCAGTCAGCCCAGGTTGAGAACCTCTGTCTGTTCCCCACACAACAGCTGTATTGGCTTTCTATTGCTGCCATATTACAAATTACCACAGACTCATGCCTTAAAACAACACAAAGGTTTCTCTCACAGTTCTGGAGGACGGAAGTCCAAAATCAGTATCACTGGGCCAAAACCAAAGTTTCTTTAGAGGCATCTGCTCCTTTCTACTTCTAGCTGCTGGGGGTTGCCAGCATTCCTTAGCTTGTAGACACCTCACTCCAGTCTCTGCTTCTACCATCACATGGCATTCTCTCTGTCTCTCTCTGTGTCCTCTCTGTAGACACTAGTCCTTAGAATTAGGGTCTACCCTCATCCAGCAGGACCTCATCTTACCTAATTAGATCTTCAAAGATCCTGTTTCAAAGAAGTCACATTCTGCAGTTCTGTTCACGTGAATTCTGAGGTGGGGGAGGGGGGACCCTGGACCACCCACTATGTATTGTTATCTCCAATTTCCAGAGGCAGAAACAGAGGCACAGAGAGAATGAGTGACTTGCCCCAGGTCCTACAGCGACTGGGACTTGCTCACATAACAGAGCCTAGATTTGAACCCTGGACAGAATAATTAGAGCCCTCATGTTCTTTACCCTCTTAACTGCACTGCTTTCCATTGTAAGCCACCTCCTGAGCTATTCCTTATTATTTATTCCTCCAAGATCTTGAGATTGTGGAGGACTTGAAACAGGTGAGTTAATGTTGCTATTGTGTAACCATCCTCATCTTTTTTTGAGCAAAGAAGGGAGGCTCTGTGTTATGGGGCAAGAAGTGACATTGGGACCTAAGACCCAGCACAGGTGGAAGCAGGCAGCGGGGGGTGGGGTGTCCAGATTCAGAGCCAAAGGCCTGGCTATTCAGAGGTTGGAATTAGGAACTGGGTATAGAGGTGAGGTGGGAATGACCAGCTGCCTTTCCCCAGGCTACTCGGGACCTGGCCCAGTACGACGCAGCCCATCATGAAGAGTTCAAACGCTACGAAATGCTCAAGGAACATGAGAGACGCCGTTATCTGGAGTCCCTGGGGGAAGAGCAGCGGAAGGAGGCGGAGAGGAAGTTGGAAGAGCAACAGCGCCGGCACCGAGAACACCCCAAAGTTAATGTGCCTGTAAGAACCCCCATTTATGCCCAGCCCCCACCATGTCCAACTTTCCGAGCTCCACAGGAAAGCAGCTGAAAAATTATAACTCCCAGCAGACCTTAAGGCAGAGCTCCCTTTTAATGTGCCTAGCTACCTCCAGGGGCTGCTGGGAGTTGTAGTTTTTTTGTTTGAGGGGTAAGACATTCGAGGGATGGGGGTAAATGGTTCTCTCTAGCTTCATCCTGTGGGACCCAGCCTTCTTGCTCATGAGCCCCTGGCTCTCCCTTCCACAGGGCAGCCAAGCCCAGCTGAAGGAGGTATGGGAGGAACTGGATGGATTGGACCCCAACAGGTTTAACCCCAAGACCTTCTTCATACTGCATGGTAAGGTGGGGAGGGAGTCCAGGACCCAGGCTAACACTGAGGTCTGACCTGTCTGGGGCCTGAATGCTGGAAAGGGGTCTCCCTTATGTCATGGGGCTTAAGAATGCTGAGCCCCTCTCCCCTGGTGGTCAGAAAGACCCTGTCACTCCCTGTTGTTGGGGCCAAGATCCTGCATACAAGAGCTGGTCCTTTCTTCTGAGGTACACCAGACTTCTGGGTTGTAAGGACTGATCAGTATCCCTAACAGAGCAAACCAGGCTTGGCTAGGTATGGACCACCCCCGGCCCCCGCCCTACTTCATGGCAGTACAGAAGCCCTGGTCCCCCTGGGGGTCCTATTGCTAAGGCGGGGTGTTGGGGGGTGGGGGTGCTGAGCTCTAGTTACTGGGCCTCCAAGGAGCCAGGAAGCCCCTTCTGCATGCAAATTCAGGGGCATATTCCCCTTCATCCTCCTGCCTGGAAACATCACCTCTGAATCCAGCCTCAAATTCCAAAACCTCCAAATGACAGGAATTTGACTCTAAATCTGGCCCATGCTGGGTCTTATATCCTGACGTCACTTTTTTTTTTTTTAACTGTGCCCTGAGGCTTGCAGGATCTTAGTTCCCTGACCAGGGATTGAACCAGGGGCCCTTGGCAGTGAAAGCGCAGAGTCCTAACCACAGGATGACCAGGGAATCCCCCTGATGTCACTTCTTGCCAGGCCCCCTCAGGTGTGCCCAGGATCCCCACGCAAAAGCTATAGCCTGTCACCAGAGCTTAGCAGGGTCTGATTCATTTATTCAACAAAGGTTTGCTAAGTGACCTCTTAAGGACTGAGTTTCATGGAGACCCTGTGGGTACAGATGTGAACAAAAGAAAGCCTCCCTGCCGTCACAGAGCCTGTGACCAGGCAAATACTCTATTTCAGTGAATCAAAGTGACCTTGGAGTATAAGACACACTCGAATTTTATACAAACTGCCCTTTAAACTGACACACCCTCAATGATAAGATACCTCCCAATTTCATGCATGATAAAATATGGGGAGCAAAAAAAGTACATTTTTAGAGTTGGTGAAGTTGGTTCTATTGTAGATGATCAGAGAGTCACATGTACCATGGAAACAACGACATCGGAATTTAGGGTCTACAGTGATGATTTTTAGATAACTTGGTCTGGAAAGGTGTTTGCTAGATAAGCATTGTCCAGCAGAGCTTTCTCTGCTGATGGAAATGTTCCACGCCTGTGTTGTCCAAGACAGCAGCCGCCAGCCCAATTGCTTTTTTTTTTTTTCCATACCACACAGAGTACGGGATCCTAGTTCCCCAACCAGGGATTGAACCTGTGCCCCCTGCAGTAGAAGCATAGAGTCTTAACCACTGGATCACCAGCGAAGTCTTTTTTGAAATGAATGAGGAAGTTTATTAACCCAGCATCCTTTGTTCTTTTCTTTTTAAATTCATTTTTATTGGCGCATAGTTGATTTACAGTGTTGTGCTAATTTCTGCTGTACAGCAAAGTGACTCAGTTTCAGCTTTTTTTTTTAGCTTATTTTTTTAAGCTACTTTTCCCACGTAGATCATTAGAGAGTATTGAGTAGAGTTCCCTGTGCCATACAATCGGTTCTTATTAGTTCCCATGTGTTCCATTAGTTCCCATGGCTATTAATTAAGGACTTGAAATGTGGGTTTTACAACTAAGAAACAGTATAGTGGTGGGGGTGTGCAGTTAAATTTTTAAAATTTTGTAATTGTAGTAAAATACACTTGACATAAAATCTACGATCTTAGCCATTTTTAAACGTACATTTCAATAGGGTTAAGTACACTCACATTGTTATGCAAGTGTTTTCATCCTTACAAAAACTGTATGTGATTGTTGCTCATTGATATTTCATTTGCCCCGTGTAGCTAGCAGCCACTGGATGGCACAGCACAGCTCAAGAGAGATGACATTTGAACCAAGACCTCAGTGAAGTGAGGGGTTGAGTCTCACAGATACGTGTCTAAATTGGGGACACAGCAAACACAGGCCGGGGAGAATGAACTTGGTGGGTTTCCCAAGGTCACTGGAACAGAATGCTGGAAGAGAAGAATGATGAGAAATGGAATTCCCTGGCAATCCAGGGGTTAGGACTCCGAGCTTTTACTTAGTTCCCCTAGTCGGGGAACTAAGATCCCACCTGCTGAGTGACTCAACCAAAAGAAAAGAATGATAGGAAAGACTGTTGGGGGGATAAGAGCAGTTCTACAGTCAGAGTGAGAAAGCTGGATTTTATTCTGTCTTGAGTGAGACACTGAAAACGGATTTTGAGCAGAGGAACTGACCTCACCTGTCAAGTGTTAACAGGATTCATCTGAGTGCTGGGTGCTGTGTCAAGGACAGGCTGTAGGGGTCGAGGGTCAAAACCAGGATCCAAGTCAGAAGTCATGAGATGCTGATGGCTGGACCATGGAAGTAGGAAAGAGTGATAGGATTCTGGATTCATCTTGAAGGTCAAGCTGGTAGGACTCAGAGATGGACTGGATGAGGACTGTAATGGAACAAGAGAGTCAAGGGTGACTCTGAGGTTTTTGGCCTGAGCAACTGGAAGGAATGGGAGAGAAAAGCAAACAAGATTGGGAGCTGGGTCTGTTCACATCAAGTTAAGAGATGTCTGTTAGACATTTAGGTGGCGATGGAGAGTAGGCAGTGGGGTATTCAAGTGTGGAGGCAGCTCATGGATGGCATTAAAGTGAGGGAAATCCATCTAAGGAAGTCTGGGCCAATTGAACTTTCCTTATGATGGCTAACGTTCTGTGTGCTGCCCAATATGGCGGCCACTGGCCATTTATGGGTATTGAATGCTTGCCATGTAGCAAGTGGGACTGATAAATTGAAACTTTAATCTTATTTGATACTGATTTAAATTTAAACAGCCCATCTGACTAGTGGCAACCGTAATGGACAAATCTGAATACTTGATAGGAAAGATGACCCTGACCCCTGGGGTACACCAAAGTGTAGAGGTCAGGGAGAGGGCAGGGCCAGCTAAGGAAAATAAGGGCAGCTGGAGAGGAGAGAATGATGTTTTGGGAGCCAAAGGCAGAAAGTCAAGTTAAAGTGCAGGCTAAAGACTAACCATTGGATTTGCAAGATCAGGGTTCCTGGCCACCTCTGTTGGGGCAGTGAGCAAGGCACATATGGCACATTGGCAGGGAGAAGCTTCTCTGGCGATGGGAGTCAGCCCTGGGGTGGTTCTCAGGGAGGTGCCGCTGACATCCCTGGATCCTGGGCAAAGGGGCTGATCCTGTGGCCAGATCACTGGTAGTTAGAGATCAAGTTATTCTGCAAGACAGTGGGCCCACGAATAGTCCCAATGGAGCCTGACCTTCATCTATTCCATTCTTGAGAATGGTTGGGAAAGGGGTGTCCTAACATCAGGTCTGTGGGGCACTGAAGTCTGAAGGCCACCATCCTAACAACCACCCTGCTGTTGCCCGTCCTCTGAGAATAGACCTCGCATCAGCCAGATCTTCTCTAGCAGATCACTTAGGGACTTGACCCACTCTGTGCTTAGTCCCCCAAGAAACCTTGTTGTCTCTTCTTCAGATATCAACAGCGATGGTGTCCTGGATGAGCAGGAACTAGAGGCCCTCTTCACCAAGGAGGTGTGTCTTGTAGGCCGTGGGTGAAAAGGATGCCCATATCAACCACATGTCCCCTTAGGATCCTCAGGATCCCCTAAGGTGCCCCTGGATGTGGGTTCAGGGTGAAAACTACAACTCCCAGCAGTCCCTTGGGCAAAAAGAGGCTGCCAGGAGTGGCAGGGTACCCCAAAGACTGATGGGAGTTGAAGTTTGCTGTGTCTGTGCGTGTGGGAGTGGGGGGGGCGGTGGTTAGTTTAGCCTGCGAAGGAGCATAACCCTGGACCTCTCAGTACATCCTGCCTTTCACTTGACCCTTGCAGCTGGAGAAGGTGTACGACCCAAAGAATGAGGACGATGACATGCGGGAGATGGAGGAGGAGCGGCTGCGCATGCGCGAGCACGTGATGAAGAATGTGAGTGCAGGGACCTGGGTCGTGGGCGGGGGTGAGATAGGTAGGTGGAGGAGGTCCTGCTCCGTTGCTTACCCTTACCTGGCTCCCCAGGTGGACACCAACCAGGACCGCCTCGTGACCCTGGAGGAGTTCCTCGCATCCACGCAGAGGAAGGAGTTCGGGGACACCGGGGAGGGCTGGGAGGTGAGGACATGGGTGATACTCTGGGTCCTGACTATCCCTCTCTCACAGACCTAACCCTTCCTTCAGGGTCTTTGGCCACTTCGGTTTCTCTCTGGGCCTCCCACCCTCAGCTCTCTGTTCCCCCAACCCCCTGGAATTTCTCTCCCCCCAACTCTGGCCTTTATCCTCTTTCCCTAGTTCCGGCTTAGGTCTCTCCATCCACACGCCTGGCCCAGGCCTCCCCATCTTCCCTGAACCTCCTCCATCAGCAGGGCAAGGCTGGAGTCCCCCTGCCGACGTCCCCTGTTCTCACCCTGCAGACGGTAGAGATGCACCCTGCCTACACGGAGGAGGAGCTGAGGCGTTTTGAGGAGGAGCTGGCTGCCCGGGAGGCAGAGCTCAATGCCAAGGCCCAGCGCCTCAGCCAGGAAACCGAGGCTCTGGGGCGCTCCCAGGGCCGCCTGGAGGCCCAGAAGAGAGAGCTGCAGCAGGTGACTGGCCAGGGAAATGGATCCATTCTCTGATTCCCTGGTGGCCTTTGTCCTGGTGTGTCCACAAGTGGGGGAGGCCTGGGGCCACTATGTTAATCACTGGTAGATCCATGGGTGGCAGCCGCCGCCATCTTGAGTAAGGGCAGACATTGTTCTCATCCCTGGCTGCTGCGCAGCTGCCATGTTGGATAAGGGCAGTGAGGTTGTAAGCAGGAAAGGAGGGGAAGGCCAAAGAGGGAGGAAGCGGCTTCCCTGTCCCAAGGTGTGACACAAGCCATGACAGGTAAGGGAGAACTGGATCTTTAACTAGTATTAAGTCCAACTCTCAGTGAGAGAGGAAAACTGAAGGCCCTAGAGAAAGGACTGGTCCATGACCACACAGCAGGTTGCCATGGAGACTCAGCATGCTACCGTCTTGCCTCTGTGATCTCCCCCACCCGCTGCAGGCCGTTCTGCAAATGGAACAGAGGAAACAGCAGCAGCAAAGCCACAACAACCCAGCCCCCGGCCCCGAGGGACAGCTCAAGTTCCACCCGGACACAGGTGCTGGCCTGCTGGGCCCAGGGGCCAGGGAGGGAGCTGGGGGCCCAGACTTCCGTGTCTGAGGGAGGAGGGGCTGCGATGTCTAGCCCTGCCATGTTCTCCCTCCGTTTCAGATGATGTACCCGTCCCAGCTCCAGCTGGTGACCAGAAGGATGTGGATGCTTCAGAAAAGAAGGTCCCAGAACAGACCCCTGAGCCTCCCCAGCTGGATTCACAGCACCTGTGATCATTCCAGGACCCCAACACTCAGGGTTCCTCCCAAGGCTGATGGGAGGGGGGTGGAGTGTCACAATCAACCTCCTCTGGGGACCCGGCCACACTTGTGGCCTCCTGTGGGAGGGGGAACAGGCTGGCTGTTTCCTTCTCATACTGCTGCCCAGGCCCTGTATCTGCCACCTCAGTCTCCACAGCCTTCCAGTCTGTGGTCCCCTCTTTCTGTTCCCCTCCAAGGGACTTGCCTTCTCGTATCCAGTTGAGTGCTCACTGGCCTCAGCTTCACTGAGGGAAGCCCCCTTCCTCCAGGGAGGGTCTGCTCACACCTGCCTTTCTAGTTGGTTTGGCCTTGACGCCCAGGTTGTGGCCACTCCAGCATCCCGCATCCCCACAGCTGCTGAAATCCTGCCTGCTGCTCTGGGCCCAGCTTCCGCTGGTCTGTGGGGCTTCAGTGGCCCCTCAACACCTTTCTCTACATTTTGTGGGACTGGCGATGCCTCAAAGATAGTGTCTCCCCCACAGCTGGGTGTGAGGGCCAGAAGAGTCCTCTGCATCGCTGATCAACTCTGATCCCAGGAGCCCTGACTCTCCTGACCCCTGGTTTCCAGCCATCTCAGCCCCCTCCCTGATGTCATGGCTCCTAGCCCCTTCCTTCCACATCCCCAGAAGGATCACAGAACTGACCCCACCGCAGGATTAGGTTCCAGCCCCTCAGCCTTTCTGGCTTTATCTCACACGGCTCCCTGTTCTGCTCTATATGCTGGTTCCATCCAAATACACTTTCTGGAACAAATCCATGCCTCTGTTTCTTTGGAAACCCTGTTTCTTCTGAAACTCCACTTGTGCTTCACCTGCCAAAGCCCTCTTCATTAAGAATCAATTCAAGCATTTCTGAGAGGCTCCATCATGGCATCTTTGTCCTGTCCTGATGGGTCTGCTGCCTACACACATGTGCATACCTTCAGTAGAATCCCTTCAGCCACAAGGACAGAAAACCCAAACCTAGGCTTACACAAGAAAGAAAAGTGTATTATCGCCCCAAACAAGAAGTCTCAAAGTAAAGCGACTCCAAAGCCTTCAGGGAACTAGGTTCTCCCATCTGCTAGCCCTGCTGTGGTAGGTGTGCGTGGAAGGTGGGGGGAACCTGTACTCCTCTTGTCCCAAAGTGGCTGCAGCTGCTCTGGATGTCACACCTGTCTGCACTGACAACTGACGAAATTGGCAGAGGCTAAAAATCAGCCTCCTGAGCCCACCCAGAGCCTGTTAACCAGAATGTTACTGAAAATGAGACAGGTCTAGTTTAGCATCCACAAAAAGGAAGAAATATAAAGGAGGCCCCAGTGATAAAAAATTATCTGTGAGGGTCATTAACAATACATATTCTCAGGATTTCTCTGGTGGCCCAGTTGATAAGAATCTGCCTGCCAATGCAGGGGACTCGGGTTTGATCCCTGGTCTGGGAAGACTTCACATGCTGCAGAGCAACCAAGCCTGAGTACTACAACTACTGAGCCTGTGCTCTAGGGGCTGTGTGCTGCAGCTACTGAAACCTGTGTGCTCTAGAGCCCATACTCCACAAGAAGAGAAGCCACAGCAATGATGAGGCCTCGCAGCACAACAAAGAGTAGCCCCCGATCGCCGCTACTAAAGCCCACACAGCAATGAAAACCCAGTGCAAGCAAAATAATTTAAAAACAAAAAAGCAATACATATTCCCAGATCCTGGAATGTTCAAGGAAGTTTACTGGGAAGATATAGTGCTGCACCCACCCTTCCCTTAGGAACCTCAACAATGACCTTCACAAACTTCAGCCACAGCCTCTCTGCTTCTCTTGGAAAACTGGAAGCTGGGCCTCAGTGACCCAATCTGGAAACTAGGCTTAAAATGGTAGCCACTTTGCAGCATTCTTTGAAGGATCTAATAAGCCTATACATGAGTGGCATTTCCTCTGGCCTGAAATATAAGGTTAGCAAGTAATAGCTGTTATTGGTATTAAGTGGACATGTCTATACAACTAGGGCTTCCCAGGTGGCGCTAGTGGTAAATAATCCACCTGCCAATGCAGGAGAATCGAGTTCAATCCCTGGGTCAGAAAGATCCTCTGGAGGAGGAAATTCTGCCCACTCCTGTGTTCTTGCCTGGAGAATCCCTTGGACAGAGAAGCCTGGCAGACTACAGTCCACGGGGCTGAAGAGAGTTGAAAGTGAAAGAGGAGAGTGAAAAAGTTGGCTTAAAGCTCAACACTCAGAAAACTAAGATCATGGCAACAAGGACCTACTGTATAGCACAGGGAGCTATATTCAGTATCTCATGAAGTGAAGCGAAGTGAAAGTCACTCAGTCGTGTCTGACGTTTTGCAACCCATGAACTATACAGTCCATGGAATTCTCTAGACCAGAATACTGGAGTGGGTAGCTGTTTCCTTTTCCAGGGGATCTTCCCAACCCAGGGCTCGAACCCCAGTCGCCCGCATTGCAGGCAGATTCTTTACCAGCTAAGCCACAAGGGAACTCCCAAAATACTAGAGTGGGTGGCCTATACCTTCTCCAGTGGATCTTCCTGACCCAGGAATTGAACCTGGGTCTCCTGCATTGCAGGTGGGTTCTTTACCAACTGAGCTATCAGGGAAGCCCCTCATAATAACCTGTAATGAAAAAGAATATATATATATACACACACACACATACATATATATTCACATACACAAATATATGTGAATCATTTTGTGGTACACTTGAAAATAACATTGTAAACCAACTACGCTTCAAAAAAAGCTGTTTTGAAAAAACAAAACATAGTCTAAACTCTCCATCATGTACCTCCTCACCTTTTTCATGGGCTCTGAGCAGCCACCAGAACTCTCATAGTATAAACCCTAATATTACCAACTGATGGTGGGTAATTTCTTATAGCAACAGATGGAAATGAATGCACAGTAGCTAACAGTCCCGCAACACTTAGAATGTAGCAGGTGCTGTCCCAAACACATTATATATTATAAATAAAATTCATTTCATCCTCACAAAAGCCCTGGGAGGTAACATTCATCACTCCCATTTTACAGATGAGGCTAATAAGAGAAGCCAAGATGCTTGCCTGATGTCCCACAGCTAGTAAGTGGCAGAGTGGGGACTGGAGCCCCAGCAGGCTGGATCCAAAGTTCGCTCTCTGAAGAATGATGAGGGGTTGGTTTGGGCGGGGGGTTGGGGGGTTGGCACAGCATGAACACTCAAAAAAATTCTGATGAACAAAAGAGTTAATGTATAAATGCTATTGGTCTCTTCCTAGCACACCATCCACCCAGTCATTGCCTGGCTGACAGTTTCTGTGTGACCTTTAATTTCACAGGTTTTTTTCTAACGTTTGAATATGACACAGGTCATCATCTCCTTTCCCTGCTCCTTCGCAGTTCATCACCTGCAGGGTGAGCTCTTTGACCCTTCACAAATGGCCCAATTATTGTCTGTAAATGAATCTTTCATGCGTCCCCTGCACTCCAAGCTCTCAATTCTAACTGGATTCAGCTTTTTTCCTGCATGGGTTGTTTCTTCTGTCTGGAAGGCCATCTCTGTTTCTATACCAGGAAAACCTACATCAAAATCTTGCAAAATGCAGCACTCCCCAGGCGGTGCAGTGGATGAGTCCACCTGCCAATGCAGGGGTCACTGGTTCGATCCCTGGTCTGGGAGGATTTCACATGCCATGGAGCAACTAAGCCCACGCGCCACAACTGCTAAAGCCCACGTGCTCTGGGGCCTGAGAGCCCCAGCTAATGAGCCTCTGTGCTGCAACTACTGAAGCCTGAGCACCTAGAGCCTGTGCTCTGCAACAAGAGAAGTCACTGCAGTGAGAAGCCCGTGAACCACGTCTAGACAGCAGCCCCCATCTCTACAACTCGAGAAAGCCCGCGTGCAGCAGTGAAGACCCAGCACAGCCAGAAATAAGTAAATAAATCAATCCACTCTTTTCAAAAAATCTTTCAAATTGCATTTCAATCATGCCCTCATCTGCCCAGGCTTTCCTGGTCTTCAGGTTCGGCTACGAGTGCCCCCAGCCCCAGCCTCTATACTGCCGAGTGTTCCCACCATTACGACATGTATCATCCGAGATATGCAAAAAAAGAAAAGTGGTTGCCTGAGGAGGCCTTACAAACAGCTGAGAAAAGAAGAGAAGCGACAGGCAAAGGATAAAGGGAAAGATATACCCAAATGAATGCAGAGTTCCAGAGAAATATGACAGATAAGAAAGCCTTCTTAAGTGAACAATGCAAGGAAATAGAGGAAAACAATAGAATGGAAAAGACTAGAGCTCTCTTCAAGAAAATTGGAGATACCAAGGGAACATTTCATGCAAAGATGGGCACAAGAAAGGACAGAAATGGTATGGACCTAACAGAAGCAGAAGATATTAAGAAGAGGTGGCAAGAATACACAGAAGAACTGTACAAGAAACTCTTAAAGACTCAGATAAACACGATGGTGTGGTCACTCACCTAGAGGCAGACAGCCTGGAATGTAAAGTCAAGTGGGCCTTAGGAAGCATTACTACAAACAAAGCTAGTGGAGGTGATGGAATTCCAGCTGAGCTATTTCAAATACTAAAGGATGATGCTGTTAAAGTGCTGCACTCAATATGTCAACAAATTTGGAAAATTCAGCTGTGGCCACAGATTGTAAAAGGTTCGCTTTCATTCCAATTCCAAAGAAAGGCAATGCCAAAGAATGTTCAAAATACCATACAATTGTGCTCATTTCACATGCTAGCAAGTTAATGCTCAAAATCCTTCAAGTTAGGCTTCAACAGTATGTGAACTGAGAACTTCCATATGTACAAGCTGGAGTTAGAAAAGACAGAGGAACCAGAAATCAAATTGCTAACATCCACTGGATCATAGAAAAAGCAAGAGAATTAAAAGCAAAACAAAACAAAAAAACACCTGCTTCTTTGACTATACTAAAGCCTTTGACTGTGTAGATCAAAACAAACTGTGGGAAATTCTTAAAGAGATGGGAATATCAGACTACCTTATCTGTCTCCTGAGAAACCTGTATGCTGGACTGCTGGGAGCCAGCACGGGAGTGCCCACCCATGACAAAGGTCATGCGGAGAGGCCTGATATGCAAAGGCAAGTCAGGGCTCAAGGGGCCCCCCTGGACCTGCCCGAGCATCTACGCCAAAACCAGAATCTGTTTTACTATTTTACGACTTTCACCAACTCTTCTGACATTAACGCGGGGCTATCCCCGACCACCTTTCTCTGTAAGAAAATCAACTTAAAATTCTAGTTAATATGTCTCCTGGGCATAATAGGAGTGTTTCAATTCAAACCCCTCTGATGACTTTCTAGCTTGCCTGACAGGTTTGTTCAGATTCACAGCCTCCCAACCATGAGAGGCATGGGAAGCTTAAGACATTCTAACAATGCAGAGCTTCTCAGAGAGTTAAAATTGTTAGAATAGAACTAGTAGAGGATTTCTTTGTTGAGCTAATGCTTGCTGCCAAGTTTCCATATCCCTTACCTACTGTGTCCCTGGGAGTGTATTGATTAATATTTTGATGTATAAAAATGTAAGTAGTAGCTTTAATGTTTGTAACCTTGGACCCTTGAGTTAATTCTTTTCTTGTTATAGCCCACCACACTTTTGCCCTATAGGAATGCAACTTCATCTAATGCTTTCAGAGGGTGGCACCTGACTTTAGAATAATCACCTTTAGAGAAAAATAAGTTTTCTGAAGGGTCATAAAATGTTAACAGGCCTCCTGGCCTGAAGATGATGTAAATTACCTAAAACTTTTGCATATGATAAGTTTGCAGAAAGAAAGCTTGGCTTTGATAAGGATCAAGGACTGCTGACCTTGCATGACTCTACCCGCCACCCCCACCCCAACCCCCCATTATCCTCTATGCACAACTTAAGGTATAAAAACTACTTTGGAAAATAAAGTGTGGGCCTTGCTCACCTAAGCTTGGTCTCCCCATGTCATTCTTTCTCTTTCCTTTTCCTATTCAGGCTGATTCCATGGAGCGCAGGGGCTCTCTGCATTCACTTTCCTGCCTGGGCTTCTAAGACCCACTCGAGAAGGTGCCTAAGGTGGGGCACCTCCCGCGATTTGAGAGGGCACCTGTAGCCTACGTGAACAGAGTAAGTCCCGTGCTGGGGCTTTATTGCAACAGTTAGAACTGGACATGGAATAACAAACTGGGAAAGGAGTACGTCAAGGCTGTATATTGTCTCCCTGCTTATTTCACTTCTCTGCCGAGTAAATCAGGCAAAATCACGAACTGGTTGACTTGCAAGCTGGAATCAAGATTGTCAGGAGAAATATCAACAACCTCAGATATGCAGATATCACTCTAATGGCAGAAAGTGAAGAGGAACTAAAGAGGTTCTTGGATGAAGCTCTTTAGTTAAAGAGGAGAATGAAAAATCTGGCTTAAAACTCAACATTCAAAAAACTAAGATCATGGCATTCTGTTTTGTCACTTCATGGCAAATGAATAGGGGGAAAAGTGGAAACCATGACAGACTTTGTTTTCTTGGGCTCCAAAATCACTGCAGACGGTGACTGCAGCCATGAAATTTTTTTTAAAGTAGCTTTCTTCTTGGAAAGAAAGAAAGCTATGACAAAGCTAGACAGCATATTACAAAGCAGGGACATCACTTTGCTGACAAAAGTCTGTATAGTCAAAGCTATGGTTTTTCCAGTAGTCGTGTATGGATGTAGGAGTTGGACCACAAAGAAGGCTGAGCATTAGAGAACTGATGCTTTTGAATGGTGGTGCTGGAGAAGATTCTTGAGAGTCCCTTGGACTGCAAGGAGATCAAACAAGTCAATCCTACAGGAAATCAACCCTGAATATTCACTGGAAAGCCTGATGCTGAAGCTGAAGCCCCAGTACTTTGGCCACTTGATGTGAAAAGCGGACTCATTGGAAAAGACTGGGTAAGACTGCTGGGTAAGACTGGGTAAATGCTGGGTAAGACTAAGGGCAGGAGGAGAAGGAGGCGACAGCAGATTAAATGTCTATAAGGAAAATTGACGAATTTGTTGTGGGTGAAGTTGGCCAGTCTTTTTATTTATTGCTCACGTTCCTAGCTAAAAATGATCATGGTTTTCTGGGTCTGTTTCTGCGTCAGTAAATAGGGCACAATAGAATCTCACTCGCAGGTTTGTGGTGAGAAATTAGGGATGGGGAAAGGAAAGCACGGAGCTAGGGGCCTTGGACTTCCACGGGCGTTCTATAAATATTAATAGTTAAGAAATATTAGTAAAAATTAGTGAATATATTACCTTTGCTATTATTATCCTCTCTCTCCCTCTGAACAGTTCCTAAGGGTACGCGGCTTTCTGAACAAAAGAGGGGTAAGTTCAAAGGCTCGAAGTTGAATGGAAAAGAAAGCGCCTCTCCTTGTGTCACATGGCTAGTCTCTAGGGAAGATGACTCTCGAAGTGTTTTTGGTCCATCCCTGTTAGGCGGAGCCTTCGGTGGGTTCTTCCAATGGGGATGGTAGAATTAAATATCCTTTGGGACTGGCAGGGCGCACAGGCGCCGTGGCCAATGAGGAGCGGCGTAAGAGCAATGGAGGCGGGGAATAGGGCCACGCCCCCCGGAGCGCCGGGCATCTGGTCCTTAACTCCCGCCGGGAAAAGGTAGGGACATTTGGGACTCCGGGTTGCGGCGATGGCGCTTCGCTGGGGCATCGTGTCGGCTGGCCTTATCTCCAGCGACTTCACGACGATGCTGCGGATGCTGCCTCGCTCTGAGCACCAGGTCCTCCCTCTCTCCAGAGACCTGGGGAAGAGTGGGCGGGGGGTCTGAGGGAGGAGGGAACTAGGCTTCTGGACTTCCGAGCCCCACAAGGCCGTGAAACAACCTCAAAATCCGTATCGCTCTTTTCTCACCTCTGTCTTTTTAACACGAATTACGCGAGGTTTGGGAGAGTCTTGATCTGATTTGTTGTGTAAGGGAGACATTCAAATATTAGGGAGTTTAATAATCGGGGTTGAATAATCGTCTGCCTCAGATCTCTTTTTCCCAAACCCAGGTGTCCAGCCCCCGGTCACCTCATCCCCCAGGACCGCATCCCCCGTCCCCCGTTATGGGAGTTATCAATTTCTCCATCCTCACGGAGGCCTTCTCCATCACCTCACTCCCATCTACCCGTCTTCCTTACCTGCCCCAGCCCCTCCAGTCTGACTCAGATGTCCCTCTAGGTAGTGGCGGTAGCGGCCCGTGACCTGAGCCGGGCGAAGGAGTTTGCTAAGAAACACGACATCCCCAAGGCCTATGGATCCTATGAGGAACTGGCCAAGGACCCCGACGTGGGTGAGTGGCCCGGGCGGCGGCGGGGGAGAGGGGGCGTCACCGGGGGTGCTGCCTTCAGGCTGCTCCGTAGAAGAAGCGAGGCTCTGCGCGATAAGCCAATCCCTCTGGGCGCCCGAAAGGACTCTGGGCTGGGAGACGGGACGATAGGATCCGGTTTCGTCTGAAATTATCTGTCCGGCATGAAATAAAGAGTAGGGGCCACACCTCCGCGGTAAAGGCAGGGCTTGAATTTCTGAGCGAGGCCTTTCAGGTTTTAAATACGACCCGTGTGGCTCGGGCTTCTGCGTTCCAGAGGAGCCTGGATGGAGAGGCAGGGCAGCGTAGTTGGACAACAGCCTGGCTCTGGAGTCAGATTGGCTGAGTGGGCATTTTCCCCTCTTCTGCTTGCCCTTCTCAGGTTCCTCATTTTTGAAACGGGCAAAATAATAATCCTACTTCTTGGTGGTGTTGTGAGGACTAAGTGAGTGAATACGATAATTTCAGAAGACTGGAAATAATCTGAAGGAAATAGAGTGATAGTAGAGAATGGTTTTATTGTTTAGTCGCTAAGTAGTGACCAACCCTTTTGTGACCCTGCCAGGCTCCTCTGTCCATGGGATTCTCCAGGAAGGAATACTGGAGTGGGTTGCCATTCCTTCTCCAGGAGCTCTTCCTGACCCAAGGATCGAACCTGAGTTGCCTGCATTGGCAGGCGGATTCTTTGCCTCTAAGCCATCAGGGAAGCCCTTCAGTTCAGTTCAGTCGTTCAGTCCTGTCCGACTCTGTGACCCCATGGACTGCAGCATGCCAGGTTTCTCTGTCCATCGCCAACTCCCAAAGCTTACTCAAACTCATGTCCATTGAGTTGGTGATGCCATCCAACCACCTCATCCTCTGTGGTCCCCTTCTCCTCCTGCCTTCAGTCTTTCAATCAGCATCAGGGTCTTTTCCAATGAGTCAGTTCTTTGCATCAGGTGGCCAAAATATTGGAGTTTCAGCTTCAGCATCAGTCTTTCCAATGAATATTCAGGACTAATTTCCTTTAGGATGGACTGGTTGGAGCTCCTTGCTGTCCAAGGGACTCTCAAGAGTCTTCTCCAACACCACAGTTCAAAAGCATCCATTCTTCGGGACTCAGCTTTCTTTATGGTCCAACTCTCACATCCATACATGACTACTGGAAAAACCATAGCTTTGACTAGATGGACGTTTGTTGGTGAAGTAATGTCTCTGCTTTTTAATATGCCATCTAGGTTGGTCATAACTTTTCTTCCAAGGAGCAAGCATCTTTTAATTTCATGGCTGCAGTCACCATCTGCAGTGATTTTGAATCTCCCCAAAATAAAGTCTGTCACTATTTCCAGTGTTTCCCCATTTTCCATGAACTGATGGGACTGGATGCCATGACCTTAGTTTTCTGAATGTTGAGTTTTAAGCCAACTTTTTAACTTTCCTCTTTCACTTTCATCAAGAGGCTCTTTAGTTCTTTGCTTTCTGCCATAAGTGTGGTGTCATCTGCATATCTGAGGTTATTGATATTTCTCCCTGCAATCTTGATTCCAGCTTGTGCTTCATCCAGTCCAGAATTTCTCGTGATGTACTCTGCATATAAGTTAAATAAGCAGGGTGACAATATACAGCCTTGACATACTCCTTTCCCAATTTGGAACCAGTCTGTTGGTCCATGTCGAGTTCTAACTGTTATTTCTTGACCTGCATACAGATTTCTCAAGAGGCAGGTCAGGTGGTCTGGTATTCCCAGCTCTTTAAGAATTTTCCAGTTTGTTGTGATCCATACAGTCAAAGGCTTTGGCTTAGTCAATAAAGCAGAAGCCCTTAGCACCGTCCAAATGGGAAGCTAGAGTTTGACCACTGCGGTAGGACTTCCTACCTGCTTGGAGGAACACAGGCTCCAGGAAGCTTGGGGGCGGGGCCTCTAAACGGTGGGCGGTGCCGGAGGTCTCAGTGGGTGGGGCTATTGATCTCTACCTTTCTCCTCCCGCCATAGAGGTGGCCTACATTGGCACCCAGCACCCCCAGCACAAGGCCGCAGTGTTACTCTGCCTGACAGCGGGCAAGGCTGTGTTGTGCGAAAAGCCCATGGGTGTGAACGCCGCGGAAGTGCGCGAAATGGTTGCTGAGGCCCGATCCCGAGGCCTCTTCTTTATGGAGGTGAGGGTGGAGGGCCCTTCCAATATCCCACATTAGAGCTACTTGCTATGGCTAAACGTGATTGTCGGTCAACAGTTTTGGAGGAACACAAGGGTGGATTGCCAAGAGTTAAGATGACTACAAAATGAACCAGGGTCCTTGCGTTTGTCGGGATGCCGTTGAGCTATGTCAGGGAATCTACTAGCAACATCTCCCCATGGGTGGGAGCCATTGCTTTTGGCCCTTAGCAAACATGGCCGCCTGAAGGATTGTGCGTCAGCGTCTCCAAAAAAAGATGCCGATAGTGAAAGGAGCACAAAAACCGCAATGGGCTTAGTTTGGGTGGATTTACAAAGTTAGAGATCCGAAGTAGCAAGGAACCCCCTACCAAACCTCAATGTCAAACTGCCTTTGTTTTTACCCTTATCAGACTTGGCTACCTATAGGGACCTTTGACATCTTGCAAATTGCCAGTAATTAAAATGGCCACCAACACCAATGGCTAATGCCAGAAGTTAAGATGGCCACCACATGACACCATCCGCCCCACCACCACCCCAAGCTATTTTCACGTTTAGGAGTATTATGGTTCTTTTTCCTTTTTGGCCACACCAAGAGGCATGTGGAATTTTCCTGAATAGGGATGGAACCTGTGCCCCCTTTGGAAGCCCAGTGTCTTAACTGCTGGACCACCACCAGGGAAGTCTGAGTATTATGGTTTTTAAACATTTTGCTGTAGGTTCTGCCAGTAGTCACAATAGCTCTTACTTCCCCATGTTCTGTCTAGTTATCATACGCTCAGTATTGCTGAGCCTCCTAGTCTGCAAAGTTCTATGTGCCCAAGAAGTAGTCGAGATATCAGTGCCAAAATTCTGTGAACTTATTATTTCTTCATTTTTATTGGCACCTAATGTGTAGCAGATTCAATCCTAGGAACTGGGGATTCATAACATACAAGACAGAGGCTCAGTTTTCAAGGAGCTCAAGATCACTTTAGGTCATGGAAAAGGGGTAACCCCAATGTCCATGGACATGGGCTTTTGTGGACATAGGACTGAGCTGTTCATGGAGCACAGACACCCTGTCCCAACTTGGGTGATGATCAAGGAGGTTTCTTGTGGGTAGAGGCCAGAGAGGGAAAACAGAGTTAAGACTTAAAACAAGAATTTGCAGATTTCATTTCATTAGTATGAAATTTTGGAGAAGGCAATGGCACCCCACTCCAGTACTCTTGCCTGGAAAATCCCATGGACGGAGGAGCCTGGTAGGCTGCAGACCATGGGGTCTCGAAGTGTCGGACACGACTGAGCGACTTCACTTTCACTTTTCCCTTTCATGCATTGGAGAAGGGAATGGCAACCCACTCCAGTGTTCTTGCCTGGAGAATCCCAGGGACGGGGGAGCCTGGTGGGCCACCGTCTATGGGGTCGCACAGAGTCGGACACGACTGAAGCGACTTAGCAGCAGCAGCAGCAGTATGAAATTTATCTTGGACAGGTCAAGATTTCTGGCTTTAGAGTCAGAGGACTCTAGATTCCAGTTGCCCAGTTCCTAGCTCTGTGACCCTGGGCAAATAATTTGATTCAACTGAGCCTTAGTTTTCTGATTTAAAAAATGGACATAATGATAGCTATCTGGCAGAGATGTTGGGAGAACTCATTATGCACAGCATGTACATATTGTCTTGCTCATAATATATACCCAACAAATGCAAGCTGACGTTAGGCAATGGGGAGCAACAGAAGGGGACTGGGCAGGGGTGAGACAGGGTCAGCTCTTAGAGAAGGAAAGATCCCTCTGGGCCATGTGGGGGTTGGACTGGAGCGGAGAGACTGGGCGTGTTAATTTGCCAGGGCTCCTATAATAAAGTGCTACTAACGGACCAGGTGGCTAAAACAACAGAGATTTCTTTTCCCATATTTCTGGGGAGTTCTTTGGTGGCCTAGTGGTTAGGATTCTGGGCTTTCACTACAGTGGCCTGGGTTTAAAACTGTGATCCTGCAAGCCTCATGGTGAAGCCCCCCCCAAAAAATAATAAAATTTTTTAGAAATAAAAAAAAAATAAAATTTTTAAAAATAAATATTTTCTCATACTCTGGAGGCTAGAGAAGTCAAGGTGTCAGCAGGGTTGGCTCCTCCTGAGGCTTCTCTCTGTGACTTGCAGATGGCAGCCTCCTCCCTGTGTCTACACATGGTCTTCCCTCTGGGCAGAGTTGTGTCCTAACTTCCTCTTCTTCTAAGGACACCAGTCCTATTGGATGAGGGCCCACCTTAATGACCTCATTTTCACTTAATTACCTCCTTAAAAAACCCCACCTCCAGGAACTTCCCTGGCAGTCCTGTGATCAAGACACCATGCTTCCAATGTAGGGGGCGCATGTTTAATCCCTGGTCAAGGAAATAAGATCCTACATGCCACGAGATGTGGCAAAACACACACACACACACACACATATACACACACCAAATACTTCACATTAGGGGGTTCTGGGGAGGGGTTGGGCCTCAACATGAATTTGGTGGGGAGACAATTCAGCCCGTGACATTGGGGGACTGGTGTAATGGTTCAGATAAGGAAGGACAAGGCCGGCCTTGGGGCTGCAGGACTGGAGAGGAGAGAAGGTGGCAGAGAGGGTCAGGCTAGACACAGCTTGGGGACTGCCAGGCTGTGGAAGGAAGACAGAGGGGCCTTGTTTGGGGAGCGGTGGGTACCCACTCAAGACTGAGTCCTCGAAGAGAGAAAAACTGGTTAACTTTTGGGTCCTGATCGTTTTCCTTCTCTTCCTGCATTCTGCTTTCTTCCCTCTGTGGTCTGCAGGCCATCTGGACCCGGTTCTTCCCTGCTGTAGAGGCTCTGAGGTCTGTCCTGGCCCAGGGAACTCTGGGGGACCTTCGGGTGGTTCGGGCAGAATTTGGGAAGAATCTCACCCACGTACACCGGGCCACAGACTGGGCCCAGGCGGGAGGTGGCTTGTTAGACCTTGGCATCTACTGCCTCCAGTTCATCTCCATGGTCTTCGGTGGGCAGAAGCCAGAGAAGATTTCAGCTGTGGGAAGGCGCCATGAAACAGGTACGGTCTATCCTGGACTTGGTTGGTTGGTTGGTCAGGTCACTAAGTTGTGTCCAATTCTGCAAGCTCATGGACCGTAACATGCCAGGTTCCTCTGTCTATGGGATTCTCCAGGCAAGGAATACTGGAGTGGATTGCCACTTCCTTCTTCAGGGGATCTTCCTGGACCAGGGATCGAACCTGTGTCTCCTGCAATGGCAGGTGGGTTCTTTACCACTGAGCCACCAGGGAATATCCTGGACTAATAGGAGTGGATCCTCTCTTACTGGGAGCAGTGAACTGGGGATAAGTCTCCTCCCTGATGAGTATCAGGTTAGACAGCTAGAGAAACTTCCCACATGAAGCCACCCAAGCTACCCCCAGCCTGGGCCCAGAGTTGAGAATGTGAGCAGGGTCTGTGCTGGGACTTTGCTGTGTGATGTTGGCCAAGGGACACAACATCTCTGAGTCTTAATCAGTTACCAACTAGTTACCTAATTAGTTTTAATTAAGTAAAATGTCAATAATAGAGTTATCATAAGGAGTTAATGAAGTAATTTTTGAAGCAAATGGTAAGCAGTTATTGAATATAAACAATTATTATTTTTTGCATTTGTCTCAGTTAGCCTTTGCTGCATAACAAACTACCCTAGAACTTAGTGACCTTAAATAACAATCATTTATTAGCTTGTGATCCTGTGGGTCGGCAATTTGGGCTGGGCTCAGCTTGAGTGGTTCTTCTGCTAGTCTTAGTCGTGTAGCTGCAGTTGGCGGGCTGTCCCACTGGAGCTGGATGCTCCAGGATGGCCTCACTATGTCTTGCAGGTGTTCGTCATTCTATGGGGAGCCTTGGTTCTCCTTCACATGGCCTCTCCTGCTGGCTAACTCAGGTTCATTCATATGGTGGTCTCAGAGTTCCAGGTGGAGCAACAGGAAGGTGGACCTCAGCATGCAAACACTTTTCAGACCTTTGCTTCTACCATATTTGCCACTGTTCCATGGCCCAACATCAGCTCAGATTTCAGAGGTGGGCAAATAGACTTTACCTCCTGATGGAAGAAGCTACTGCAAAGAGGCGCTCATAGAGGAACAAGAGGAATTGCTGTGGCCATCTTTGCAAACTGCAGAAAGCAATGAATAGCCAGGAAATTAGTACATGAGAGGAAGGTCACTCTTTAGAAAAACTGTCTCCGTCTAACATCTGGCCAGTTCCTAGGCTAAATAGTAGTTATAAAAACAGATCCTGTTTACTAAGTGCTACCTTAATAGATATTAAGGTTATTATAGATTATAACTTTAGGGTTATTATAGATATGACCTTTCTGATATATTAAAGTTGTCTCCATTTTACATATTAGGAAACTGAAGTGCAGAGAGGGGTAGTGATTTATCCAGGGTCACACAGCAGACCTGGGATAAGAACTTGGGCTTAAAAGAGAGCTGAGTCAGGGGACTTGCCTAGCAGTCCAGCGGTTGGGACTCTGCATTTCCACTGCAGGGGCCTACAGGTTTGATTTCTGGTCAGATAATTAGGCTCCCCCATGCCACATGGTGGAACTAGGATCCCAAGTTCCAAAAAGAGAGAGGGCTGAGTCAGTAGACTCCTCCATCTGTGGCCTGCCTGATGTGGAACCAGGGTAGTACTTTACCTGCTGTGTTTAATTTTTAACTAATGCTTATATATCACTTATTGTCATCTAAATAGTCTTCTAAGTACATTGTGCATTTTATAGCACTTAATGTAATACCTGAAATGGCCTTATGAGGCAAATTCTCTTATTATCCCCATTTCAGAGATCAGGTAACTGATTCTCACAAACCTATACAACAGGTATTTACAATGGAGGAAACTGAGGCTTAGAGAGGTGAAGTCTCTCTCTCTTTACTTTTTTAACATATTTTTATTTATTTATTTAGATTACATCTTTACTGTGATATAATTCACATACCATACAATTTATTCATTGAAAGTATATAATTAAAAAAAATAAAAAAAGAAAGTATATAATTTTGTGGCTTTAGTATAGTCACAGAGTTGTGCATTTATCACTATAATCAATTTTTAAATTAATTTTTATTGAAGTATAGTTGATTTTATGGGATTTTCTAGGTGGCTCTAGTGGTAAAGAACCTGCCTGCCAGTGCAGGAGACAGAAGAGATGTGGGTTCGACCCCTGGGTCAGGAAGATCCCCTGGGGGAGGACATGGCAATCCACTGCAGTATTCTTGCCTAGATAATCCCATGGACAGAGAAGCCTGCCAGACTACAGTCACAAAGAGTTCGACACAATCAAAGCAACTTAGCACACACGTGCATACATCATACAGCAAATGTAGCATGGAGACATAGTCGATTTACAATATTGTGTTAGTTTCAGGTATATAGCAAAGTGATTCAGTTATGCATATACTATAGCCACTCTTTTTAGATTCTTTTCCCATATAGGTTATTGCAGAGTATTGAGTGGAGTTCCCTGTGCTATCTGGTAGATTCATATTAGTTATCTATTTTATGTAGTGTGTATATGTCGATCCCAATCTCTCCCACTTTATCTCTCCTGAAGTGTAATCAATTCTAGAATATTTTCATTACTCAAAAAAACAAAAACAAAAACCACCAATTTTCCCAGGCCCCTGAGCCCTAACCAACCACAAATCTGCTTTGTGGTTCTATGGATTTGCCAAATATTATTCTTGCCTGGAAAATTCCAAGGACAGAGGCGCTCGTCACGCTACAGTCCACGAGAGTCACAAAGTGTCAGACACGACTGAGTACATGAAGCCAGACATTTCATATGAATGGAATCCTGCAACGTGTGACTTTTGTGTCTGGCTTCTTTCATTTGACATGTTTTCAGGGTTCATCCATGTGGTAGGACCTATCACTACTTCCGGCTTCAGTCATATTAAAGATGAAATCTCAGGACTTCCTTGGTGGTCCAGTGGCTAAGACTCTGCGCTCCCAGTGCAGGGGGCCCGGGTTCAATCCCTGGTCAGGAAACTGGATTCCCGTATGGGGCATCTAAACATTTCACATGCTGCAACTTAAAAGAGCCCACATGCTGCAACTAAGACTCAGTGCAACCAAATAAATACTTACAATTTAGGGAAAAGAAGATATCTTGCCCAAAGTTCTTCAGACGGGACTTTTTTTTTTTTGGTTGTGCTGGGGCTTCACTGCTGCTCAGGCTTTCCCTGGTGGCAGCGACTGGGGCTACTCTCTACTCACAGTGTGGGTTTCCTGTTGCGGTGGCTTCACTTGTGGAGCACTGGCTCCAGGACACGCAATAGCTTCAGCACGTGGTTCAGCAGTTGTGGCGCAGGGGGCTCAGTTGCGTCGCAGCTTGTGCGGTTTTCCCAGACCAGGGATCGAATCTGTTTCTCCTGCATTGGCAGGCGGACTCTACCAATGAGCCTCCAGGGAAGCACTCAGGCAGGATGTGAGGCCAGGCTTGCCCTTGTCCTGTGCCTTCCCCAGGTGTGGACGACACTGTCACTGTGATACTCCAGTACCCAGGAGGGGTCCACGGCAGCTTCACCTGCAGCATCTCTGCCCAGCTCTCCAACACGGTGTCCGTGAGTGGTACCAAGGGCATGGCCCAGGTGAGGCACGGTTGGCTGAGCTGGGATGGCTCCAAGTACTGGGAACCAGGGCCCTTAGCGAGAGGAATAGGCCAGTCGTGGCTGTTGGAGATGGATGGGGACTGAACGTACCTCTTCCCACACCATTGATAAGAAATTCATCCTCAGCTACTAGGCCATGGGATGGAGTTTGGACCTCCAGGCTCCTTCCTGAGGGTGAACCCATTGGTCTGTCAAAAGTCCTTAGTCCTTTCTTGGGAGAAACCAGTTCTTAGTCACCACCCTCTGAGAGCAGCTATAACCTTTGGAATTGCACTCAGGACAGAATACAGGGATTATCAAATGGCAGCTTCATGGGGCTTCCTGGAGCCATGTTGCTAGAAAGAAATTCTATTCTCAGCAGAAGAACTTGTACCTTGCCCCAAACTGGAACTGCAGAATCTGCCCCAGCTGTATCTCTGTATTTCCATTTTGACTTAGACTTGGGTATGGGAATAATTTAGGCTTCCCCAGGGGCTAAAACAAAATGGATAAGCAGGTGATGGGTTGTCTCTGCTCCTCCTTGCAAAGGGGGATTCCACAGAGGCAATGATAATCTGTCTTCACGGCCTGAGCACAGGGTTACAGAAAGGTTTGTTCCTGGGGAAATGAACAGACAAGACAGTCTTGTACTGTGGCAATCCTGATGCTAAGAAATAATCCTCCAGCAACCAGGGCAGGGCTAGGTTGGGTGGGGACCCAAACCCTTCCTGAGGATGGCGGGTGATCGGTGCTTAACTGACAAGAGAGAGCTCCTGAGCAGCCCTGTTGGTGAGGGTGGTGGGACCACCTCTTATCTCTTCTCTCAGCTCCTCGACCCCTGCTGGAGCCCAACAGAGCTGGTGGTGAAGGGGGAGCATAAGGAGTTCCCACTGCCTCCAGCCCCAGGCAAGGAGTTCAATTTTACAAATGGAATGGGCATGAGTTATGAGGCCAAGCATGTCCGGGAATGCCTGCAGAAAGGTAAGCATGTGGAGAACAGGGATGGGAGGGCGGGAGGGTAGAAGGGCAAGCCTGGTAGTGGAGGTGGGTATCCTCTCTACTCATCCACTCAAGCAACTGTTTAGAACTACATCTCCCAGGACCTCCTGTGGCATCCATATGTTAGAACCATGAATTAGTGTGCCTCATGGGATTCTGGGAATTGTAGTTCTTTTGGTCTTCAGGGATATGAGCAGGAGGGTGTCCCTAACTGCACTCTCCCCCAGGCCTGAAGGAAAGTCCTGTGATTCCTCTGGTGGAAAGTGAGCTCCTGGCTGACATCCTTGAGGAGGTGAGGAAGGCCATTGGAATCACCTTCCCCCAAGACAAACACTGATGTATTGCCCTGAACAAATAGAGACATGCTGGGAATTCTTTGGCTGTCCAGTGGTCAGGACTCGGCACTGTCACTTCTGGGGCCTGGGTTCAATCCCTGGTCAGAGAACTAAGATCCTGTAAGCCTCAGGGCATGGCAAAGTAAATACAAAAATTAAATAAAATAAATAATAAAGTTGTGTTTCCACAGAGATCTTGGCAGTGGTGGTTTGATAGGAGCTGGAGAGAGCCCACCATCAAAGAGGTCACTAGAGCATAAATTGGTTGGAAGGATGAGAGTGGGGGAAGGTGGGGTCAGGACCGTATTTCCCACAAGCTCCTGGAACAGACATGTGTGGGAAGATCCACAGTTTGCCTGCCTCGGCCTGTGTGACCTTGGCTGGGGAATAGTGTATGGGTAGAAGGCGTCCCTAACTGCACCCTCCCTAGCCTCTCTCTTTGTCT
This sequence comes from Bos indicus, assembly GCF_029378745.1. NCBI lineage: Eukaryota > Metazoa > Chordata > Mammalia > Artiodactyla > Bovidae > Bos > Bos indicus. Next base: position 56,085,702 of record NC_091777.1, read on the forward strand.
CGTCATCAGGAAATGGGAGATACCACACTAAACACCCTCTGGTGAGGATTAAATGGGCCCTAGCACACAGTAGGTTCTCTGTAGATGTTAGCCAATGGCCCTTCACTTTGAGGTCAAGCCTCCAGAAGCTCCAGGCTCCTATTAAGGTATAGAGAATCACGGGACTTCCCTCGTGGTCCAGTGGCCAAGATACCATGCTCCCAATGCAGGGGGCCTGGGTTCAATCCCTGGTCAGGGAACTAGATCCCAAATGCCGCAACTAAGAGTTCATATGTAGCAACTAAAGATTTTGCATGCCACAATGAAGATCAAAGATCTCAAGTTCCAAAACTAAGACATGGCACAGCCCAATAAACGAATAAGTAAAATATTCAAAACAAGGGGCTTTGCTGGTGGTCCAGTGGTAAGACTTCACCTTTCAATGCAGGGGTTCTGGGTTCGATCCTCAATTGTGGAGCTAAGATCCACATGCCTCACGGCCAAAACAAACAAACAACAATAAAAACGTAAAACAGAAGCAATATTGTAATAAATCCAGTAAAGACTTTAAAAATGGTCCACATCAAAAAAATAATCTTTACAATCAAAACAAAACAAACCTTTGCTTAAAAAAAAAAAGAAAAGATATAGAGAGTCATTTCAACAGGAATGTTCACAAGTATTCAGTGGTCTTATTGGCAAAGCCTGGGTCATATGCCCCTCTGTGTGGCAGGAGTAGGAAGTCATTCCCACCCAAATTACAGAGGGTTAGAATGGGGCTGTATGTGGGCACTTGGCCAACCATTTAGGGTTAACTTTGTGCTCTAAGAAAGATCTAATTTCCATATTTTACCATAGCAGTGAGTATAGGTTAGGTTATGTTACAGTAACAAACAATCCCCAAATCTCAGCTTAGCATAACAAGGTTCTTTCCTCACTTGTGTTATATATTGACTGAGAGTTCTGGATTGTATCTTTCTGGGACCCAAACTGACAAAGCCACTAGTATCTGGAGTCCTGCTGGTCAAGTGTGGCCAAGGAAAGAATACCCTGGAAGCTTTTGTACAAAAACATAAATGCTCTGACGTGAAAGTGATACACATAATCTCAGAATGTATTGGCCAAAACTAGTCATGTGACCTGAATGAACTACAGAGAATCTAGGAAGTTCATATCTACCACATTCCAGAAGATGAGATGGACATATCGGTTTTATGACACTAATAACTCTCACTATGAGGAAATAAGAAATTTGGTAGAAATTTCAGAACACTGAGAGACATCAGTTAAATGAGTTTTCTATCGTTTGCTTGTCATACCTTGTCATAGTTTTTCTTCTGAGGAGCAAGCTGTGAGAAACCTAGACAGCATATTAAAAAGCAGAGACTTCACTTTGCAAACAAAAGAGCCATATAGTCAAAGCTGTGGTTTTTCTAGTAGTCACATACAGATGTGAGAGTCAGACCATAAGGAAGGCTGATCATTGAAGAACTGATTTCAAACTGTGGTGCTGGAGAAGTCTCTTGAGAGTCCCTTAGACAGCAAGGAGATCAAACCAGTCTATCCTAAAGGAAATCAACCCTGAATATTCATGGGAAGGACTGATGCTGAAGCTGAAGCTCTAATGCTTTGGCCACCTGATGTGAAAAGTCAACTCACTGGAAAAGACCCTGATGCTGGGTAAGACTGAGGGCAAGAGAAGGCGGTGATAGAGGATGAGACCGTTGGATGGCATCACCAACTCAATGGACATGAATTTGAGCAAACTCTGGGAGAGAGTGAAGGACAAGGAAGCCTGGCATACTGCAGTTCATGGGGTTGCAGAGTCGGAGATGACTTAGCAACTGAGCAACAACATTGCTTATTCCAAGTCCCACTATGCATCATTCAGCTATCACCATATTGGGTTTCAGTCCTCTGCTTGCTTGGTTTCAACCATTTAATTGTTGGTAGAGATGCCTAGATGTCACCTCTGATAGAGAAGTTTCACTGGACACATGACTGCACAGCTAAAGACTACATTTCCTAGGCTCCCTTGCATGTGAATTGCTTTTGGCCAATGGGATGCCGGCAGCTTCTGAGTTATGGCCTTAAAAGGCAAGGAGGTTGGCAACCCATCCCGACTTTCCCTTCCTGGTGTGGAGATGTCTTGGACGTCGGTGTGTCCACCTTATACTGTGAGATGGAAGTGCTGTGTTGTGAATGGTGAGGCAACAAGCTAGAATAGAAAGCTAGAAGAAAGACATGATCATGGAAGTAAGCATGCCCCAAGATCTTCAGGATGTGTTGGCAAACTGGACTCAGGAGAGCTGATGTTTAGTTCCAGTCCAGGTCTGAAGGCCTGAATACCAGGACAGTTGACGATACAGGTCTTGTCTGAAGGCTGGCAGCTCAAGACCCAGGAAAAGCCAATGTTCTAATCTGAGTCCAAGGGTGGGAAGAAAGTTAATGTCATAGTCCTAAGATAATGAGGCAGAAAGAATTCTTTCTTATTCAGAGGAGGGTCAGTCAGTCTTTTGGTTCTATTCAGGCATTTTATGCAATCTACTTTACTAAGTCTACTGATATAATATTGATCTCATGCAACAACACCCTCACAGAAATACCCAGAATAATTTTAGATCAAACATCTGGGCATCCTGTGGTCCACTCAAGTTGACACGTAAAGTTGACCATCAGGGGCTTCCCTGGTGGTCTGGTGGTTTAGAATCCACCTCCAATGCAGAGGACATGGGTTTGGTCCCTGGTCTGGGAAGATTCCACATACCATGGAGCAACTAAGCCCTTGTGCCAGAACTACCAAGCCAGTGCTTTTGAGCCCATGAGCCACAACTATGGAGCCCATGTGCCACAACTACTGAAGCTTGTTCGCCTAGAGCCTGTGCTCAGCAACAAGAGAAGCCACTGTAATGAGAAGCCCATGCACTACAGCCACTCACTGCACCTAGAGAAAGCCCTGGCAGCAACAAAGATCCAGCGCAGCCAAAAATAAATAAAATAAATCTTAAAAAAATTAACCATCATGCTTTCTGACACTGGAACTATCCTCACTGTTAATAGCACTTAGGGTTGCAACTTCTTGGACCGTGACATGAGAGGGGAATAAACTTCTGCATTGTTTAAGCCACTGTTATGCTGATCTTTGCTAAAGCAGCTGAACTGGCATGCCATCTTATATTTTCAGAAGATATCTCCTCTCCCTGCTCATATCCTTCCATTGAGAAGTAGAGTCTAGTTTCCCTTCCCCAGAAGCGCAGTGGGCTCCTGACTCCTACGTAGCTGTTGCAACAAGGCAGAACTGACACTGTATGCTTTTCGAGGTCAGATCAGGAAAGGCAGTGCAATTTCTTCTTTGTTAGCTGAAATTCTCTTGAAACCTTCAACCATAAGGCAATAGTTTGGCTGTCCCAAAGCCACCAAGCTGTAAGGCAACTGAAACCATCCCACACTAAAAAATCACAGGGACAGAAGGAAATGGCAACCCACTCCAGTATTCTTGCCTGGAAATTCCATGGACAGAGGAGCCTGGTGCACTATTGTCCATGGGGTTGCGAAGAGTCAGACATGCCTGAGCACGCGCACACACACGTGAATATCTGTGATGAGTATCTTTCTACCACTTTCAGCTCAGCATCTGCCAAAGTGAAATGATCACTTTTGGATTCTCCTGTCAATTTTGCTGTCCAATTTTCATCCTTTGTAGGATTTTCTGCATTGGAAAAAAGGTCAACTTTGTCCACACTCCTACTCAATAGTTTTTTAATATTTGTGAAAGTGAAAGTCACTCAGTTGTGTCCGACTCTCTTGCGACCCCATGGATTATACAGTCCATGGAATTCTCCAGGCCAGAATACTGGAGTGGATAGCTGTTCCTTTCTTCAGGGGATCTTCCCAACCCAGAACTCGAACTCAGGTCTCCCGCATTGCAGGAGGATTCTTTACCAACTGAGCCACTAGGGAATTCTTTTACTATTTATATGTAATGGCTAACCTTAGAAATTAGAATCTCCTCTAAGATTTAAAAAGAGTCTCTGAGCTTTCTTTAACTTAACTGGAAAAGACAACCATATACACAACAATGAAATTTATAGGGAAAATTGAATGTCTGTATCAGTGGATTTGTTTAACAGTTTTTGGTCCATGTATGTATGTATTTGAAGTCACTCAGTCGTGTCCGACTCTTTGCGACCCCATGGACTGTAGCCTACCAGGCTCCTCCGTCCATGGGATTTTCCAGGCAAGAGTACTGGAGTGGGTTGCCATTTCCTTCTCCAGAGGATCTTCCTGACCCAGGGATTGAACCTGGGTCTCCCGCACTGTAGGCAGACGCTTTACTGTCTGAGCCACCAGGGAAGTCCTTTTCTTTGGTCCATCGTTGGTGCCTAATAAATGTTTCTTTGTGTGGATATGAAAAAAAAAAAAAAGGAACCACATGGAAAGTCTTGAGGTTCCATGAAAATAAAGAGATGCTCCATCAAGTCCCAATACCCTTCAGTCTCCCTGCTCTTCCAGTTCTAGCCATCATCTGACTGCAGACGTTGAGTGACCCCAAGCTGGAAATGCCCAGGGAACCTGGCTCAATCTCACTATCCATGGGTCTATCAAAGATAATAAAATAACTGTTGCTTTAAGCCACTAAGCTCTGGGATGACTTGTTACACAGTGACAGTGAACCAGTACATCTAGTATAACTTTTATAACCCGATAAATGGGTTCATTTTTAATATGTCTAAGCAGAAATCCTACTCGTTGTTCTTCACCCCAGAAACTTACCTAAATCAGCCACCAGGGCCCTCTGACCCTCAATAACTTAACATCTACAGCACATTAGCCCTCTCCTCTGTGGCCCATCCTCGGTGTGCAAAGAGTTCTTCTTTGTCTGGCGTGGCAGTCAGTTTCTTTTTTTAAACTGAAGTACAGTTGATTTACAATATTGTGTTACTCTCAAGTGCTGCTGTTGTTTAGTTGCCAAGTCGTATCTGACTCTTTTGTGACCCCGTGGACTGTAGCCAGCCTGGCTCCTCTGTCAATGGGATTTCCCAGGCAAGAATACTGGAGTGGATCGCCATTTCCTTCTCAAGGGGATCTTCCCAACACAGGGATCAAACCTGCGTCTCCTGCTTGGTAGATGAATTCTTTACCACTGAGCCACCAGGGCTCTCAAGTATACAGCAAAGTAATTCAGTCACGTTGTTCAGTCACCCAGTCGTGTCCAACACTTTGTGACCCCATGGACTGCAGCATACCAGGTTCCCTGTCCCTCACTGTCTCCTGAAGTTTGCCCAAGTTCATGTCCATTGCATCAGTGATGCCGTCCAGCCATCTCATCATCTGACACCCTCTTCTGCTTCTGCCCTCAGTCTTTCCCAGCATCAGGGACTTTTCCAATGAGTCGGCTCTTTGCATCAGGTGACCAAAATACTGGTGCTTCAGCTTCAGCATCAGTCCTTCCAATGAGTATTCAGGGTTGATTTCCCTTAAGATTGACTGGTTTGATCTCATTCTGGTCCAAGGGACTCTCCAGAGTCTTCTCCAGAACCACAGTTCGAAGGCATCAGCTCTTTGGCGCTCAGCCTTCTTTACGGTCCAGCTCTCACAACCGCACGTGACCACTGGGAAGACCACAGCCTTGACTATACGGACCTTTGTCGGCAGAGTAGGGTCACTGCTTTTCAACACACTGTCTAGGTTTGTCATAGCTTTCCTACCAAGAAGCAATAGTCTCCTGATTTCATGGCTGCAGTCACCATCCACAGTGATTTTAGAGACCAAGAAGAGGAAATCTTTCACTACTTCCACCATTCAGTCATATATATATACTTTTTGATATTCTTTTCTAAGCTGTTTAAAATTTTTACTTACTTATTTTATTTTTGGCTGTGCTGGGTCTTTGTTGCTGCACTCAGGCTTTCTCTGTTTGCGGTGAGGGTAAGTGGGGCCTACTCTGTGTAGTTGTGCTGCATGGGCTTCTCACTGTGGTGGCTTCTCTTGGGAAGCAAAGGCTCTAGGGCACTCAGGCTTCAGTGGTTGTGGCGTGTGGGCTCAGTACTCCCCGGCTCTAGAGCATAGGATCAGTAGTTGTGGCTCACAGGCCTGGTTACTCTGTGGCATATAGAATCTTTCAGGACCAGGGATGGAACTCATGTCCCCTGCATTGGCACGTGGATTCTCAACCACTGGACCACCAGGGAAGTCCTCTGCTACACATTATTATTAAAATACACTGAAGGACTTCCCTGGTGGCCCAGTGGCTCAGATTCCACACTCACAATGCAGGCGTCCCGGGTTCAATCCCTGGTCAGGGAACTGGAACCACATGCTACAATTAAAGATCCCACATACCACAAGAAGACTGAAGATCTTTCGTACCACCACTAAGGCCTGGCACACCAAATAAATCAATATTTTTAAAAAGATGTCAAAAACGAAAGAGCAAATGACAATATAAAAAATTTTAAAGTAAGAAAAAAAGAACCAAAAAACAGAAAAGAAAGCCCTGTCCAAGTGAAACAGTTGCCCTGGAGATAGCACCCATAAGAACTGGACAATTTTGGCAAATCCATCTCCTTCTCCGGGCTCTGGTTTCCTCATCTGTAAATAGCCTGTACTTATCCTAGATGTGGCTCAGAGGTTAAAGCATTTGCCTGCAATGTGGGAGACCTGGGTTCGATCCCTGGGTCGGGAAGATCCCCTGGAGAAGGAAATGGCAACCTACTGCAGTATTCTTGCCTGGAGAATCCCATGGACGGAGGAGCCACGAGGTGGCAAAGAGTCCGACCGACTGAGTGACTTCACTTTCACTATCCTAGACGTATTAGTTATCTGTTGTTGTGTAACTGATTGCCCTCAAACGTAGCAACTTAAAGCAACAATAAATGTTGATTGTCTCACACAGTTTCTGAGGGTTGGCAATCCATTGAGTGGCTTGGCTGGGTGGTTCTGGCCTAGGATCTCCCATGAGGTTGCAATCGGGATGTTGGTGGGCACAGCTGTCATCAGAAGGCTTGACTGGGGCTGGAGGATGTGCTTCCAAAGCCGCTCATTCACGTGGCTGGAGGACTTGGTTTCTCCACATGTGTGTTTCCCCTGAGGATGATTGCTTGAATGTCCTTACAACATGCCAGCTGCTTCCTCTAATAAAGCAAATGATCCAAGAAAGAGCCAGGCAGAACCTGCAGTGACTTTTATGACCTAACCTTGAAAGTTACACTTTGTTATTTCCACAATATCCTATTAGTCACACTGTCAGTCTATTCAATATGGGAGGGGACTATACACAGGGGCGTGAATACCTGTAGGTCTCATTGGGGGCCCATGATGGAATTGGACTTCATAGTTCTGATATAGCATCTTTATTATTGTAAACAATTTTGACTTCAGAACTATCAAAAAGGTTCCCCCCCCCCCCAACTAATTAACAGTTGTACTGTTTAGAGATCTGTGCTGCTGCTGCTAAGTCGCTTCAGCCGTGTTCGACTCTGTGCGACCCCATAGATGGCAGCCCACCAGGCCCCACAGTCCCTAGGATTCTCCAGGCAAGAACACTGGAGTGGGTGGCCATTTCCTCCTTCAATGCATGAAAGTGAAAAGTGAAAGTGAAGTCGCTCAGTCTTGTCCGACTCTTAGCGACCCCATGGACTGCAGCCTACCAGGCTCCTCTGTCCATGGGATTTTTCAGGCAAGAGTACTGGAGTGGGGTGCCATTGCCTTCTCCATTAGACATCTGTGGCAGCATTAAAAGCCCTTTCTTCCTTTTCTGTAATTGGGATGGAAGGAGGGCTAATTCATTGGGCTGGAATAACACACAAATAAAGCAAGCTTCTAAATTAATAGAAAACACTGTTTCTCCCAAGGACATGCTTTCTTACTCACAGAGAAACTTTGTTCTCTAAAATCATCAAGCGTTAAAAATTCAATCAGTAAAAATGAAACATTGCACTCCCACTCTTGCCTGTGGGATCTAACTCATTTGATACAGAGTAGCAGCTTCAATTTCCAACTCAAGAGCAGAGCAACGGGTTTCTGGACCCAACGGTCCACACCCACATTAATCTTGTAGTTTGCAAGGATACAGAACCCTGGTTCCTTTCACAGTCCACCAACTGCTTGGCTTTGAGCCTATCATATAGTCATCACCTAAACTCTACATTTCCTCCAAACCAATAATAACTCTCTTTTTCTCTGTCAAGATGCTCCATGATTGCTCTGCTGTGTCATCTCTATCATCTTCATGGGTCAATAAACTTTACTGTCAATAAACTTGTCAATAAACTGGTGTTGTTAGGCTGATGGACTAAGGCACTATAATCTTCAATTTCCCTGGCTCCCAGGCACCTCTGGGAAATAGATTCCCTTCTCTTATATGCTAAACCATTCATCATTTGACCCAGCCAATTTTTCTAATCTCAGTTTTTTTTTCTTCTTACTGTTTTCTTTTTACAAGGCGATATAATCATTTCCATACATTAAAGTGCGTATCTTATGTGTACAGCTCAAGGAATTTTTAAATATGTGCATGGGCTTCCCAAGTGGCTCAGTGTTAAAGAATCTGCCTGCCAATTCTGGAGACACAAGAGATGCAGGTTCAATCCCTGGGCTGGGAAAAAACCCCGGAGAAGGAACTAGCAAACGACTCCCGTATTCTCGCCTGGGAAATCCCATGGACAGAGGAGTCTGCCAGGGGTCCCAAAGAATAGGACACCACTGAACACAGCACAGCACATGCTCAAGTAAGCACCCCAGGAGCCTCTCTTGGGGTCCCTTTCTGTCCACACCCTGCCAATCTATCACTTCTTGAACTTTAAATTCCTTCCCCCCCCCCCCCCACACACACATAAACATTCATAGACGTTAATCATCTGGAATGTCCTGCCTCAATAAATGCTATTTTTGACTTCTGATATTCTTTCTATCCTGAGAAGGGCTTGAGTCCCCCCTGAAACTTTTGAAAATACTGCAGGAATGAAGAAAAGTTACAGCTGCGACTACTGCTTAGCCGGTAAAACGGCGCCACGACCAGTTCCTAAAGGAAAGTGCAGACTGGACAGTCACGTGATAGGGGCCGAGCTCTCCAAAAGCAGGTGAGGCAGGTGTGGTCCGGACTCCGCGCAGCCCTGCGGGGCAGAGGCGCGCGGCGGCCATTTTGAGGGGCGGTCACGTGAGAGGACGTACGCTCAGCGGGGCGCTCACGTGACCAGGGGCGTGCTGCGGCCGCCCGGGCGGACCCGGCGAGAGGCGGCGGCGGGAGCGGCGGTGATGGACGGGTCCGGGGAGCAACCCAGAGGCGGGGGTGAGGCGGGAGGCAGACGAGCCGGGGGGAGGGCGAGCCCCCAGCCGACCGACCCCACGATCCCTCCTGCCGGTGTGGGGCCGTGCGATCGCCAAGCACTCCGGCACAGAAACTCCCGGGTCCGGCGCTGCCAGCCTCCACCCACTCCCTCCCCGGGGGTCCCCGACTCTCCGGCCTCCGCATCCCGATCCCTTCCCGCCTGGTGCTCTCTGGCCCCCAAGGAGCGGGAGAACCCCATAATCCAAGCCCCGGGGGCAGGCCCGGGCTTGTCGCCGGCACCACTTCCTGGTGGGAGGGGCGGGTCTCCCCTCAGTCGCCTCAGGCCAGGGGTCTGGACCCTTGAAGTGTTTCCTCAGCCTTCTCCCCCCGCCCCGGGAAGAATGAAGGTTAACAGGCCCAGGACCCCTGCTTCTTTCTTCATCGGGGATTCAGTTGCTTGGGCTACCACTTCACTTTATCTATGAGGGGCCCAGAAATGCAGAGCCCCCTAGCGTTGTCCTCCCCCAGAGATCAGGAGCCACTCCAGTTCCTTGGATCCTCCTAGGACCCAAGAGTCCAGGCACCTCTTCCCTCCTTTCTCCTCTAGGGCCCACCAGCTCTGAGCAGATCATGAAGACAGGGGCCCTTTTGCTTCAGGGGTGAGTTTGAGGTCTGATTATTGCGGAACGGATTTGGGGAATGAGACCCCATTCTGATTCTGTATCCCCGCAACTCCGTTCCCACCCTAGTTTCATCCAGGATCGAGCAGGGCGAATGGGGGGAGAGACACCCGAGCTGGGCTTGGAGCAGGTGCCCCAGGATGCATCCACCAAGAAGCTGAGCGAGTGTCTGAAGCGCATCGGAGATGAATTGGACAGTAACATGGAGCTGCAGAGGTGTGGCCCCTGGGACCCAGGAGTCCTGCGACTTGGCCCCTTCTCTCTCAGAACCCAGGAGTCCCAGCTCCCAACCCCCACTTCCACTGGGAGGCTGGAGTCCAGCCCCCTTTTCTTTCAGACCCAGAGGTCCAGGGTCCCATCACTCAACTCAGCACTCTGGACTCCCAGCCTTCCCGTGCCCTGGGATCTTGAAACTCTCCTTCATGGAGTCTTTTTCCCCAGTTTCCATCTTGCGGCTTTCCCCCACGATGGCCTCTTTTGATTTCAGCCTGGCTCAGGTCTTGGGTTTTATCTTTGGTTTGGGTGGACCCCAGAGTTGCCACACTGCCTGATCCTCCCTCCCCAACACTGGCTCTCCTCTCTCTTGCAGGATGATCGCAGCTGTGGACACAGACTCTCCCCGAGAGGTCTTTTTCCGAGTGGCGGCTGAAATGTTTTCTGACGGCAACTTCAACTGGGGCCGGGTTGTCGCCCTTTTCTACTTTGCCAGCAAACTGGTGCTCAAGGTGGGCGGCTGCAGGGCCCTGAGCCCAGGGAGGCTCCCTTCAGGCCTGAGAGGACCTGGGAGTCATGAGGTCAACCCTCGGGACAGCCCGGAAACCACAGAGGGAATGGAGAGAGTCAGCTATGGGCCACTCATCAGCTTTTTCATTCATGTATTTATTCACTCAGCATGGGCTTCCCTAGTGGCTCAGATGGTAAAGAATCCACCTGCTAATGCAGGAGACCGAGGTTTGATCCCTGGGTCGGAAAGATCCCCTGGTAAAGGAAGTGGCAACCCACTCCAATATTCTTGCTTAGAGAATTCCAGAGACAGAAGAGCCTGGCCAGCTATAGTCTATGGAGTCGCAAGAAGTCGGACACAACTGAGCGACCCCCCCCCCCCACACACACACACACACATTCATTCAACAAACATTTATTGGGCTTATGATGTGTGCGACCTGTACTTGGCACCCAGGACGCAGAACAGAACTAGGTTAGGTCCCTGCTCTCAGGAAGCCCGTGTTGTATGATGACTGCTGAGCAAAGTAAACTCTGGTGACATGATTGTGCAAAGGAGCCACAAGACCATTTCTCAGAGGAGGTGACATTAAAGCCTAAGATGGAATGACAAGAAAGATGCAGTGATACATATAAAGATGGGGGGAAATGTATCCGATAGAGGGCGCAGCACATGCAATGGACCTGAGGTAGGACCAAGCCTGGTGTGTTGAGGGCAATGAGGAGGCCCACGTGGTTAGGATAGAGTAAGGAGAGGGAGAAGGTGAGTGATGAGGGCAGATTTCAAGGTGTCTTGTGGGCCTCTGTAAAGATCAGCCAGCTTTACTGAGTGTAGCAAGAGTGATTGGCTGGTTTTAAACAAGAGTTAGATGACCCGGTTTATAAGCAGAAAAGATTTTTCTAGCAAGGATTGTTGTTGTTCAATCACTAAGTTGTGTCCAACTCTGTGACCCCATGGACTGAAGCATGCCAGGCTTCCCTGTCCTTCACTGTCTCCCAGAGTTTGCTCAAACTCCTGTCCATTGAGTCAGTGATGCCATCTAACCATCTCTTCTTCTGTCTAGCAAGGACAGCAAAATGTTGATTGTAGAATCTAGGTTGTGTGTATATGCTTCTTGACTGTGAAATTCGTTTTGTTTCTCTGAAGATTCTCATGATAAAATACTGGGGGAGGGGAGCCCCAGTAAATTATTTTGGCTACTGTGAGTAGAAAAAGGGATCTTGAGGCACAAAGGCAAAAACTGGAAAGCTGATGGGGGTACCTATAATAGTCCTATAATGGATGACTGAGGTGGCAGCAATGGAGGTGGGGAAGTAGATTCCTTAATGTGTTTGCAAGATTGAGCTGATGGGGCTTGAATGTAAGAGATGAGAGGGACGCAGTCAGGGTGGTAGGAGGGCTCTATATAGGAGCTGGGGACAACAGGTGAGAAGCAGTGAGATAAAGGGTGAGAAGGAAAGCTAAGGAAGTTGAAGAGTAGGTCTTGGGTATGGGGGGTGTCAGGCCTTACATGGCCTGAAGATCAGAAAGCCCTCTCTGGGGAAGTGACATTAGACCTGGGCTTTGAGGGGTGAATGGAAGAGGTTGAGGCCTGTTGAGGCAGAAGAATCAGCATGTGCCAAGGTCCTGAGGCAGGTGAAGAATTTGGTGGGAATGAAGATGTGGAAGAACGGCAATGAGGTGCAGAAACCAAGAGGAAAACTGGAATGTGTTCAAGTCAGAGCCTTCACACAGGGCTCTGTAGGCCAAGCTGCGCTTTTGATTGTTCATCCCAGAGGTACCAAGGAGCCATAAGATAGTTTGTGAACAGGGCAGGTGACAAGGACGAGATCCATATTACAGTTTATGAGGCTTATTCTGACGCTGAGTGGAAAAGAGACTGCGGAAGGGCAGGAGGGAGACAGAGCGTGAGAAGGGAGGCTGGGGGCCAGTGGCCCCAGGCAGTAGGGACAAGGCTCAGTCCCTGAAGTCCCCACTTCCCATAGGCCCTGTGCACCAAGGTGCCCGAGTTGATCAGGACCATCATGGGCTGGACATTGGACTTCCTTCGAGAGCGGCTGCTGGGCTGGATCCAGGACCAGGGTGGTTGGGTGAGACCTCTAACCCCACCCCATTCCCCCACTCCTCTGGGGCCCTTGGGCCTTTCTGTGCCCACCATAGGAGTGCCCCCTTCCCCATTTTGGGGTCATATGTCTGATCAACCCCTGATTCACAGGGTGCCCAATGACCTGTCCATGACCCTTGACCTCCTCGTGACCTCTGACCTCCTAGTGACCCCTGACCCGATGCCTCGCTGCCCTCCCTGGTGCCTCCCTCCAATTCCTCTGGAATCCCTCAAGTTCTATGATAATCCTTTAACTTCCCCACTCGTAGGCCCTTGCCCCTACTTGTGCCCTCTGACCCCTCCCTGCTCCCTCATGTGCTGGCCCAGGGGCTGCCCCTTGGCTGAGTCGCTGAAGTGCCTGCTGTCCCTATCCCCAGGACGGCCTCCTCTCCTACTTTGGGACACCCACATGGCAGACAGTGACCATCTTTGTGGCTGGAGTGCTCACCGCCTCGCTCACCATCTGGAAGAAGATGGGCTGAGGCCATCAACTGCCTTGGACTTTTTCTGCATAAATTATGGCATTTTTCAGGGGGGTGGGGCGGATTTGGGGGCCATGGAGTTTTTCTTACTTTTTTAATTATTGGGGTGGGGCAGGGTAGGGAGGCGTGGTCTTGGGGGGTGGGCACAATAAACCTCTTTCGGACCACACTTTGGAGTCTGAGTCACTGGGCCCGCTTCCTGGCTGTCGCAGGAGACCAGGCTTCATGCGCTGACCCATCTTTTTCTGAGGGTAACCAGTGCCCTCTGTGGGTCAGTGGCAAGTTAAATTGTGGCTCTGCCCTCAAGGAGCCCACAGTCCTGAGGGGAACTGAGGCGGCTTGAATCACCTGTGTCCTTGTCACAGCCAGGGTGTTGTGTTGGAGGCAGCACTGGGCCAGGCCCCAGCCTGACAGAGGCTGGGGGGGTGGTGTTGTGGAGGTCAGGACAGCAGGGTACAAAGCAGGCCTCCTGAACCCCAGGAACTAGGGCCCGGAAGCTTCCACCACATGGGACTACAGGAAGTTGTACATTTACTGAGGAGGAGAAACGGGGAAGAAGCGGGTGTGCAGGCCTCAGGAGGACTAGGAGAACAGGGGTAGGGCTCAGGCCTTTTGGGAAAACCCTTGGAGGTTGGATGGCTGAGGAGGCTGGAGAGGGTCCAAGGGAGACTCTGGAGGCGGCCTGAGCAAGAATTGTCTAGGCAGAGGAGGGACATGAGCAGAGATTGATAGGTTTTGGGGGGAGGAGTCTGGGGTCTGGCCCTGTGCCTTCAGGATGGGAGCCAGCCTGTGGGAAGATGCTGAGCTCAGAAGAGCCACTGGCCGGCCAGTGGCTAAGACCCTGTGCCCCCAATACAGGGGGCCTAGGTTCAATCCTTGATCAGGGAACTATTAATAGATCCCAAACTAAAAGATCCCTCTGCTGAAACAAAGATCCTGTGTCCTCAACTAAGACCTGGTGCAGCCAAGCAATTATTTTTCTTTTAAAAGGACTTCCCCGGTTGTCCAGTGGTTAAGACTCCACCAGTCAATGCAGGGAACATGGGTTCGATTCCTGCTCTGGGAAGATTTCACATGCCACGAGGCAACTAAACTCATGAGCCGCAACTACTCAAACCCGCTCTCTAGAGCCCGTTCTCCACAACAAGAGAAGTTACCCCAATGAGAAGCCCGCACGCAACTAGAGAGTAGCCCCGACTTGCCGCAGCTAGAGAAAGCCCATATGCAGCCAGGGAGACCCAGCACAGCCAACAATAAACGAAGAAAATTCTTAAAAAGAAGGGGAATCTGAAAAGGGGATTACTAAGGTCACTGAACGGAGAAGGCAATGGCACCCCACTCCAGTACTCTTGCCTGGAAAATCCCATGGACCGAGGAGCCTGGTGGGCTGCAGTCCATGGGGTCGCTAAGAGTCGGACACGACTGAGTGACTTCACTTTCACTTTCCACTTTCATGCATTGGAGAAAGAAATGGCAATCCACTCCAGTGTTGTTGCCTGGAGAATCCCAGGGACAGGGGAGCCTGGTGGGCTTCCGTCTATGGGGTCGCACAGAGTCGAACATGACTGAAGTGACTTGGCAGTAGCAAGGTCACTGAGATAGTCAGAGTTGGTTGTCATCTCTCTGGCTCTCTGTTCCCCTCTGTCTTTGCCTTTCTCTGACCTCCCTGTCTCTCTGTCCCTGTCTCCCTGGGTCTCCAGTCTTTCCTCATCCCCCGATCCAACAGTCCAGCTTCAGATCACCTTTATCACACCCTTCCTCTCCCTCCACCTGAGAGCACTTTCCAGGTCACTGCTCCTCTAGGCCGAGGCTAAAGGTCTTTGGGCTGAGGTATGCAATTTGGTGAATGAATAACTCAGGCCCCATTGTGACTGTGTGCCTGGGGCAACTGCCCCTCCCCCACAGGCTTTCCCCGGAGACACCCAGAGAGGGGAGACATGGAGGTCTGAAAAAGTAGCTGTAAGGGGAGACTGAGTCACCGCCCAGAGAGAGGGGACAATATGGACACAGGCAGGAGGAGCCCAGGGAAACCATCAAGGGAACTAAAAAGACAGTAAGACTCAAGAGACAAAGCACACTCAGGGCAGCACCTTGGGGGAGGCGGTCAGACTTGGGGCCCAGCTAGGCCCAGTTCCCCGGGTCCCAGCCAGACTGCAGTACACCCCCCAGGAGATGAGGTCAGTGAGCGGGCCTCACCCGCCTCCCGCCCCCCTCCCAGAGCCCCTTCCGGAGCTGAGTTCAGCATGACTCAGCACGGCTACTAGTCTGGCTCTGGGCCAAGACACCCCTTGAGGACCCCAGATACCAGCCTGACTGGCCTCCCCCTGATCAGGTGGTACCCTGCCCAAGATGCTTGGAGAAACTTCTCTGCAAGGAGGGGCCCTGACCTCTGCCCCCAACACCCCTGCAGCCTCAGCTTTCTGCCCCAGCCCGCCAGCTGCCTCCATTAGGGCACTTACAGAGGGTCATATTCTTGTCTTTGTTTCTCCTTTCCCCCCAAAAATGGGGAGCTCCTTGAGGACAGAGTCCTGTTGTGAACCAGATCTGCCACACAGGCACCAGCCTGGCCCAGATACACGTTAAGAACGTCCATTGGTTGCAGACAGACATCCATCCACAGGTCCCCAGGCCCTTCTTGTTTACTCAGGAACCAGGGCTTCTCTGTGATCTTGAAGAATGTGTCAGGCAAGACTGGGACAACTTCAGAGAGGTTACTTCAGAGCCAAAAACGAATTCTCAGTTTCTGGCTGCCTTCAAAATAATCTTCAGGAAATCCAGTCTCAGAGAGACCCCCCCCCCCCAAGTTCCGGTTCACCCCCTCCCAAACTCAGTTCCCAGAAAAAAAAAAGAGAGGCTCATAAAATAGCCCCTAGGTATTCCAAGTGGCCCAGACTTATCTTCCTAGGGCTCCAAAGGATTCTCCAAGACTCCTAACCTCTTTAAAAAGCCCTTACAAGACTTTCAGAAACATTTTCCCCCTCCCCACTATGGGGCTGAACCCCAGGGCTCTATAGCTGTTTTCTTAATCTTGCAGATCACCTCCAGGGTCTAAAGATCTTCCCCAGGAAGTTTCCACAAAAATATGGACTTCCACTGAACTCTAAAGCTGCAGAAACTTCCCCCGACTTTTGAACCCCAAGGCTCCAGGTCCTTGGGGTTCCAGAAATATCATCTCACAGTTTTCCAAACTTCTCACTGCTCCGGGGACCCTCTTATCTCCCAGAGCAATTTCCAGTCTTCTGGAGGTTTCCACACCTCTAAAGAACCCCCGGGGTTCCAGTAACGTCCATGCTTTGACACAACGCCAGAATCCAGCTTACTTTCCTGAGAGACCCCGGGGGACCCAGGGATCATTAGTTTGCAGAGCTCCCAGTGTCCTCATTAATCGTTCACCTATCAGCGAGACCCCTCCAGAATCCCTTGGCTTCCCAGAATTAGCCCCAAAGCCTTTGAATATTGCGAAAACCCCCAGCCCCCCATTTCCATTTCACAACTCCCTCCTGGTACAGGCGCGTGACTTTCCCACCTCGGGGCGGGGAGCTGGAAGCCCCATCTGCTCCTGATTGGTCACTCCCGGGCACTAGGTCCCGCCTCCCGCCACTGCAGATTGGCCGACCGCTCTCCCTGACCGCCCCACTTCCGAGGGCCCGCGCGCTATAAAAGAAGCCGCCTTGTCCACAGGCTTTTGAAGTGCGCTCGGCGGCCCCGCGGATCTGTCTCTTGCTTCAACAGTGCTTGGACGGAACAGACCCAGGGACGCCCCTTGCTCCAGCCTCCGACCACCCTCCAACCTTTTTTCCAGTCGCAACCTTCGGAGTCAGCCACTCAGCTGTCCGCGATCACCGGGACCAGCCACCATTTTTTAACTCCTTATTATTACCGACCAATCATGAGCTCCCAGATTCGTCAGAATTATTCTACCGAGGTGGAGGCCGCCGTCAACCGCCTGGTTAACATGCAACTGCGGGCCTCCTACACCTACCTCTCTCTGGTGAGGTTCCCCAAGACGCCCCCAGCCCAAGTTTCCCTCAGCTGCGCACCTCAGGCCCTCTGCGCACGCGCTGGCCTTCTTTGTCCCCTTCGATAGTCAGAAGGCAGAGTCCGGTTGCCTGGCCTCGCCTCCTGCTTACCATTGTTCCCGCCATCTCTTCCTGCAGGGCTTCTATTTCGACCGCGACGATGTGGCCCTGGAGGGTGTGGGTCACTTTTTTCGCGAATTGGCCAAGGAGAAGCGCGAGGGCGCGGAGCGTCTCTTGAAACTGCAAAACCAGCGTGGCGGCCGCGCCCTCTTCCTGGACGTGCAGGTAAATAGTGTGTGGGCAGCGGACTACATCTCCCAAGAATCCCTGCGCGAGAGACCCCTTGATTGTAGCGGTTTGGGTACTGCATAGGCTCTTGGGAGACTGAGTTCAGTCTTGTGTGGGTTGTTTGTTATGGCTGGAAATGGAGGCGCAGCCGTTCACCCAAGACGCGGCGGTCCAGGACGCAGCGTGTGGTGTCTTGGGACGTGTAGTTTGTAGGATACTGAGGATGAAATATCCACGCTCTTCGAGTTTTTTTTTCTGGCTAAACCCTTTACTCTAGCAACTACTGGAAAATCAGTTTTTAGTCCTTTCTAGAGTGGCTAGTCGGAGAAGGCAATGGCACCCCACTCCAGTACTCTTGCCTGGAAAATCCCATGGACGGAGGAGCCTGGTAGGCTGCAGTCCATGGGGTCGCTAAGAGTCAGACACGGCTGAGCGACTTCACTTTTCACTTTCATGCATTGGAGGAGGAAATGGCAACCCACTCCAATGTTCTTGCCTGGAGAATCCCAGGGACCGGGGAGCCTGGTGGGCTGCCATCTCTGGGGTCGCACAGAGTCGGACAGAACTGAAGCGACTTAGCAGCTGCAGAGTGGCTAGTACTGAGCCGTTTCTGTTTTCGGTATAGAAGCCATCTCAAGATGAGTGGGGTAAAACCCAGGACGCTATGGAGGCCGCCCTTCTCGTAGAGAAGAACCTGAATCAAGCCCTGTTGGATCTGCATGGCCTGGCTTCTGCCCGCGGAGACCCCCACGTAAGTATCTCCTTTCACATCTGCCCATCCTAAGACCTTACCCAGAATGATACTTACATTCCAACTAAGCACTGACCATTTGAATGAGCAGATTTTCTTCTGAGCCTCCCTGCCCGATCTGTCCCATTATTAGATCTGTAAGTGGCAACATTTTCTCTTCTGTTCCTTAGATCTGTGACTTCCTGGAGAACCACTTCCTAGATGAGGAAGTGAAACTCATCAAGAAGATGGGTGACCATCTGACCAACCTCCGCAGGCTGGCTGGTCCCCAGGCTGGGTTGGGCGAGTATCTCTTCGAAAGGCTCACCCTCAAGCACGACTAGGAGCTTCTGGAGACCAGTGGCCATTGAAGAACCCACCTAACACCAGGGCTGCCTGAAGCCCCTCTCTGCAGCTACTAGGCAGCTTTTTTTAACACCCTGGAGCCCTCTCTCAAGCCTTGGACCATATGGAAACAATAAAGCTTTTTGCAGCATATCCTGGTTTTGTGTGTGTATCATGGTGGGGAAAAGGTGGGGTCTCTTCATAAAGCTGGTTGGACTGGGCTGGCAGGGAGAAAGGAGTCTAAGACATAACACCTGTGGGGTGTTGCAGTAGTAGGTTCTCTGCTTCGCCAGGCTGTTAACTGCCCTTCGTAAAAGGGTAGAGCCCAGATTCCAGGGAGAGTTTGGTAAAACCTGGGGTTGGTAACTGGAAGCAGACAGCTGTTAATTAGTAACTAGAAACTGGTTCAGATGAGTTATGTTGCCAGGCACTTGCTGAGTTCTGAAAGTTACTGTCTGGCTCAATTCTGGGAGGTTCAGTATTAAAATTGCCAGCTCCTTTAGTGGGTGACTTGAGAATTACTGTGTAAATCACCCATGGTAATCACAATGCACACCCAGATCTGACCTCCAACGGCTGCTTGTGTGGAACTCAAGGCACATAATAGGTAGAATCCGGCCCGTGGGTCTGAACAGCTGAGACCACATCATGTGAAACAGGTACTGAGCCAGGGTTCAGGGCTCAGCACTATGAAATTGCCCAAATGGGAATAGAAGCTTGAAGATGCCTTAGCAGGCAGCTGCTAAGTCCAAGCGGGGGCGGGGTGGGGGGGGAATGGGGACAAAAACTGACCTCCTACCCCCATCCTGTTTTTGGTAGACAAGCACCATGCCCTTTCTGCTGGTGGGGGAGGGGACTTCTGGTTTCTGGTACAAACAGTGGCTAACAGAAGGAAGATAACACGTCCAAATTCAAACAACCAGATCTTTCTACTCCCCTGAAAAGCGATTGGTTTGGAGATGCACATGTAGCCTAGGGAAGACTAGAACTGAAAGTTTTTTTCCACAAATAGCCATCCAGGGGACAGTAAGGCCAAAGTGCAGAGGCCAGAGTCCCTAGTAGAAACATGGTCTGAACTAGTGTTGTCCAACAGAACTTTTTGCAATGATGGAAATGTACTCTATCTGTGCTATCCAATAGGGTAGCCATGGGCCACATGTGGCCACCCTTGCATATGACTAGTGCTACTGAGGAATTTAAATAGCCACATATGGTTCATGGCTACCCTACAGGCCCTTTTTCCAGTGACAGCCCCTTTCTGCCAAAGAGCTTGAGCCAACTTTGGCACTTAAAAGTTGAGTCTAAAACAAGAGGTGCCTTTGAAATAACAGTGGAATCCAATGGCAAGCCAAATCTCTAAGACAGCAGAGTGAGACAAGGGAACAGGGACCCAGCCTTGGGCAGGGGGAGGAATAGGAGTAAAGAGGAGGGCGGGGCCAGGATTCAGGTCCACCAAGCCCTCACATCAGAATAGACCTGAGATTCTTAAATATATATGTATTTTTTCATCTCTGGACACACTTCAATCACACCCCTTCTGCCTTCCGCTCCCAACTGCAAACCAAGTGCAGCAGACACAACACAGCACACATAAGGGGCCCCTCTCTTTCACCAAAGCTGGGGACAGGGCACAGCTTGGGGATGGAAGAGCCTCGAGGTGAGGTAAATATGGAGGTTCTAGAATCCAGTGGGCTGAGTTCTAGATCTAGGGGATGGGACCAGGATGCAGCACAGAGGCGGGGTTCTAGAATCAGCAGCTGGGACCCAGAACCCAGTGGTTTCATGGTGGGTCTAGCGGTTGAGGGTTGTTTGGGGGAGGGTGCAGGAGAAGACAGCCAGTTGTCCTCAACAGAGGGATTCCCTGGAAGCCACAGGAGTCTAGAGATATGGGGGAATTCAGATTCAGGGAAGGAGGAGTAGGGTCTGGTCCAGAAAAGGCCAGAAAGGCATCTAGACCAAGACAGTGTTCTCCAGTAGGAATGAGAAGCCAAGTGGTTCTGCCCCCACTTGCTTGGCCAAAGTGCAGAGGAAGAAGGGAGTTGGGGTGGAGGGATCCTCCAGGCAGAGTTGGACACCCCAGGGAGGGCTCCCTCAGAGTAAACAGGACTGCACTGGCCTGGAGCTCGAGTTCTGGAGCTGAAATAGAGAACCTGCACTCAGTTAAGTCCCTGAAAGGGCGCCAGCTCTGGACTTGATTGTCTCACTAGCAGAGACGGCACATGGTTTCTAGTGCTCAGTGGCGTCCTGGCCAGGCCTGCACGTGGCAGACTCTGTATGCTGTAGAATTAGTAAGCGCAAGGGATTCTAGGAGCCCCAGCATAAAAGGCAACAGAGCAGGTTTCTGAAAACCTCTGGCACCACGGCAGGGCAATGGCAGATCCCTGGCCTCTGGGACGGCCCGGGGGGGAACTCCAGGGCACAATAAAGGCACAGTGTTGTGGATACTGGAGTGTTGGGGATTCCAAGAGCGGGGCTAGAGGGGCTGGAGTGTATGGCGGAGGAGGCGGGGTTGTGGACCCCACAGAGGGTTGAAGATCTGGAGTGAAGTTTTGAGACAGCGCCATTCCACATCCATTCTCTGGATAAGGGAGGCAGGGTTGGCGGGGCGGGGGGCGGGAAGGGATAGTGTGGGGTTGGGGATTTAGTTGCGTTCCTCGCCCAGGGAGCTGGCGGGGCTAAGGGGTTCGCTGGGGGTGCTGACTGAGCTGGAGGGCGCTGTGTCCACAGACCCACGCTTGCTCCCGGTGGAAGAGGTGCAGGAGGCGCGGCGTGGCCACTCGGGGGCGCGGATGTTGCGCCGGTCCTTGGCGGCCTCCTCGTCCTCGTCGTAGCGCTCGTCATCTTCATCAGGTGGTAAGTCCCGGGGTTCCTCCTCATCCTCGCTTTGGTGCGGGCTGGAGTGTCGCGACAGCGAGGGTGATGGTGGCACTGAGGCTGGCCGTGGGTAGCGGTAGCCCTGGGTCTGTGTACGGAGGTGTGGCCACAAACCGCAGAGTGAGCAGAGGCCCCCTAGAGCCAGCCTGGGCGTCCAACGTCCCAGTCGCAACGAGGCCTTGCGATTCCAGGAGGGACACCCCACCTCACCCCCTCAACCCCCTTTCTAGCTCCTGGCCCACCAGAGGGACCTCCGGATCCACTTACCGCGTCAGCCTCGTGAGGCTCGTAGGTGAAGTATTCTGGAAAGGCCTTGGCCAGCGCCATGTGGCGCGCTGACATGTAGTACTTGTTGGAGGAAAAGAAGTGGGGTGGGCATCAGGGGGCAGGAGCAGACCCCGCCCCCGAGATTTGGCGGCGGGGCGAGTCCTGGCTACACCTTCAATCAGATCAGCACACGCCACGGTGATTTCCATTTAACCTCTAGGCCAATCACGACCGAGGCTCCACCCCTTATGTAGATAAGCAAGGCTGTGAATGGACAGACTCTGAGCCACACCCACTAAGAGGGTCGGGATTCTCCAGGTACATCTTTGGCCACACCCTTATGCAAATAGAGAACTTCCAACCCAGGTATCTTCTGGATGATAGTTTCTTAAAGGGACAGCAAGCGTTACAAAAAAGAGAGCGTGCCCTTTGTGTCAGCTTTCGAGGCTTGGGGAATCAGACACCCAGAGCCGGAAGTGACTGATTCACCGGCAGAGGACAGGGAGGGGAGTTATACCCGGCCTAGGTATTTCCAGTCCAGAAGGTCAGAGAGGCGCTCCGTTCGGTTCCGCTGGATAATGCGCTGCCTTCGGCTCTGCTGGCAGAAACTGTAGAGGAAGGAGGTGAGCTGCGAGCAGGAATCATCCAGACTGCGGAATCGCCGGTCCAGAATGTAGATACCTGTCGGGGCCAGGACGGGGGGTCTCAGAGAACAGACTGAAAACCTTCATTCTCTCTGGGACTCTGCGAGCACCAGGAGGCCTCCCTCCCACTGGGACTAAGGAGTCCACTCCCTCCTTTTAGTGGCCCAAGAGTCCACGCCCCTCTTTCCCAGGATTCAAATATTTCGGCTCTCAGTCCGGACGCTGACCGTAAGCTGAGGGGTCTGCGATGTGTTCCTCCATGAAGCAGCCGAATCCGGAGAGGTTGGTGGAGACACTGGGGATACCCATTACCGTGCATTCAGCTGCGGGAAGGTGTGAGAAAGGTCTGCTTACTTTCCGTCTTTACAGTATTGTCTTCAGATCAGATCAAATCAGTCGCTCAGTCGTGTCCGACTCTTTGCGACCCCATGAATTGCAGCACGCCAGGCCTCCCTGTCCATCACCAACTCCCAGAGTTCACTCAGACTCACGTCCATCGAGTCAGTGATGCCATCCAGCCATCTCATCCTCTGTCGTCCCCTTCTCCTCCTGCCCCCAATCCCTCCCAGCATCAGAGTCTTTTCCAATGAGTCAACTCTTAAATCCCAATAAAAGCTTCAATGGCGCCCTCTACTGGAGCCTTTAATAAGTGCCGGGCGCTGTGCTGAGTAAATCAGAAGCCAGAAAAATCAAGCTGTGCATTAGCCCACGAGTGATAGTCCCTATTTCTTAGAGGAGACGCTAAGAGGTCCAGAAAAGGGAATTCACTTGTCCAAGGGCTCAGGGTAAGAAAAAGTCTATAATTGGGCAATAAAGATGCTAATTTATTGAGCCCGGTACTCTGGGCCAGTGTCGACCATTTTAACGAATCCTTAAAACTTGTAAGATACTTTGTTGTGCCAGGTTACACTGTTTTGGTTTTCATAACTTCATAGTCTGTTTTGTTGTTGTTGTTGTTTGTTTGTTTTGCTTTTTTTTTTTGGCCACACTGTGTGGAATGTGGGATCTTAGTTCCCCAACCAGAGATGGAGCCCATGCCCCCTGCATAGGGAGCCAGGAACCTCAATCACTGGACCACCACAGAAGTCCCCATAGTCTGTTTTGATAGGAGGTAAGATAAGATCTCTCATTATTACTAACCCTGTGTGCAGAGCACCTTCTATACCTCATTTACTACCTTAAAATAATGCTGAGAAATGCTTCAAGGAGTTTATTATACTTCCTATGTGTTTCTAAAAATATCTGTAAGCTGCAAAAGTAGGCACTACATATGACAAGGCTTATTAAAAAAAAAAAAATAGAGGCTAGAGGTAGCACTTCTAGCTCAGTGGCTAAAGAATCTGCCTGCAATGGAGGAGACCTGGGTTCAATTCCTTAGTCGGGAAGATCTCCTGAAGAAGGAAATGGCAACCCACTGAAGTATTCTTGCCTGGGGAATCCCACGGACAGAGGATCCTGGCAGGCTACAGTCCATGGAGTCGCAAAGAGTCGGACACAACTTAGTGACTAAACCACCATCACCATGGGAAAAATAGGGTTGGGGCTGGTCACATCGTTCTAACCGTGGATGAAAACGAAACTGGCAAGTTTCCTAATCATCACACAAGTACTGTTTAAAAGATCTGTCAAATTACTCATCACTGAAGAAATACTACAGCAAATGTGGTATTTATTTACCCTTAAAAACATAGGAAAGTAGCTGGATTGTTAGCAAACTGTGCATTTAAGCTGTTGCTGTTTGCGGAAACCAAACAGTAGCAAACAGAGAAATCACGTGTGAACTCTGACATCAGCCCTCTAGTTACTCATCACATGAGCTGCTGTGTCACAGAAACACATGAACAGACTGTTCCCATTGTTCCTCTTTCGCAAGGGTGGAGCTTGGAGCTCAGGGAGGGCGAGTCCCTTGGCTCAGGATCATGCCAGATGCTGAACTCACCTGGTGTGTAGCCCCAAGGCTCATAGTAGGAGGGGAAGACCCCAAGGTGGCAGCCACGGACAAATTCCTCATAGTCCACAGGGAGCAGAGGGCTCGTAGAAGACAGGAACTCCGGGTGAAAAATCACCTGGCAGCGAAAAACAAGGGCTCAACCTGAGCACCCTATTTAGCTCCTCCCTGGGTGGAGGGAGCTCCCAGGGTGCTCTCTGGGTGGCTCAGAGAGGATGCAAGACTTGACCAAACCCACACAAGTCAGTGTCAGGACAAAGATAGGAATCCAAGGCTGTCTGCCTCGGAAGCAAAGGTTCTTTCTAAACTCTGCAATCCTTTCATAAACTAGGGTAGATTGGGAACATGAGGGCCAGGCTCCATCCCTCATATCACACCCCTTCCTCCTAAACCACTCCCCCCGACTTTGCTCAACCCCACCCTGGCCAGTGCGCTCACCTTGACTCTGTCAGCACTACTATTAAAGAGGCCGATTCGGCGGATGGTTGTCAAGATGGGGTCTGAGGAGTCATCCAGCATATTGTGGGTGCACACAGGAGGGAAAGATTGCCGCTGTAGGGGCCACAAGTTGGGGTGTGGGGTCAGGCAAGGGCCCAGAGGGCTCCCTCCTTCCCCATGAGCCATGCTGATCCTGGGGATCTAAGGGGACCACAATTCTCACCAGGTTGTGGAGCAACAAACCCAGGAGATTACCAGGAGTTGTAGATTTCCTACTTGGCTCTATCTGTAAAGGTTTTCATTTCCTTTTAACCACCATGAGCTGAAAAGAAACTATAATCTTCAGCTGTCTTTGAGGCCGAGCCAGGGTTAACATGCCTCACAGAATACAGGGAATTGTAGCTAAACTTGTTCTGTACTCTGGGCTGTCACCAAAGAAACCCAAATGGATTGTAACTCCCAGCAATTGATGGGTGCAGAGACTGTGCCTTTCAGGGGCTGCTTGCTGGGAGTTACAGTTTTCTTATGAAAATCCTGGATCTCCTCTCCACCTCCACCCTCAAAAGCCCACTCTCAAAAGAAACCACAGTTCCCACGAGTCACTAGAGGAAGACAGAGCTAGTGCAATAGCAGTCCCAGAGACTGCTGGGATGTATAGTTCTTTGCAGCTGTCCCATCATTCCTCTCATTAAAATATCTACTCCTCCTCAGTTTACTGACTCCAGGAGCCCAGGAAACTACAACTCCCAGCAGCCTCATGGCAGAAACATCCTCAGTGAGGCCAACTGCCTAAGGAACTTTTGGAAATTTTAGTTTGGCCAAAAACAGGTCACACCTTATTTGAGCAACTTGGCTGTCTTGGTTTCCATTCCCCAGGTAATGGATCACCAACACTGACCACAGATACCAAAAACCCATGACTCCAGAGAAGAAAAGAACTCTAATTCCCAGAAGTCTCTGGGGGCAGGGAGAGTCAAGGTAGCAAAAAGCCCCCAGGGGCTGCTGGGAGTTGTAGTTCTCATTCTGTGGCTGCCGATAGGCTCTAAGGGTTCCCATCCCTCTAATTAACCCCAGGTATGTAAAGAAGCTACAACTCCCAAGGCTATCTGGGAACTTAGAAACAACCAGTGGGAGAAGAAACACCAACTGCTGAGAATTTTCAGTGTTCTTCAAGGAGTGTTTCAGCTGACCCCAGTCTACCCCCAGAGGACCAACAAAACTACCACTCCCAGCAGCCTCTGGGGGAAGAGGTAGAGGTAGCATGCAGCAAAGCCCAAAGTCAGCAGGGAGTTGTAGTTCTCCTTTTGCAGTAAACTTAACAGAGCCTGACACAACTGAACAACTAACACTTTCATTATTGACTTCAGTCTATGGTCCCTTCTACCTTTTGTTCATGGAGTCCCCAAGGACTCAAAGGAATTACAACTCCCAGCAGCCTCTGTGGCAGAATAAGCTGTGGGAAAGCAGGCTACCCTAAAGGCTTCTGGGAATTGAAAATATACCAGTCAGCTCACACCCTTCTGACTTCAAAATTGATTCCTGGAATAAGGGCTTGTCGATAAAGCTGAACTCCCAGCCATCTCTGGGGTCAGAGCTAACATGGCAGTCTGCCTCAGGGGCTGCTTCTGGGAATCGCCATCTCTCGACTCGGGAGTTCAAACCATACCTGTGTGGCAAAGATAGCTCTCTTCATCATAGTGAAGTCCTCCTTGTCCAGCATCTTGTTCATGTCTGGGAGGCTCCCCCTGTAAGGCGAGCAGGGGGATGCATCTGGGCATGGGTGACGAGAGGGTTTAGAGCCCAGGAGGATGCAGGGCTGAGGGCAGGGCACTCACACCAGCAAGGATTCGTAAAGCTTCCTCCCAAACTTTTCCTTCACTGTGTTGGCCGTATCCCTGGAGGAAGCAGAGCGACAACATTACATAGAGACCAGCTGCCATTCATTGTTAGGCTTCTGGGGCAGCTGGGAAGTTGAGGTCTGAGCAGAGAGAAGCCCTGGGGATTTCTGGGCTGGAGGATGGGGACTCGGGGTATTAGGTCCTAGAAGGCTTGGTTTCCTTGTGCCTTGCATCAGCTGTGTGGCCAGGGACAGATGGGCTTCCCTCTCTGACTTCGGTGACTCATCTGTCAGATGGGGATAAAAATAGAAGCAACCTCAAAGGTTTGCAGTGCGAATTCAATGAGGTCATGACAAAAAATGCACAGTGCCCGGCACACAGTGAACCTTCCAGAAATGTCAGCTATTATTAGGATTTGTGCTAGCGATCCTAAGCCCCATTTTATTAAAAGGGAAAATTACGTTCTGAGAGGGGAAAATGTATGGACACAGGTAAAGCTACCCAAGTGCCACCCTACAATGTCATTGACATTCCTCTGTTCATGGTCCTCTCAGAGCTCTGGCTTCATTTTCTACCCCATCTCCCTAGGGCATTCTGCTCCATCCCCATTGGCTTCCTTGCTGTCTCTCAAACATGCTCCAGGGCCTTTGCACTTGCTGTTCCCTCTGCCTGAAATGCTGTTCCCCAGATATGCACAATGCTCTCTCCCTCATTTCCTCTCTTGGTCTCTACTTGCTGGTACTTTCTCACTGTGACCTATCACGACAACCCCATCTCATATCCCAGTCCTGCCTTTTTTTTTTTTTTTGGCCAGAGCACTTTCTATAGAACTTTCTAGAACGTGAACTCAATGAGGGCAGGGATTTTACCTTTCTGGTTCACAACTGTGTTCCCAATGCCTGGAACAGCACCTGGCACACAGTAGGAGCTCAAGGAATAGCCAGCCAATGGCTAGTGAGTGGGTTTTACAGCTGAAGAAACTGAGGCTTGGACTTCCCTGATGGTCCAGTGGTTAAGAATCCCCGTGCCAATGCAGGGGACACAGGTTCAATCCCTGGTCTAGGAAGATCCCACATGCCCCAGGCAACTAACCTGTGCACAACGACTGACACCACACTCTAGAGCCTGCGAGCCACAACTACTGAGGCCTGTGCACCCCAGAGCCCGTGCTCTGCAACAAGAGAAGCCACTGCAATGACATGCCTGCACACTGCAGCTCAAGAGTAGCCCCAGCTCAACATGACTAGAGAAAGCCCATGTGCAGCAACAAAGACCCAGGTGCAGCCAAAAATAAAATAAGTAATTAAAAAAAGAAAAAGAAACAGGCTTGTGCAACTAAGAGTTCACATGCGAAAGATCCCATGTGCTGCAACTAAGACTCAGGGCAGTCAAATAAATAATAAATATTAAAAGAAAAAAGAGAGCTTCCCTGATAGCTCAGTGGGTAACGAATCTGCCTGCAATGCAGGAGACCCAGGTTCAATTCCTGAGTCAGGAAGATCCCCTGGAGAAGGGAAAGGCTACCCACTCCAGTATTTTGGCCTGGAGAATTCCATGGACTGTATAGTCCATGGGGTCGCAAAGAGTCGGATATGACTGAGTGACTTTTACTTCCACGACCGTATATGACACAATGCAGGGGACACAGATTCAATCCCTGGTCCAGGAAGATTCCACATCCCATGGAGCAACTAAGCCCGAGCTCTATAACTACTGAGCCCACGCACTGAAACTAGAGAGTAACCCCTGCTCGTCACAACTAGAGAAAGCCCATGCAGAGCAATGAAGACCCAGCACAGCCAAGAAAAGGAAGGAAGAGAGAAAGGCTTGAGAGGCTGAGTGGCTGGCCTCAGGTTACAAAGCCAGCGTGGGACAGGGGCGTGAGCTGAACTCGCTGGTTGGATATCAGAGCCCTGGTCCTGCAGTCACATTCACCCTGCCTGTGACTGCAATTTCGTATGCCCCGGGGCCGGACACATCTGAAGCCAGTGATTTGCTAGGAATCAGGTCGGGGATGGGTTGATCATGTTACAGATGACAAAACTGAGACTCCGGGAGAAACGGGGGACCCAAAGCACACAGATGGGAGTGGGAGCCGCAGGAAATGCTGGGCCAAGGACTGCTGACCAAAGCTGCTTGCGCACGGCCTGGCCCTTAAGGGTTTCCACGTTGAAATTGTTGGTCCGAGCCGGCAT
The DNA here is from genome assembly GCF_029378745.1 of Bos indicus. Taxonomy (NCBI): domain Eukaryota; kingdom Metazoa; phylum Chordata; class Mammalia; order Artiodactyla; family Bovidae; genus Bos; species Bos indicus. The sequence goes on from NC_091777.1 coordinate 56,114,525, forward strand.
GATGAAGAAGGCGACCACCGTCTGCTCACTGCCATTCACCTGGGGCAGAGGAAAGGGAGGGCCTTGTGTGTGTGTGTGTATGTGTGTGTGAGTGAGCATCACATGGGAGAAGGCTGAGACCACCCACCCATTTTCACCCCCCAAGACCACTAGGACCCTGCCATGTCCCTTCCTGTCAAGAATATAGGACAGAGCTACCGTCCCCACTGGGACTCTGATCTTCTTTCTGAGTCGTCCCTACACTCCCATTTTATACATAGGTTTCCCTGCCCCCACCTCCCCAGGTCTCCATTCTCCTTCTCTTTGACCCCTTGCAGCCCAGGCCTTACTCTGAGCAGATAGTTGAGCCGGGCCAAGGCCTCCAGGAAGACGTCGGCCCCCTTGTTGGAGAACTCATAGCGGCCGGCGATAAAGAAGTACAAGGTCTTGTCCAAGTTGAAGTCTAGGTGCCTAAAGAAGCCACAACCCAGGGTGAAGCCAAGACCCTCACCCACTCACCCCAGCCTCAAAACTACAAACCCCAGAAGCCACTGGGGCAAAGAACATCTTAGGACAGAGGCATCATGGGAACTCATCATGGGAACTGTGGTTCTTTTCTCCTTAGACAGGGATTTCCTTAAATACTCAGCCATTGTGCTGGTGCTCAAGAACTCAAGAGACTGAGCCCTCAGCTCTCCCCTCTATTGATCCCAGGAGTCTGGACTCCCAACCCCCTCCTCTCTCGAGACCTAAGTATCTGGCCTACATACCCATAAAAATGGCCCCGCACAAACTCCTGGATTCGAGCCTTGCTCTGAGCATGGAGGTTCTGGAACTCATGCATGGCAGAGAATTTCTTCACATTCAGTCCATTGGGGGTCACGATATCTGGGATTGGGGGAGAAGGTCCCACATTTCATTTCTTCATTTCTTCATTCAGATCAATGTGGCTGAATGAATAAATGAAGGAAAGACCCCTTTCCTTTCACAATGTTTTTGTTTCGATAGCTCCTCTGTGAGTTCCTGCAGTGACCCAATTGCCCTACCACTCAGACACCTTCTTGCCCAATATTGCTTGCTTATTTCAGAAGCCTAACCACAATTCCCATCAGCCCCTGTGAATGGCTAACTAAACAGGGAACAGATCAGCATCAAGGCTTCTGGGAGTTGTAGTTCTTTTGTTTCCCCTACACTTTGGAGAAGGAGATGGCAACCCACTCCAGTGTTCTTGCCTGGAGAATCCCAGGGACGGGGGAGCCTGGTGGGCTGCCGTCTATGGGATCACACAGAGTCGGACACGACTGAACGATTTAGCAGCAGCAGCAGCACCCTGAGCTGGGGGAATGAATCAATGTCCCCATCCTGTTTCTCTACCTTCAAGCCTCTTTTATGGCCCCAACTGTTTGCTATTGTCATAGAAATTAAACTGTATCATTGAAAAACTATAACCCCCACCAGCTGCTGGGATAAAATTCCAGGAATATAAGGAGCTGTCCAGCCAAAGGCCTTGCACCCATCAACAATAGATGCTCTAGTTTGGAAAGAATAATTGGTTCTAACACTGCTTTTCTCAAAAATAAAATGCAAGGAACTTCCTTCCTCTTTGTAAGACCAATATCTATATTAGTCAGTAAAAGAATTTTACCATTTCTGAAATTAAAGAAACTACACCTCCCATTAGTCTCTAGGGTATACAGTCAGGCAGCCTCATATTCAGGCCAGCAACTTATGGCCTTCTGGGAGTTGTAGTTCTCTGCTCTTTACAGCAAAAAAAAAAAAAAATGGTTGGTACAGGCTTTGGCACAGACTACCTCGTTTACGTCTACGGTCCCCAGGCTGTTTCCTACCTGGTTTCCTTTTGAGTAGGTGCTGAGCCTCAATGGCGGTAATCTGGGACACAGTAGTGAAGACATGAGCGCAGTGGGCTGCGGCCCGCTCCATGCAGTAGCGGTGATAGATTTGCCTCTCACCTGCTTCTTTGTCCACGTTGAACTGGGCAGGCAGAAAGGGCGATCAGGTTAGAAGGACTGGGGAAAGATAGAAGGTCCAGTCTGCAGTGTCTTGGGTGAGACGGGGGCTGAAAGCTGGACTCCTGGGTCTGAGGGTGGAGAGGACTGGGGATTTGGACTCCTGGGTCCCAGGAGAAGAGAGAACTTGATCCCCTTGGGCTTTGAAGACAGCTTTGGGCTGTCTTGTAACATTGGCAACCCCCATTTGCCACATCCCCAGCTCACATTCTCCAGGTTGTTGTAGAAGTCCACAGCCCCAGCACACAGGTATCGCCCCAGCAGCGTGGCGTGGGTGGTGAAGATGGTAGCCACGGGCAGCCGCCGGGCGCGGCACAGGCAGAGCCCGACACCTGCCAACCACTCGTGGAAGTGTGCGACCACGTGTGGTTTCTCCTCGCTCTGGGCCAGGAACTGTGGGGCAATAGAGACAGGGCCGCTGTGTCTCCATGTATTTTGTGAAGACAACCAGTGATCCCCCACGTAGATGAGGAAGCAGGAGAGCGGTAAATCTACCCCCACTACTGCACAGAGTAGGTGGTGACCTACTGTAATCCCCATCAGACAAGGATCTCTCAATCCTTGAAGCCACTGGACTACCTGACCTCATCCCCAGAGGCTGATGGGAGTTGTTTTTTTGACCAACCTTCTAAGTCCCAGCGGGGGTGATTGGAAAGACCAAAGTTTTCCCCAGGTCATGAACACAATTCTTGGAGACCCTTTATGCCAGTCAAGAGTAGACCTGTACTGAACACTTGCTGAAGGACAACTCCCAGGATGCCCTAGAAGCAGCCAGTTTATAAACTGTTTGTCCCAAGGTGTGGGGAAAGAAAAGCATCTTGAGTCTTTTAAAACCTAGAAGAGGGTCAGTAACAGGATTCCTGGTTCTCAGATAGGCTGGGGATTCCTAAACATCCGGGGCCCCATCTGAAAGCCAAGTCTAGCCCAATATATGGAGAAGGCGATGGCACCCCACTCCAGTACTCTTGCCTGGAAAATCCCATGGACAGAGGAGCCTGGTAGGCTGTTGTCCATATGGTTGCTAAGAGTCAGACACGACTGAGCGACTTCACTTTCACTTTTCACTTTCATGCATTGGAGAAGGAAATGGCAACCCACTCCAGTGTTCTTGCCTGGAGAATCCCAGGGACGGGGGAGCCTGGTGAGCTGCCGTCTATGGGGTCGCACAGAGTCGGACACGACTGAAGTGACTTAGCAGCAGCAGCAGCAGCCCAATATAGGATGAGAGAATTACAACTCCCAGAATTCCCTAGGGTGAGCCTTCCCGTCAAGCCAGCCTCCTCTAGAGCTAGGAGCTTGGAATTTCCATATTTGGAAGACTGGAGTGGATGATCTGGAGTTGAGACTGGCTCTCTGAAGAAAGAACAATCTAGGCCCCTGGATGTCCATGTTCCCAAAGATTAGATCTAATCCCTGGATTAAAGGACTACAATTCCCAGAATGCTTGGGCAGAAGAGACACCAACAACCCTCCAACCACCTGGCAACCCTCTGGCCAGGGGCTGATGGCCGTTGTAATTTGGGACCTGGGGTCAAAAGGAGTGACAGAGGCGCTGACAGTGGGGCCTACCTCACCCAGGAACCAGGTGGTGAGGAAGCCAAAAAGGACGGCGTCGTTGGCCTCCCGGTCGTACCAGGGCACCCCGATGTTGCATGTGTCCCATAGCTCCCCCTTCCAGCGCTCCAGGGCCCAGGCTGAGGCCCCCACATCGAGGAGCACCACCAGGGGGCCCCCCTCAATCAGCCAGCGCCCGAAGTACACCTGCAGAGGGAACACAGGAAGGCTTAGGGTTTTGGCCACCTGCCTCTGGTCACAGCATCTGTGTGTCTTCCATCCCCAGGCAGACGTCCAGGCTCACAGCGTGGGTTCTTCTACCTTCTTTTTCTTTATCTGCTGCTAATTTTTCACCCGTGGCCTTATTCCTCCGTTTGCTGTTAGTTATTCCTCCCACAATCTTTTCTCATCTCGGCTGTGGCATCTCTCCCCATTCCTTGCTTCATTTCTTTCTTTTCAAAATTTTTGTTTATTTTTGCCACACCACACAGCATGTGTGATCTTAGATCCTGATCAGGGATTGAACTTGTGCCCCCTGAGTGGGAAAGTCCCCCTTGCTTAGTTGCTATAACAGCTGTCGCCCTTCACTACTTATAACCTACACTGCTCATGTCCTGCCTCTGAGCCCCGTACTGCCCTGCTAATCATTTCTCCAACCCGCTGCCTTGTTTCTATGTCCGCTGCCACATTTCTCCCACCAGTCATCAAGCGGCTTTCTCCCATCAGCTTTCCTTTCTGAGGCTCACTGGCTGCTGCTTTTACCCCTTGCTGCCTTGTTTCTGATTCTTTCACCATATACCTCACCTGCTTCCTCTTTCCCCTGCTCCCAGCCCATCTTACACTCTGCAGCCTGCTTTCTAATACTGCCCGCCCACTTTCCACACCCTGGGGGCTACCACTGCGGAGTTTCTAAGCCTCCAGGTTGGATTTCTGCCCCCTGCCATGTTTCTCTGATCTGTCGGCTTCCTCCAGATTCCTGTGGCCCAGCTTCTGGGCCTGCTGCCACACCTCCATCCGGCTGAGCCACCCTACTCCTCCCAATGAGGCTTTTCCCTGATGCCCCTCCCCCTCCCAGCTGTTGTCTGCCCTTTGGCTGGGGGGGCTATTCTTAGGCCCCCAGCACGTGGACAGCAGCTGCCCTGGGGGAGGGACTGGGCCGCCCTAGGGTTCCTTAGGGACACAGCCCCTCCTGATTGGACTCCAGACCCCGTCCCAAACCAGAGGCCGTGAATGAATGAAGGCAAGCATGTACCTCTCCCTCCCAGAACCCAACCTGTCTATGCCTCAGCCCTGTTGCCTTCAGGCCTAACCTCTGTTCTCATCCTCAGTCCTCACTAGGTGCCTGGCACTCTCGCCCTCCTCTTTGTTATTTATCCCCCCTCCCCTCCTCTTTTTAATTCCCAACTCTGCCCATCTGAAATTCTGTCCCCTGGGTCTGCCTGCCTCTCTTCCTCAGTTACCCAGCTTCCTCTCTCCTTCTAGACCCTTCTCTCTAAAACATCAGGCTACCTCTCTTCCCTATCTAGACTCTATTTCCCTGTTGCTCTAATCCCTGGGCAACCGTCACTTTTGGGGACACTCAGCATGTCTCCATCGGCTATCTCGTTTGTCTACCTGCCCACCTCCCTCTGCAAGCTGTTTTAAGTAATAATGATGTGATAATAATAACCACGAAGATAATAGCTCACAGACAGTGCGAACTGCATGCCAGGACCTGGGTTGAAGACTTTTTATGAGCTATTTCATCCTCCCAAGAAATCTCTACGGTGGATGCTATCAGCAAGTTCATCAGTCAAGGTCACACAGGAGGAAGCAGAGAAGGGGAATTTTTTGTGTCTGTGAACTATTTTTAAAGTCTTTAGTGAATTTGTTACAACATTGTTTATGTTTTATGTTTTGTTTCTTTGGCAACCAAGGATGTGGGATCTTAGCTTCCTGACCAGGGATCAAACCCACAACCTCCTGCATTGGAAGGCAAAGTCTTAACCACTGGACTGCCAGGAAAGTCCCCAGAGCCGGTGAATTTGAACTTCAGGCTCCAGAACAACTGCTCCGACCTCCTGCCTCACCCCCACCCCACACCCAGCAGGTTTTATCTGTCCATCTAGCTCTTTTCCTCTCTGCATCTGAGGATCTTGGCCTCTTCCTCTTAGGACCGCCTATCAGTCTGTCTTGTACCTGCTCTCTGTGTTCATTCACCAATGTCCTAGAGCTGGGGGTTCACCCACTCACTTCGCAGAGTCCTGGATCTCTCTGAGTGTCTGTCAATCTTACCTCCTCTATGTCTGCCTGGGAAAGTACTGGGCCATCCTGAGTTTCTGTGCGGGCCTCCCTGTCTCCCTGGGGCTGCCCACCCCCTGCTCTTCCTCCTTCCGCTGCCCCCACCCCGCGCTCGGCCGGGCCATGCCCCACCTTGCAGCCCTTGCTGTTCATGGAGTCCAGCGTCCTCTTCAGGGCCGGGGTCGGGGGTTCCAGCAGCTCCACCTGGGTCCTCACGCCCTGCTCCGTGTACGGTCCCACCAGGTAGTAGTTGTCACCCCACTCGTCCCCCGTCACCTTTGCCTTCGTCTGCAGCACTGTGTAGATCCCGCCCACTGCGGACCCAAGGACATGAGAACAGGCCCCAGCTGAGGTCCACAGACCTGGGGCCTGGGAGGGGTGCGGGGGCGCAGGAGCCATGGACCTCTGGCTCAGAGGAAGAGGGAACTGGGAGCCCACACTTCAGGGTCAGAGGGAGGAGGGGAGAGGGGGTTGATGGATGGTACTCCTGGGTCGATGGGAGGAGGGGGCTGGGGTCAGGACTTGGAGGGAGAAGAGGGTTCAGGCTGGACTTCTGAGTCTAAGAGAAGAGACTGGGGGCCTTGGCTCCCAGGTGTGACAGAATTAGGGGCTGGGGCCGAGGAGGACAGAAGCTGACAAGGGTTACCAGGGCCCAAGTTCTTGAATTGCCAGCTTAAGGGAGCTGGGTTTAAATTCCGAGTCAGGCTCCAGGACACAATAAGGGAGAATCCCTCTTCATGGCCTCATTTAGGTTCCCACAGTCATCCCTAAGAAGCCAGAGCTGTCATCTCTCACCCACCAGGGACTCTGACGACCAGTTCCCCAGTTCTCTCTCCCCACAGGGGGACACAGGCACTCATGGCCCTGCCCCGCCCGTGACTCCATTCCAGACCCAGGAGTCTGGGCCTCCAGACTCCTTACCCCCTGGAGCCTGGACCCTGGCGATCCATGGCTCCGTGTTTGCAGACACCCGCAGCCCCACCACCCCCTGCCCTCTTTTCTCTCCCCAAACTCAGTAATGCAAAATCCCAGCTTCCTTCCTTCTGTGGCACTAGGATGCCTCGCTCCTGGGTTTCCAGCCCCAGCCTTCTCCAAACCAGAACATCAGGTGCTTTGGAGCCTGGGACCCAGAAATCCAGGCCCCCAGCCACTCCCATCCCAGGGCCCAACCCCTGACCAACTTAGGACTTCCCAGTCTTCCCCCAATCCAGCGCGCATGTGTCTGAAGAGGCTCCTCTACTCCTCCGAATCCGGAGCTCAGGCACTCAGAACCCTGCCATCCAGGCCCCAAAGCTCTCTCACCCTAGGAGCTAAGAATTAGGGTCTCCAGCCTCCTCACATATTTACTCTCAAATGACCAGTTCCCCAAATTCTCCCACCACGATTCGTGCATCCCATCTCCAAGTGGGCTCTCTTTCAAATCCGGAGTTACATCCCAAGATCCTTCCCCACCTAGGGCCACACTTCTGAAGTGCCAAAACCTCCTCCCCTCCCCCGCATCTCCTTCCCTATCGAGGACCCAAGTCTCTGGTCTTTTTCATTTTAACTCCCTCTCCCCTAGGACCCAGGACCTGGGTTTCCAGGCTCCTTTCATCTTATGCGACTCATCCCCTCCCTCCAGGGCCCAGGAGACAAACTCCAGCCCCTCTCCAAGGGCACAGGAGTCACAGGCTCCTTGCCCAGGACCCAGAATCATGCCATGCAGCCTCGTTCGCTGTTACTCAATATTCCGGGCCCCCATCCCCGCCTGCTCTTCTCGTCCGGCTCCCTCTGCCCGATTTGCTCACCCTTGTTGGCCACCTCCCAGGCCACCTCGAAGAGCACTGTGTTCTCCAGGTCGAATTCATCCTCCCAGTCCTCCAGTCCTGGCAGGGAGGACATGGACAAAGTGCGGTTTAGAGGCATGGCCGACGCGGTTAGAGGGCTCCCGGGGGCCACCGGTGGGGGCCCTAGAGGTGTCGAAGGAATGCACTGGGTAGGGCGCCGGGCCAGGTAGCTGGTGCCCGACGGGAAGCTCGCACCGCCCTCGGCTTCCTATTGCACGACCGCACCCCCGCCCGGAGCGGTCAGACCCGGGCTGCAAGCAGCCGCAGCGTCACTGAGCCCCCTGGGGCTCCTGCAGTGAAACCTTGCGGCCACCAGGAGGCGGCGCCCGCCCCCCGGCCAATGCCATTGGTCTGCGCCCGGGGGCGGGGCTCCCGCATCTTCTCATTGGTGGACAGTGTAGCGTTCACTCGGCTCGGCCCCGCCTCCGCCTCGACAGCTGAAGGGAGCTCGGGTGAACGGGGTTTGCTGCTGCGCTAGCTGATTGGCCTTCAACCCTGTCAATCCGAAGCTGAGGCCCCAGAGTTGGAGTGGGAGGGAAGACGGTCGACAAGGAGGAAAGGAAGCGTGGGGAACGTGTGGTTGCCCGAAGAAGTGTTAAAAGTGTTTTGCAATCGCCTTAGCGAGGAGGCTCTGGGTAAAAGGAGGAGGAGCCAGGAGGCGAGAGGAACGGACGCAGCCTCGGCGCGTGGGCGGGGCCTAAAAAGTGACACCACGCCCCACAAGGAGAGCTTGCATATTTATAAAGAACCACCGAGATTTTTGGATGACTTGGCAGTCTAGAGGGGCCAGAACACTTCGTTCCTAGCGCGTTTCCGTTTCCGCTAGGATATTGGCGGTTGGTGAGCATCATGGCAACCGTGGTGAGTGTCGGCGTGCTGAGGGCTGGAGTCTCAAGCAGGAGACTGGACGGGGACTCTTGGATCTTAGTGGAGAGGAGGCTGAGGACCTTGACTCCTGGATCTGAGGAAGGAGGGAACTGGGGGCCTGGGCCTCTGAATCTGAGGGAGGAAAAAAGAAGAGACTAGGATCCCGGCATCCTGGGTTCAAGTGAATATTTACGGTATCAGTGGTCATATCCGACTCCATCATCTTGTAGGAACTCCAACTTCCAATCATCTGGGCGCAACCAGTGGCCAGTTCTGCAGTCCTTTGCTTTGAAGTCTGATAAGGGTTGTAGTATCTTGGGCTCCAAGCCATAAAACAGTCTTGGGTTGTTGATGGTGTGGGTGGTACCTGAGTACAAGGGAGAAATACAGGCGGGGACCTGCCGTATGAGCTTCAGATCGTGGAGCTGCTTACTGAGTCTTGAGCCAAAAGAAAGAGTGTTGAGAACGCAGAGTCGAAAATGGTTGGGGGCACAGAGGCTTGAGATCTTGTAATGGAATTGTTTCAACTGTTTTCATATTCCTAGCACTTCATCAGGGCATGCCCAGTGTGGATGCTCAATAGGTTATCACTTGAATGAATACATGTGAACTCCGTTTGGAGAGACCCAAGTATACTGGGCCAGGCCCCAAGTACTTTTCTGAGAAACGTCTGAATAAAGAAAGAATGTAGCCTTAGCTTGGGGGTTGGACATGGCTTCCCCGAGGCCTCAGTCCTCAGGGTAACCCCAGTCAAGATGGGGCTAGGATGGAGATGAGATGGTGCCTGTGGTGTGAACTATCACCCTGTGTCTGTTGTCATGGCAAAGGGGAGTGGATGGTGAAGTGAAGAGGAAAGGGCAGTGGCCACCCTCCTGAGACGCAGTTCCCATGGGTGTGGATAAAGCATTGGAAGTGTGAGGGGATGGTAGGGGCAGAATTTCATAATGACCTCTGTTTCCATGGGATCAGTGGGCAGCAGTGGGTAGGAGAGGCTTATGGTGAAAGGAAAGGTTTTGTAGGAGGCAGGTCTGTTTATGTTGAGATGGCTAAAGGTTGGGATTCCTGGATCAATGTCTCTTTTCTGTCTCAAGTAGTGTCTGATAGGCTCTGTAGGGGTGAGTGGGAGTATGTTCTCAATCTTCTGGTAGTGGTTTGGGGGCAGTGATCAACCTCCTCTGAGGAAGAGTGAGCGGGAAGGGTCACAAACAGCAAGGGAGGAGGCATGTGACCTAATGGTGATCAGGAAGTCTGAACTCTTGGTTCCAGAGAGGAGGGTTTTCCTGGGGGTCCTATGACTGTATCTCCTCTCATTCTGGTGAGGAGATCTGTGAGCAGAAACAGGGTTGTGGGCAGGTGGCCAAGGAGTTGGGTCAGTATGCTGGCTTCTTAGGCCTCCTTTCTGAATTCACCCTGGAGAGCCACTGATCTACTTTATATCTCCGGATTTATCTATTCTGGACATTGCATATAAATAGAATCATGTGACAGGTGACCTTTTGTGTCTGGCTTCTTTGATTCGGCATAGTGTGTTCAAGGTTTACCCTTGTAGCATGGATCAGAGGTTCATACCTTTTTATGGCTGAATAATATTATGTTGTATGGCTACCCGTATTTTGTTTATCTGTTCATCCACTGATGGATATTTTGGGTTATGAATAACACTGCCATGAGCATCTGAGAGGATCTCCACTGGGTTCTTGAATTATCCCAGGCAGTGTTTACTGATCTCTGCCCCCTTCGTGAGAAGGGATAGTGTCTGACTTTGCTCTTTGGAGAGCTGGGGACACAGGAGGCCTCAGTACCTGCTTGTTGAATGAGATCAGAAGGTCATTCATTCATACCCCAAACACTGAGCCCTGAGGTAAAGCAGTGAGATGTATGTTGTGCCCTTTATGGGATAGAGCGTCCATTGGAGCTGAGAACGTTGATCCAACAGAGTCTCTTATGGGCGTGAGATTGATCTACCAGGGGAGGCCTTCCTTCTGCTTGGATGTCCAGAGACCCTAGAACTAGCCAGGCAGGGGCTGAGTGAGGGAAGGCCTCCCTTAATGACTGGTGCTTGAGTGATTCAGTGAGGAGAGTGGGGAGAGCACAGGACCCAGGGACCTGCACACACAGAGGCCTAGTGACAGAGAGCTGGGGCTGACAGTGTCATGGGGTCAACCCACCAGCCTTAGTGGGTGATTGCCAAGGAGGGTCTAGTGTTTGGGCTGCCAGCCTGCCTCTGGGGAGGAGAGAAAAGGACTGTTTCATGGGAGGAGGGCAGGAGGGACAGCTAGGACCACAGAGTCTGTACTGACGCTTCTTCCTCCAACCCCAGACAGCCACAACCAAGGTTCCAGAGATCCGTGATGTGACACGGATTGAGCGTATCGGTGAGTGAGCATGGATCCGGAATGGGCCCTAGTGCCTGCCTGGCCCCTGTGCCCTTGACAGAGCCCACCTACCCAGGAACCCCAAGAGGGGAAGGTCCTGCACACCATCCCCCCATCTCTCCCCTATCTAAGCAGGGAGGAGCCTGAGTTCCAGAACAGATTAGATGCCCAGGGGTGGGGTGGGGTGGACCCTGCCAGGCCCCAACCCCTCACACCACGTATCAACAGGAGCTGGCAGGTAACCGTGTCTTCTGGTTCTTTCCCCGCACGCAGGCGCTCACTCCCACATCCGGGGGCTGGGACTCGATGATGCCTTGGAGCCACGGCAGGTAGAGCCCAGGGGGTCAGGCTGGGAAGGCTGCTCCAGGGAGGCCTCAGGTGGAGGGGACCCAGGGCCCTGGGGAATGTAGGGACTGTTATGATCTTCCAGGTCTTCGGCTATGCTGTATTTATACAATTCAGCCACACACAGGTCTCTAAAAGATGGGGATGGAGAAAAGCCTTTTTTTCTGAAGGCCTAGCCAACAGTTTGGGCCTGAAGTGGTCGAAATGCAGTAGCAGCTCAGTAGAAAGTCACCTTCCTTATATGTTCTGTCACCTCCTACCCCCAGGCTTCCCAGGGCATGGTGGGCCAGCTGGCGGCCCGGAGGGCAGCCGGTGTGGTGCTGGAGATGATCCGAGAAGGGAAGATCGCTGGCCGGGCGGTTCTCATTGCTGGCCAGCCAGGCACTGGGAAGACAGCCATTGCCATGGGTAAGGCACTTCTCCAGGCAGTAGCTCTTTTGGCCTCACTGGATGATCCTCCCATGTAAGTCAGGGTCAGGTTCAACCATGTCTTACGGACAGCACAAAATGGAAGTGGCTTAAACACTAAGGGTTTGTTCTGTCACATAGAAGAGTCTGAACATAAGCCAATTCAGGCTTGTTGAGCAGTCCTATGAGGGCTCCTACCTTCTTGCCTCAAGATTACTTGCTTCCATGTCAGGGACACCTCGGGTTGCAAAGAGGTGGCCTATGCTCCAGCCATCCCACCCATACTCCATATAAGAAGAAGGAGAAAGGAATTGCAATGAGAGTGTACCTCCTAGAAGGAGCTCCTTTTAAGGAGCTATCTCAGGGCACCCACATTCTCTTGCTTATATTTTATTGACTAGAACTTAATGACCACACTCTACTGCACAAGAGAGAGAGAGGCATTAAAATTTTTTTTATATGTTAATTGGGACTACTGCTACCTTAGTGAAATGGGCGTTCTGGAACAAAGGAAGATGTGAAAGATGAGCATTGTATAGACAACCAGCAGTCTCTTTTGCAATCCATTAGTGATTTAAGTGCTTTTTACTCACAACTGTCCCTTATCCTTGTTGAGCTCTTATCTGTCCTTCAAAACTGCACTCTGACATCTTTTCCTTGTTGAAGGTTTCCTGGACTCTCCTCTCTTCCCACTCACTCTCACCTTTGTGCCTGGACTGTGGGGCCAGGCAGTGAGACTCAAGGTAACAGGTCCTCAGTTAAGAAAAAATAACACTCACATCTGGGGACACCAAGATGATTAAGACTGAAGTCCTGACTTTAAGGGGCTTCCAGCCTGGGGCAGGTGATCGTGGACACAGTCCTGTCCGTGTAAAGAACAGAGGAGGCTTCTCCTCCAATGAAGGGTGATGGGGCAAGAATGGGGTGGCAGTTGTCAGGAGGGACATCCAAGGTGAGTCAGTACTGTAACTGAGACTCGCAGCAAGTCTGGGAGTCTCCTGAACAGACAGTAGGGAGTGCGATACCCAGGCGCAGAGTGTGGCATGCCTCTGGAAAGGGGACCAGGAAGAGTTGCCACCTCGCACTGGTCAGGAGGGTTCAATGACTTCCTGTCTGGGAGATTTGGCTCAGAGCTGGATAGAGCCCTCAGGAAGGGGAGCTGGCAGAGAGGCCCGGAGCTTGGAGTGATGGCAGAAACCGCCTGCTGTCTGCCAGCTGACCCCAGGCTCCAGACCATAGAGGAGGCCCTTCCCTGTGCTGGTCCCAGTCACATGTCGGGGTCACGGCTGAGCACCAGGGCATGCCTGCCCGCCCCCATCATTGCTCCTGTGCAGCAATGTCGTCCTCTGCCAGCGCTTGTTATGTTATGGTTCCCATTACCCAGAGGGGCAGGCTGGCTTGGGGAGCAGCTTAGACTTCTTAAGATAACTTGGTGCTAAACATTGAAGCCGGGATTCGAACCTGCACAGTCTCTTTTAACCTTCTCTTTCAGCCCCTTGCCTCCACCCCTGCTCATCTCCCCCAAGCCCTGAGGCTAAACAGTTCTTAGAGGTTGGGAGGCAGGTCTGGCATGATTGTAGAATCGTAAAGTTTTTGGTCTGGGCAGCATGGGTGTCCCACCCAGGGCCTCCCAACATGGCCCTCTATCACTCGCTTTCTGCAAGTCTCCCTGTCTGCCCTGCAGCACCCAGCCCCTCTCTCCTGCTCCTCCTGTCTGAAGAAGGAGAAGAGCTGGTTGGGGAGGTGTGGGGACCTGGTGCCTGGACCACCTACCCAAACTGCCTCCCCTCTTCCTCAGGCATGGCGCAGGCCTTGGGCCCCGATACCCCATTCACAGCCATTGCAGGCAGTGAGATCTTCTCCTTGGAGATGAGCAAGACAGAGGCACTGACCCAGGCCTTCCGGCGCTCCATCGGCGTGCGCATCAAGTAAGCAGGAGTGATGGTAGCTCCCAGCAGCCTCGGGACGCCCCCTGAGGGATGCCAGCTCGTCCTGCGCCCAGGGGCCCACAGGGGTGGGCAGTTCCTGAGGGCCCAGGCCATGGCCTATCTCCTTACACCTGTTCTCTCGCCAGGGAGGAGACCGAGATCATCGAAGGGGAGGTGGTAGAGATCCAGATTGATCGGCCAGCCACAGGGACGGTGAGTCTGCTCCTGAGTCTAGGCTACCCCAAGGGCTGCAGGGCGGCGGCGGTGGGAGTGGGGGGGGGGTGGAATGCGGTGCCGGGTCTGCACTGAGGTCATGATCCCATGGAAAATTCGAGATGCAGCTTAGAGTCATCCATATGCCGGCAAGAGAGGGTCAGTTGAATTGATGGCGGTTTGTCTATTTGTGAGGGGCGCTGTGAGCTAAGTGGTGGAACAATGGAAAAGGATATGGAAAAGAACATATTTATGTCTAACTGGATCACTTTGCTGTACAGCAGAAATTAACGCAATGTTGTAAATCAACGATACTTCCCAAAGAAAAACAAACTAAGCAATGGAATGACAGAGGAGGTTTTGAAGTTTCTCACAGTTAATTCCTAATAGGCTTACAGACCCGTTGGATTTATAAATCCTAATACCTCAGCTATACTCCAGTAAGAATTAACAGGACTTTCCTGGTGGTCCAGTGGTTAGGGCTCCGCAATTCCACCACAGATTCAATTCCTGATCAGGGAATTGATCCTACATGCCACTCAGCCATAAAACCAAGACAGAGCAGAAGCAATATTGTAACAAATTCAATAAGGACTTTAAAAAATGGTCACATCCAAAACAAAACTGAAAAAAAAGATTTGTAAAAAACCTAAAACTTAGCCAGCACCCCACCCCCGCCCCTTCCTTCTGCCTCTTTCTGCAGTACACCATAGAAATGGCCGCCCTCACCTGTTTGAGTTTCATTAGCTTTTATCACCCACCTGTGTATTCCAAGATTGCCCATGTTAAAAACTTCATGTCTTTTAAGTCTTCTTTCATAGTCTGGTTTCCCCTTCATCTCGATCTCTCTTTGGTCTCTTAGGTCTCTTGTTTTTCACCGACATAAAATCACACAACATAAACTAACCATCAACCCCTTCAGAGTCGCTCCTCCTCCCCTCCCACCCCACCTGCAGTCCCTGGCAACCACAAATCTACTTCCTGTCTTAATGGATTTGCCTCTGATGGAATCCGACAATATACGACTTTTTGTGTATGTCTTTGAGGTTCATCCGTGTTTGTACTTCTCTGTTAAATATTAAGTTACAGGTGTTAATAAAATGCTAAATAAAAGGAAATCTAAAATTGCTTCAAGTCCATTGACCTGATGCACAGTCCTACCTTCTGTTTCTGTGTCTTGTAGGAACATCCTCCTCTTTTTTCATTAGCTTCTCATTTTCAGTGGAAATAGACTTAAAGTGAATAATTTCGGTCAGTTGCGCTTTTAGCACTTGTAACAGCCTCCTAAATTAGTCTTATCTATTGGCAATTAACGGAGAAGGCAATGGCACCCCACTCCAGTACTCTTGCTTGGAAAATCCCATGGATGGAGGAGCCTGGTAGTCTGCAATCCATGGGGTTGCTAAGAGTGGGACACGACTGAGCGACTTCACTTTCACTTTTCACTTTCATGCATTGGAGAAGGAAATGGCAACCCACTCCAGTGTTCTTGCCTGGAGAATCCCAGGGACGGGGGAGCCTGGTGGGCTGCCGTCTCTGGGGTCGCACAGAGTCGGACACGACTGAAGCGACTTAGCATTGGCAATTAAATTTTGAATTTTAAAAACATGGTAGAAAAAAAAACCATGGTGGAAGACTCTTGAAGTATAGGGAAAGCTATTCCCCAGATAGTTCTTTAAATTAGAGTTTAAAGAGATTACAAAAGAAATCCATGGATCTATCCTCATCAAAATGAACAACCAGGGGCTTCCTGGTGGTGCAGTGGCTGGGACTCTGTGCTTCCAATGCAGGGGGCCTGGGTTCGATCCCTGCTCAGGGAATTAAGATCCGCATGCCCCAGCCAAGACCCAGCACAGCCAAAAAGAAAAACTGTAAATGAACAACCAAAACTCCCTTTAACTCCCTCCCCAAACCCACCTGCCACCTCTCCCTACAAAGGGAGCATCTCGCTATGAAAACACCTCCAGGAAACAGGTGAGACAGGATGTGCTGGGAAAAGCCCAGACTTGGTGACTGTTTACCTTGGGGGGGCGGGGAGTGTGATGTTTTGTTTTCTTAGCTTATCTGGTGGGGAGGGTGTATGGCATTTTTGTTTTCTTAGCTTATCTCTTGGGGGTGGGGTGTGGCATTTTTGTTATCTTAGCTGTGTTTAGCTGTGTTCTTCTGGGTTTGTGGTTAGCAAAAGACCACCTTTTATTTGGGTATGAAAAACAAATGTTAGAGTGGGTCCTCCCCCTTGACCCTTCGGTGGGACCTCAGGTACCTGTTATTTTTACAGATTTTGTCTTTCAGGTTTTTGTTTGTTTCTCTTTGGGGGGCAGGGGCAGTGCTCACGACATGTGGGATCTCAGTTCCTCAACCAGGGATCAAACCCACGTCTCCTGCCTGGACAGTGTGGTGTTTTGATCACTGGACCACCAGGGAAGTCCCTGTTTGTTTCTTTACTGGTTTTATTTATTTATTTAGGCTGAGCCAGGTCTTAGTTGTGGCATATGGGATCTAGTTCCCTGACCAGGGATCGAACCTGGGTCCCCTGCATTAAGAGTACAGAGTCTTATGCACTGGACTTCCAGGCAAGTCCCCTTTACTGGATTTTTAATAACAGCTTTATTAAGGCGCAACTGACCTCCAAAAAGCCATGCCCCAGAAAGTTTTCAGGATTTTAGGTTTTGACATACACATACCCACAAAGCTGTCACCGAGGCTGTGACAGTGGATATCTTCATGAAGCCCCCAGCACTGCCCCATGTCATGCTGGTTCTGAAGCTGTGCTGGGGAGACATCAGGGCCCCCTCTAAACCCCTTACCTGTCACCCCTCAGGGCTCCAAAGTCGGCAAGCTGACCCTCAAGACCACAGAGATGGAGACCATATATGACCTGGGCACCAAGATGATCGAGTCCCTGACCAAGGACAAGGTCCAGGCCGGGTGAGCAATGGGGGCCACACCGCTGGCCAGGGTAGGGGAGCTCCGGCCCTTCCTGTCCTCACCCCTGCCCGCCTTCCCCTGCAGGGACGTGATCACCATCGACAAGGCTACAGGCAAGATCTCCAAGCTGGGACGCTCCTTCACACGGGCTCGAGACTATGACGCCATGGGCTCCCAGGTGGGCAGGGCTCCTGGGCCCCCTCGCTCAGACACCAGCATGCTTCCCTCTCCCCCACCCCCAGCGCCTGCAGTATCCGGACCCTTCTGTCACCCAGCCCTGTGGCCCTGGCCCTCCTGGTGCTTCCCTGTCCTCTCCAGGACAGCCAGGGGTTTCCGGGGTCCTCCAGGAACCCCTGTGTCCTTCAGTGCTCTGGGCTGCCCGAGTCTTTACCCCTCAGGCCTGGGGTTTCTGCATAACCCCCACCTGGGTTCCTAGCTCCATTCCAGGGAGCCCGTCTGTGCTCGACAGCCCCGGGGCCCCCGCTTCATGCTCTTTTCTGCCCTTGTCTACCCCGAACCCCACCCCGGCCCATAGACCAAGTTCGTGCAGTGCCCAGACGGGGAGCTGCAGAAGCGCAAGGAGGTGGTGCACACGGTGTCTCTCCATGAGATCGACGTCATCAACTCCCGCACCCAGGGCTTCCTGGCCCTCTTCTCAGGTGAGGCCCTCCCGTCCCACCCCCGCAGGTGGCTCCCTCCCCCCGCCCCTCCCAGCCCTCTTTCCCCTCTCCCCCTCTCTGCCATCCCTCTTTGCCGGCTTCCGTTCTTCTCCACCTGTGGTTTGGTTCGTCTCTCCCTATCTGTTGTCTCTCTGGGAGGTCTGAGTCCCCAGCCACTGTCAGTCACCACTCCAGCTTGCTCTCTGTGTCCCCGGCGTCCCGTCTCTCTCTGCCTTCGTCCACTGCCTTCCCCCACCCCCGGCCCTGGATCCCTTCTCCTCTCTGACACTCTGCCCCCCACCCCAACCCCTGCCTCCCGCAGGCGACACAGGAGAGATCAAGTCCGAAGTCCGAGAGCAGATCAACGCCAAGGTGGCCGAATGGCGGGAGGAGGGCAAGGCAGAGATCATCCCTGGCGTGAGTACCTGGGCCAGGCCAGGTGGGGGGCGTGGGAGAAGAGGGGCATGGGGTGGGGGGGGGTGGGCTTGACACCTGCCCAATGGCCCCCAGGTGCTGTTCATCGACGAGGTCCACATGCTGGACATTGAGAGCTTCTCCTTCCTCAACCGGGCCCTGGAGAGTGACATGGCGCCTGTCCTCATCATGGCTACCAACCGCGGCATCACCCGGTGAGCCCTGCCGGCCCCTGAGGAGGCCCCTGGGAGAACAGGGAGCAAGTCGCTTATACCTCACTGCTGAATAGAAATAAAGGGAATGCAGCTTAGTATTTCTCTTGACCTAAGGATACAGTGGAAAAATCCCTGAGGCAGGAAGAGTACCAGATACCATAAAACTTGGGAAGCTCTGCCATAGGGTTTTGCTGTGCCCGGTTATGCCTGCTGGCTCTTCCTCACCTCATCTTCAAAAGGAAGGGAGAAGAAAGTGGGGGGCAAAGAGCTCACAAGAGCCGGGGGCCTGAAGGCTGCACCCAGCACAGCCACCTGGACCCACTGCCCGGGGCTGCTCAGGTGCATGATTGCGGCCTTGTGCCAGCTGAAGCACAGGGAAGAAAGGGGTGCGATTGCCAGGGATAATGAGCAAGTTGCCCCTGGCTTTTGGCTCAGCCTTTCCTCAAAAGGAGCTCAGGAGTAGATATCGTCTCAGCCCCATTCTGTTCCATTCCTTTCACCGCACGACACGTACTGCAGGGCCTGTGGGATCTTAGTTCCCAACCAGGGATCTAACCCGTGCCCCCTGTGTTGGAAGCTTGGCGTCTTAATCATTGGACCACCAGGGAAGCCCCTTATCTTACTAATTTTATTTTTTGGCCATGCCACACGGCTTGCCACATCTTAGTTTCCCAACCAGTACTCAATCCTGTGCCCCCTTCAGTGGAAGCACGGAGTCCTAACCACTGGACCACCAAGGAGTTCCCTCAGCTCTGTTTTCAAGATGGGGGACGGCAAGGCCCAGTGACTTGCCCTGGGTCACGTGTGGAAGGCAGCAGGGCTGGAGTTTGGTATCCAAATGAGCGTGTGGAAGGCAGCAGGGCTGCAGTTTGGTATCCAAATGAGCGCGTTTGTAGCAGCTGCAGGTCAGGCCAGGATCAGGGGCATCACCTGTGAGAGGCTGCAAACCCAGGCACTCCTCATTATCCTACAGATTCCATATTTGTGATTATGCTTACTCGCTACAGACGATCTGTAGCCCCCAAATCGATATTTGCCACACTTTGGTGGTCATTCATGGACGTGTGCAGAGCAGGGAAACATCGAATGGCCCACGGCAGACAGTCCAGGCGAGGGTCAAAGCAGGCAATGCTCCGCCTCCTAGTTTCAGCTCACGTGCTGTAATCAAGCATCCTTTTCTTTGTTGCCACAGGCGTCGCACTGTATGCTGTTTGTTCCTGATGATTTTGCAGTTTAAAATGGCCCCTAGGGGACTTTGCTGGCAGTCAAATGGTTGGGAGTCCACACTGCCAAAGCAGGGAGCAGGGGTTCGATCCCTGGTTGGGAAACTAGGATTCCACATGTTGTGTGGAGCAGCCAAAAAATTAATCATAAAATGTCCCCCAGCTGTCTAATGTCTCTGAGCACAGCAGGGATGGGCCGTATGGAGAAAACGCTTGTTAGATAGCATCCGTCAAGCACAAGTTCAGAGGCTGTGGGCCTGAGTTCAGCATGAAAAGTCAATATTATATACTGAATTGGATATCTTTAAACAGAAACACCTGAAACCAGGCTATCTGGTGGCCAAAAATCGTGACAGAGGCTGCCAAGAGCCTAGCCATGTGTTACTGTTTCCTCCACGGGGCAGTGGTTCAGTACATGGTAATTGAGTGATCGCCCCAGTTATAGATCACAGCTCCCACACATAACAAGAATCTGCTATTTCCTGGCGCCCGCCACATGCCTGACCTTGTGCTGGGCCAGGTGCATTGGGGGTACAGGGTGGGCCCAGTCCCTCCCTCGTGGAGCTCTGGGTCCAGCAGAGGAGTGGGACCTTGATCCAGTAATCCCAGACCTAGATCTCTGGCTCAAACCAGTCTGGCTCCGGAGGGGGAGCGACGCAGTCAGGGGGCGGCTACCACGTCAGGCAGTGACGCCAGCCCTAAGCTGAAGGCTCAGCGGTATTTGGCCCAGTGAGTGGGCTGTGGCGGAGGGGGCGGGTGGGGTGGGGTATTCTAAGTTAGAGAAGGGAGAGCCAGGTTCTAAGAGCGTCACCCTGATGACCCTCCCTTCCTCCTCCTCCGCAGGATCCGGGGCACCAGCTACCAGAGCCCCCACGGCATCCCCATTGACCTGCTGGACCGTCTGCTTATCGTCTCCACCTCCCCCTACAGCGAGAAAGACACAAAGCAGATCCTTCGCATCCGGTGCGGGCGGGGGCCCCTGGCCTTCCCGGGCAGGACCAGGCTGCCGGCCTGAGGGGCTGGTGTCCACCCTGCTTGACACGTGGGGACCACTGAGGTCTGCGGGGGAGGTCACTTGGCCTGCCAGAAGCAGGACTGGGCGGGGCATCCGAGCAGTGGCCTCTGATGGGGGGGGCGGGGCTCTTTGGACAAGGGAGGGGCTATGCGGGTGCCTGGCGCTTGGGAAAGAGCCCTGAAAAGGGGAGGCACGGGAGGCCCGAGTTTGAGGTCCAGCTCCTGCCTCGGTGGCCCTTCTCACTCCGCGTTCTGGGCTTCCAAGGACTCTGACTCCTCATGGCTCTGTCCCTGGCTGAACACCCCCGCCCCTCCCTGCCCGCAGGTGTGAGGAAGAAGACGTGGAGATGAGTGAGGATGCCTACACGGTTCTGACCCGCATCGGGCTGGAGACCTCGCTACGCTATGCCATCCAGCTCATCACGGCTGCCAGTTTGGTGTGCCGGAAACGCAAGGTGAGCCGCCGAGTCCACCCAGCGTCAGAGGAGTGAGCGGTCCACACGCTACTCCCAGGACTTTCCCTAGGTGGTGGCATTTAGTCCCAGAACTTAAAAGTTCTCGAAGGCGGGAACTTCAGGCCCTTGGGTTTATTTTTGTGGCTCCCAGCCTGACACATGGGAGGTGCTGGGTAAATATCTGTTGGCTGCAGTTGATGCTGTTAAGTCCATTTTACAGGTAAAGAAACTGAGGGATGGAGCGGTGGGGCCCACAGCCAGGAGGTGGCCATGGCAGGACGTGACCTGACTCCTGGGTGAGGCCCCCCTGAGGTCTCGTGTCCCCATCAGGGCACCGAGGTGCAGGTGGATGACATCAAGCGGGTCTACTCTCTCTTCCTGGACGAGTCACGCTCCACGCAATACATGAAGGAATACCAAGATGCCTTCCTCTTCAATGAGCTCAGTGAGTGTCCCCCACTGTGCCTGCCCCGGAGAGGGAGGAGGGAGCCCTGGCCCTGCCTGCTGGGCCGCGCTGACCATGTGGCTTTCCTTCCCCCCACAGAAGGCGAAACCATGGACACCTCCTGAGCTGATCACCCTTCCCCCCCCACCTCCCGCCCCCGTTTTCTACTAGAGTTCTGACACTGTGACTTTGTATAAAATGGTTCTGAAACTGGAGCCATTGTGTGTGTGTGTGTGTGTGTGTGTGTGTGTGTGTGTGTGTGTGCGCGCGCGCACCCGAGCCCCCAAAAAGACAACCCCGGAGTGCAGTTTGAGAAGTCTTTATTGGGAAGGGAGGGGAAGAGTGTCTGCTGGCTTCCGGAGTTAGGATGGGCATGGGAGGTTGAAGTGGGGCATCCTTAGAGGAAGAGGATGTCTGGGAGCGGGGGGTGGTCACAGGCCAAGGGTTGGGTTCTGGGACCCCCGCAGTCAGTGCTGCTGAGGCGGCAGGGTCCACAGTGACAGCTGAGGGCCACGGGGAAGGAGACCATTGGGTCCACTCCAGGTGGGCAGCCGGGGAGCCGAACGGAGGCGAAGCGCAGCTCATGGTAGGTGCACACCCGCTGGGGCATGGGCGGCAGGATGACAGGCAGCACCCGCTTCTGGAGGGTGGGGAGCTTGAGTGTCTCTGTGGGGCCGAGCTCTCCCCCGAGCTCCCTCACTGCACCCCACAGATCCCAGACTCAGGCGTCCAGGGGACCCTCTGTGCTCTCCCTCCCACCTGCCCGGCCCCTTCCCCAAGCGGCAGGCTACCCTTCCACTCCCAGTGCCACTTCCGGTCTTCTATAGGCCTGGCCCCGAGTAATCTGCCTGGAGCTGAGTTGGCACCCGCCCGCCCTCGGCAGCTCACCATGCTGGGGCAGTAGCCGGCGCAGATGCTGGTGGTGAAAGTGATACAGACAGGGCAGGCCTCCTTCTCAGCCGCCAGGGTGGCGTTGATGGGCTGGCACAGCGGCCGCAGTGGCCCCCTGGAAGCCCACACCCCGGCCACGCCCAGCAGCAGCCACAGCAGCAGTCCCTAGGACAAGGCCAGTGCCTCAGGGCCAGCCAGAGCCCTCACCCCACCCCCCGAGCCCTGCATGCACACGTTCAGGGACCCAGCTCCTGTGCCTGCCACCTTCCATTCAAGGATTGCCCATCCCCAGGGACCCCAGACACCCCAAGACCTCAGGCCCCACCTGCTGCCCTCCTCCCACTGGCAGGCCTACTGTTCTCCCCACACCCTTCTAGAAAGAGGCCTCCTTCACCAGATCCCCGGACTCTCCCACTTCCTCCCAGCTGTTTCCTGGATGGAGTCTCAAGGGGCCCTACAGACTTACCTGGAACATCTCCATCCTTGGTGCCTCCCCTGCTGTGTTTACCTGGTCTTATACCTGCAGGCTGTGGGGGCGGCAAGGCCGCCGGGGGTGGCAGCATGGTGGGGTAACCTGGACACTAATCTCCCCGGGGGCGAGAGGCAGACAAGGTCAGGGAGAGGCAAGAGTGGCTCAATGGCACATCCCTCCCCCACCACTCCCTGAGTGGCTCCCGTACCATGAAGCAGAAGACACCCAAGGAGAAGGTGACTTCACAGGCTCAATCCCCAGGTGCTAGGGAGGTCGTGGTGGGAGTACAAGAAATCGGATATTGGAGGCCCTCAGCAGTGCCGCTTGCCTTGTGAACGCGCCTCTACCTATCATGAGGGGACCCGGCAGAGGCTGCAGCACCGCCCCTCTGACAATTTTCCGATGGTGATTGGCTGCAGCCTCAACCCTGCTCCAGCGGCCAAAGCCTAAATCCGACTTCTTAGGAGGGGCGTAGCTTCAATATCGGATTCTGTGGCCAGAGGTAGTCGGGGTCCACTCGCGCCGCCCCTCCAAAAAGGATTCAGTGGAATCCCACCTGCCCCACACCCGGGCCCCAAAAGCCAGGATGCCGGAACCAAACCCAGCAAAGAGCATGATTTAGGCTCTTTTAACTCTTAGCGAAAGATAAGCTGTGCCCCTTCAGCCGCAGAAGTCCTGCCCCCTCAATTGAGTGGACCTTAGATCCGCCCCGCCCAAGGACCAAGACCTGGTCCGCCCCCAGATGGGCGGGGCCCTCCAAGCCCCGACCAGCGAGCCCCTAGTCGCGGTCTCCCAGGCTTGGCCCCGCCTCGTCTCGGGGGGCGTGTCCAGGGCGGGGCTGGCTGGTCTGATTCAGACCAACGCTGGCTTCAAGCTGCCGTAGTTGGAGTTCTCGGTGCGGTAGGCATGAGGCACGCTGTAGATGCCTGACACCGGCTTCCAGGGGGGGCCGCCCCAGGGCAGCTCCAGCGGGCAGAAACGATCCAGCCGGCGGAGTGGGTGCAGCGGGAGGTTGTAAGATTCCTGAGCCAGAGTCAGCGCCCCGCGGTGAGGCACGACGGGTATTACCGGGCGGCCGCGAGGCAAGCGGATTTTCGCCCGCTGGGGTGGCCGAGAGGAGGACGGACAAGGCAGCTGCTTCTGGCTGTGGCCGCCGGCCTGGGGCGTCTCCCCGAAGTTTGAGGTCATCGAATCCTTGCAAGGATAGCTTGACAACTCCTTCCTGTTGGGTTGGGGTGGAGGCAGGATGGGGATGGCACAGCTGGATCCTCGAGGACACATTTGTAGGAGTCTGGGACCCTTTAGGAGGCTTGGGACTGGGGAATTATCTGGGGACTCAAACACCAAAAGAGGCCAGCCTTAGACCCTCAGGGCCATGCCCTCAGATCCGGAACTCCCTCTTGGGCCCTTTGCGGGCTCCTAGTTCCTGAGAGTAGACACTAAGTAAACCAGAGCGCTAAAAGAGGTAGGGGCTGGGTTTGAATTTCTGGTTCTTGCCCGCTCAGGGACTGAAGGCCGAGACTACTGAGTCAGAGAGGGGCAGTCAACACCGGGGGGCTCGGCATCCCACCAGCCTCTGCGCGGGTTGTGCAGGGGGACGGGGCCAAGCGAGGACGCAGGCTCACTTCGAATAGGGCCGAAAATCCCGGGCCGAAGTGGTCAGATAGAGTTGATGGCGGTCCAGTATGCCCCGGTCAGAAATTGTGAAAGGCCGGCCGGCCAGCTCGGGGTTCTTGGTCCAAGGGATTAAAGCCTGAGGAAGATCGGGGGAGGAGGAATGAGCAAGAAAACTTTCATAACCCGTTCCATGTCCTGGGTGCCAGACTGAGAATTCCTCTTTCTTGGGTCTCAACAGTCCCTCTGAGCCAGGCCCTGATACCCGCCCCCAGAATCAGAATCCTTGGTCAATTGCACGTCAGTGCACTTCAACTTTGCGCCGCAAGTCAAAACCCTTACTAGCCTCACCTCCAAAATCCAAGTATTCTGCCCGCCAAGTCCCCAGTCACTGAAAGACCTCCCTGGCTCCTCCCCTAGATTGGTCCCGCCACTGGAATTCAGCAGAAACCATTCCTCCTTACTTTACCCTAAGAGGAGAAGCCAGCCCTTTCTCCGGTACCAAACCGGCCTCAGAATATTCGAGCTCCGCCCTCGAGTACTTTAGGCTGCGTAGCTCCGCCCCTAGCTCCTAGGCCCGCCCCAGGATTTACTAGACCAGCCTCAGAGCTGGGCTTTCGGGTTCCCAGTCCCTGTCTCCTTCTGGCTTTGCTTCTAAAGTGCCAAACTCCTCCCCTAGTCTATGCAACTTCAGATTTGGTCCCATTCTTTAGCCCCTAGATTTAGAGTTTCTTCTGACCCGGCGCTAGGGTCTCAGCCCGGTTCCTAGCTTCTGAGCTCCCTCCCCCCACCCCAGGAGCTCAAAGTTCTGCCAGATCCTGCCACTGCGGTTCTCTGCTACCTGGGAAGGGCCCCCTCGGTGGTGGTCCGCAAGCTCTAGGGGTTGGGGCCCGAAATAAGAGGTGGGTCCCCGGTCCAGGTCGGGCCAGCCGCCGTACTGCGCCTTCGTCTCACTGCACTGGTGCTTGGTGATCAGAGGGAGGCGCCAGCCGCGATGTCTGAGCTGAGAGAAGGCGAGGCGGGGACCCAGCGTGAGGGTGCACGGGATTCCAATGCAGCCCCCAGCCCTGTCTACCCCGGACCTGGGCATCCCAGAACCTTACTTTTTCCCCTAAATCCTTGATCCCCACAGTCCGGGTGGGGTTCGCAGGTTCTGGGGTCTTGGGCTGGGCGTAGGGCCCTCCGTGGGTCTTAGGCACGAGAGCTGAGCCCGAGGTTGTCTCCCATCTGCTGATGACCTCGTCGAAAGCCCAGATATGCAAATCCTGCTTTGAGGCCGGGGGCAGGGGCTCCGCGACCGTGGACTGAGCAGAAGGTGCGGGCAGTCAGCTGAAAGGACTCAGGAGTCTGGTCAGCTCCCAGCCCTTTCCTCCCGCCTGTTCCAGGCATCTGGGTTCGCTGGCGCCTCCTCTCTCGGCCCCAGACCCTGAGACCCCGCTCCTTCAGTCAGACAGGAGTCGAAGCCCCAAATCGCCCTTTCTCTCAGCAAGTGTCTGAATCCCCAGGCTCCTCCTTGAGTCTGGGACCCCAGTCTCCTCTTGGCCAAGAGGCTAGGGTCCTCTCACCTGCACAGTGGGCGGGGGGAAGGACACGGGCGGGATAAAGTGGTGGGCGACGCCACTGCTCGTGAGATGCCAGTTGGGCCAGGATCCAGGCACCTCGGTCCCAGAGATGGGGGACCATGGGGGACCGTAGCGCAGAGCTAGGGTCCGACCCGCCATGGTCCCACCCCTGCCCCGTAGCCTAGCAGGAGCAGGCTTGTTGTTGCTGTCGCCCCGGGTGACAGAACCCGCCCACCCTGAACGCAGCCAATGGAGGGCCTATTAGTGTGTAGCTGGATGGATAGAATAAGAGACTCAGGCATGGAGGAACGGGGATTTTGAGAGAGTGCAGAGACCCCCAAGAAGGGGACAAAAGCTCAGATAAATGGTGGGGGGACACCCAGAGGGAGAGGAGGGTAAGAGGCGGAGGGAGGGAGGGGAATAGAAATTCAGAGTTTAGAGTCTGAGACCCAGAGAGCGGGCAGCAGAGAGCGAGGGGCTGGGACCTGGGGGCGTGTCAGAGACCCAGAAATAGAGAGACAGAGTGGAAGGAGGACAGAGTCACCCAGCACATCAGGGAATCCAAGAGAAACAACCCCCCCCCCCACTTCCTTATAAGGTCCCAGCCTTCTTAGCTACCTCCTCCCTCTGCCAGGACAGCCCACCTCTAGCGGCAGAGGGGGGATGGGGGTGAGGGGGTGGGTAACGATTTCCAGACTTCCCCGGGGTTCGCCCTCCCTCCCTGTGTGTGCTGAAGGAGTCAGCATCAGCTTCGGCTTCGTCTGTCCTGCCTGCCTTTGATTTGGTTGAAAACTTCCACCTGGGTATGGGGGTGGGCGAAGACGGAGGGACCCAGAGGGAAATACTTAGCAATAAAGAGGGGGATGTGGAAAGAGTTTTGATGAATGAGAAAAATACATACAAGAGTGAGTGAGAGACAGCGAGTGAGAAGCAGGGACAGAAAGAGAGCTAGTGACCCAGAGATTATGGGACAAGAATTTAGACAGCAACAGCAAAGGAGGTGGCAGAAGAGAGCAGGAACCACAAACCTAGAACACAAGATTGTAGAAACAAAGGCAAAAATGTGTGTGTGCATGTGTGCGAGTGTGCACATATGTGTGCCTACAGAGTGGTAACATATGAATGGGTGTTCTGAGGGTGTGGGGTCTACCTCTGAGTTCTCTTGTCAGTTCCTCACTTTAAAACCCTTTTGATCAAAGCCTCTGCCTTCTCAGTCCCCATTCTCTTTCCACCAACCCATTCTTCAGACAGGGAAAACTGAGGCTGCCTTCTGCAGCTGCCCCAGGATTCCACAGACCCCCCTCATTCAGGCCTCTGGGGCCACTTATCCTATTGGATTATCCTGGCTCATTCTAGACTGATCAGTGTCCAACTCTCCCTTGATCTCAGCCGGGGGCAGGCCAATTGGTTAAAACCTCATGTCCTACTCAAGCTGGACAATGATAATGTCTATTTCTTTCTGAGTATATTGCAAAGCCTGGGACAGGGAAGGGGATGGAAACCTGACTCCAACTCCCCACCAAGGCCAAAATCTTAACCATCTTGACCTCTGGTCATTCAACCTTGCTTGTACTCCTGTCGTAGGTAGCTCACTACCTCAAAACAGAGCATTCTAAGCATTTGCCCCATCTGACCAAATAAGGTTTCTTATTTGAACCCCAGCTCCCAACTACTTGCCTATGTGTTCCAGTTTTTATAATCCCCCCCACAGTTTTATAATCCCCCCCAAGTATCCCCTCCTTGTCACTCTCTTCAGGATCAGCAAGGTGATGTCCTTTGAGATCACATGGTCAGCAGCTTAGAAGCTGGGGAACTCCAATGGTCAAATCCACCAGAGTTGATCTGACAAGTTGTATTAGAGTTCATAAACAGTAGGCACTCAGAAAATATTGGCTATCATCATCATCATCATTTTTACCCTCAAGTTCATCCAGGAGAACTCCTATTCATCCTTCAAAACCCCATTTGGTTTCATCATCTGTCTTTCCCAGAATGAGCTCTCAAAACCAGAGCACTGTGATTTTGTGCGACCATTTGACAAGATCCCAGACTGAGGCCTAGAGCAGCCAGGCTACTCTTGAGGTCTTTCAGCATCCAGTTCCTTCTTCCTCTACCTGCTCAGTTCCTGGGCCTGGGTCTCAGGCCCGGCCAGTCCGGCTGAGGAGCGTGCAGACACAGGCAGTGTCAATTCGAATCCATCGCCAGCCCACACGGCCCTGGGCATCGGTGGTCAATGCCCGCACGTAGGACTGCTTGGCCTTACACTCAGACACCCAGTGCCTCCGGTCCACACCCCGGCAGCCTCCTCCACCCCCACCAGGGCCACCTTCCCCAGCACTGGCAGCCTTGCAGCGGGTTTCAAAGAAGTACTGGCGCAGGGGACTGCCACCAGCTGCAGGCACCTCGCCCAGCACCTCCACCTCACGCCCACGCAGGTCCACAGCAGTCCGGCGGTCTGTCACCCAGCCACTGACTGCGTCACACACGGCCAGCTCTCCACGGCGACTGGCTGGTGCTGTCTCGCTCACCCCTCGCCGACTGCGGTTAGCTGGGCTGCCGACTGGCTCCCCAAAGGCCCCAGACTCCAGCAGAAAGAGCAGAGGGGGCCCCGTGGGGGTACCCCTGGACAGGGCCACCCGGGGGGACAAGAGGTCCCACTCAGGGGCTGGAAATGGGGGCAGGGGTGAGGGTGGGGGGTGGGGCTCCATCGGGACACTGGGGAGGAGGAAAAGCAGGAGGATGGGGAGGGAGCCTGAGGGGTGCGGGAGCATCTCGCTGAGCACCTGAGGATAGACAGAGGGAAGCTGGAATTAGGAGGATGATAACTTCGTGGGGGGACACATGGCTACTCCAGGGGCATCTGCATGATAGAACCACAGGTTCTAGAAGCTTGGAGGACCCCTATATTTTAGGACTTTGATAATGCCCAGCCTCTAGATTAATCATACTTATTCTACTATTAGTATTAATAATAGCCAATAAAGGGGGAAATACAAGCTCAGAGAGGCTAGTAACTTGAACCAGGTCACACAGCCAGCAAATGCCAGAGGTGGGACTCAAAACATGTCCCAGCAACTCCACTCTGCCATTTTGCCTCTACAACCCCAAGGAACCCTAAGTCCTGCAGCCTGGATGAGGTTTGAAGCTCCAAAATTTCTGAGAATGGTCATGCCCTGTAGTTCCAGAGAGACCCAAGTTCAGCTTAAAACTGCCTGTAAGAAGGTAAGACACTTCCTCCCAGGTGAGGCTTCGGTTTCCCTATCCATGAAATTGGCCAGGGCTGGGAGATGCTGGTGGGGGCATAGATGCTGCAGTTTCTCTAGAACATTCTGGAAGCCCGTGGGTTCTGGGAAAGGACTGAGAAGCAGTGGGTGGTTACTGGACCTGTCAGCACCTCCTCCACCTCCGAGCTCCGGGGCTGGGGGCCCCCAGGCTCCGGGGGGCCCCTGCTGGGGACACAGGTGACCCCCTCCTTCCTGACATCTCAGGAGAGGGAGGGGGCAACCACCTAGGGGAAAAGGGAACAGGCAGGTTAGAGAGGCAGGTGGGGGAGGGGGCCTGAACCCCAGAACACTCCGCTTCTCAGTGTTCCTCTGAAAGTGTAGGGGACCAAGAGTCAAGGCTGCAGCCCCTCCCAGAAGCCCCTGCTCTGCCCAGGTGATGGCTCCTGGATGGAAAGCAGATGGGGGGAGGAGAGGAGAGGGAAGGGGAGAGGCTGAGGACGAAGGAGGCTGGAAAAGATTACATCCGCCTCGGCCCATTCATCTCACAGACGGGGCGGGGGCGGGGCTGGCCTGGACACCCGGGTCCCCGAGGGCCCACACTTAAGAAGCCCTGGGTCCCCCATGGCTGCTTCCTGGAATGTTCTCCGCTCACAGGACAGGCCAGGGC
The DNA here is from genome assembly GCF_029378745.1 of Bos indicus. Classification (NCBI taxonomy): domain Eukaryota; kingdom Metazoa; phylum Chordata; class Mammalia; order Artiodactyla; family Bovidae; genus Bos; species Bos indicus. Next base: position 56,144,110 of record NC_091777.1, read on the forward strand.
CCGTCCAAGACTTCTACTGCACATACCTGGAGTGGCTGCCTGCCCTGGCTGGGAGATGGGGAAATGAGAAGGGGAAAATGTGAAGAGGGGTACATGCTGACCCAACCAGAGCCGGGAGCGTGGGTTCCCAGCTGCTTCCTCCCTCAGACCGGGAGTCCTGGTTCCCAGGTGCCTTCTCCGTCAGACCTGGAGTCGTGGGTGCCGGCGGCCCACCTCCCCCACCCCATCCTTTGCAGAAGTCCAGGCTCTTGCCCGCTCCTCGCTCAGACCCCAAAGCCCCGCTCCCCAGCTCTCTCCTCCTTCAGGAACCCAGGTCGCCAGCTCCCGCCCTCAGATGCAGAAGTCAGGCCCCCCAAACCCCTCCTCCCTCGGACCCAGAAGTCCGGACCCCCAGTGCCGTCCTCCTTCAGACCCGAGAGTTCTGGGGTCCAAGCCCATCCTTCCCAGGCACTCAGAAGCGCGGACTCCCCGGCCCCTCCTCTCCCGGGAAGTTTAAGCCTGGGGGTCGGGACTCCTGAGACCGCTCTGGGGGTCGCGGACTGTCCGTCTCAGACGCTTCCCTCCTGCCTCAGTTTCCTCCGCCAAGCCCCGCCCCTGCCGGCCCCGCCCCCGTCCCTCCCTACCCGGGGGCCGGACGACCCGGACGCCGGAATCCCGGGGGAGGAGGCGTGGAGGCGCTTACCTGGGGCGCCCTCCTCGGCTCCCCCGGCCGTCTCCGGCGCGGCGGCGGCTCCTCCTCCTGCTCGCTGGCTGTAGGGACGCCTGCTCGCCCGCCGGCTCCTCGCTGCACACGCTCCGGAGGGCCCGGGTCGGGGGCGGGGGCGGGGCGGCGCCCGACGGCGGAGGAGGGGCCGGGGGATCCCGCCTTCCACACGCGTGCCGAGACCTCGGAAGCCCGGCCTGGCTCGCTCAGCCCTCAGCCCGCCTCAGTCCCAGGAGGCCAGGCGCCAGCCTCCACCTCCCTCCCTTCAAACTCGGGAGTCCGGGTCCGCAGCCCCCTCCTCCCCGCGGACACGGGAGTCCAGACCCCCAGCCCCTCCTCCCGCAGACGCCGGGAGTCTGGGCCCCCAGCTTCCTTCTCCTTAGGACGCCCCCCCCCCAACCCCGCCCAGCCCTTCTTCCTCAGCTCCAGCCCCCTCCTCCCGCAGACCCAGAAGTCCAGACCCCCAAGTCCCCTCCTCCCTCAAACCCAAGAGTCCAGACCCCAAGCCCCCTCCTCCTTCAGACCCAGGAGTCCAGACCCCAAACTCCCTCCTCCGCAGACCCAGGAGTCTGGGCCTGAGATTCCTTTGCGTTCTCTTGCCAGTTTAGTGTCAATCCCCGGGCAGATTCCCACCCTCTGCTCTCATCTCCATTGCTCCCAGGAGCTCCAGGCCAGACATTAACCAGCTGGGTTCGGGGAGTGATAAGGCCCCGAGGCCCGGGGAGACGGTAGATGCGGGGGTCTCTCCCACATAAGTCCTCTCTGCTGGAATTTCCTGGGTGGGGACTGGGGAGAGGGTCTTGTCCTGAGTTTCAGATAAGAGAAATTCAAGGTATTCTAGGGCTTGGAGACAGACAAAGATATGGTTTGGGAACAGAATGACCTGCCTGGAGAAAGAAAGTGAATAGTGACAGATGAAGGGAGATGGGGAGAAGAAAAGGGGACAGACTCCTAGAAAAAGAGGGAGACACACTCAGAGAGAGAGAAGGCACAGACCGAGAGAGGGGACAGACACACTGAGAAAGGGGAGAGAAGCACAGAGAAAGAGAGACCTTAAGACAGATGGAGACTCAGACAGGAGCTGAGAGTCCCTGGGACAGACTTAACTGCTTCACCCCTCCCCTGGAGCTATTTTCAGAAGGAAAACTGACACCCGCCTTGGTGGGGGGGGGGCAGGGGTCATCCCATACCCCTCCCTCAGCCTAAATATAGCATGGCAAGGTGGCAGGAAGGGTGTCCCCGGATTAGGGTGTTCCCCTCACTGCTCCCCATCCCAGGCCAAGGCGACGTAGAAGGTGGCTGCGGTTGTTTATTGGGATGGGGGAGGGGCCCTGTCCACGGGAGTGTCCTTTGGAGTCACTTCCCAGACCTGTCCAGGTTTCCCCCATCCCTAAGTACCCTACCTGCCCCATCCCCTACCAGAAGATGTCTATGGAACTTCCATTCTCCGATGGGGTAGTAGGGGTGAGTTTGCAGATGGGAAAGTTTCCGTCTCTTCCTCTCTCCGGGTCTCTATCTCCCTCTGTCTGGGTCCCTGTCCCCTCTGTGTCCCCTGTCCGTCCCCTCTGCACCTCTGCCCCCTTCTCTGGATCTTTGCCCCCCTTCCTGTGTCTCTTACCCACTCCCAGGCCGCTGCCCTCTTCTCTCCTCCTCTCCCTTCTCCCCTTGGGTGTCTCTGTCCGCTGTTCACATGTCTTGTCCTCTTTGGGTCCCTGTGCTGGGGGCTCCGTGCCTGCCTCCCAGACTCTGCCTTATGTCTGTCACTGCGATGGGAAGAGGGGGGTCTGTCTCCATTTCTGTCTTCAAACGTGCCTTTCCCTCGCTTTCGGAAAGAAGTGTTAAATTATTTAAAGGTTACATTATTTTCGACCTTTATCAAAAGCTTCCCACAATCTGTACCTTCTATCTCTCTGTGTAAAAAGGTGGTTGGATTAAATCAGGGGTTTCCAAACTGAATTTGTTAGCTGCAGACCAAGTTACTAAGAGAAATTCCATAAAGGGTAGGTTCCCCTCAGACCAGTTCAAACACTCTGATTTGTCACACTGGTGCTAAGTAAGATTTCATTTGAACAAAAAAGAAAGGGGTGGTGGTGGGGGGGGTGGTCTTTAGCTAAAAATAACAACAACAAGTCTCTGTAAACCACTGGATGGATTTTAATAAATTAATACAAGTACTTTGAATTAATACAAGTACCTGGCACATAGGAAGCCCTATATGTGTTAGTGATTTCACTGTCCTCCTCCTCCTCCAAATGCCCTTTTAGTACGAAAGATCTCTGACCTTGGGTAACCCCCTCCCCTCTGAGCCTCAGTTTCCTCATTTGTGAGAAATGAAGCTGTTAAGTTCTGGTGCTGATCAGCAGGCTGATGGGGACACATGGGGTCAGGCAGCCGGCCACAAGTCCTGCCTCCCCCCCCCCCCAACTGGAACATTCCACACGACCTTGGGAAGCCACTCCCATGCTTTGAGATGCTGGTTTCTCCCTAGGGAAATAAAGCGGGCCCTGCAGTTTGTCTGATACACTTCTTGAACCTCGGGAGGGGTGGCGTACCCACTCGTGGATCTTTGTGTGATTCCATGGGTGCATCTCTCTTGGGTTCAGGGGCACTGACTTTTTCTGCCTTTTTCCTTTTTGGTTCACTTTCTCTGGGGTGCTCTGGTCTCTTTTCCAATTCTAGGTTTCTGTCCCTCTCATTCTGGGTGCCTGATACCCACCCCTTCTGGGCCTCTGTCTTCCCCTCTCAGGATCTTTTTTCCCTCTTTGGATTTCCCTTTCTGTCTTAGGTCTCTATACCTCCCCAGCTCTCTTTGCCCCTCCTCTGGGTTTCTATCCCCCAATCAGGTCTGAACAGAGTACAGTTTCTACCCCTTTTCTCTTCCCTTGTGGCTCTGATCTCCGTGCCTGGAAGCAAAACTCTAGGGGAAGACAGAGAAGGGGTTGGTTTGAATGGTAAAACAAGGCAGGTATGTGGTAAACGGAAGGGATATCTACATCTTGCTAGTTCACCCAGAAGCCCTCCGCATGACCAACTGAATCTACAGATACAGAAACCAGCCCTGGCCCCCCTTATAGTGATGACACTGAGCAAACCAGTTCAGTTGGTCTCCTCGAGTCCACACACTACATTTGCTCCTTGACACGTGATTACTTCCTAGTGCTATTATCCCTAGGTCCACTAAACGCAAGCAAACCAACATGGCCCTATAGACCTCATACATACACTGCAACTCAACCCAACATTCCTACAGGACTCAGCGAACACACCTTGATGTAACTCAACTCAGTTTTACGACACAAGTGAACCAGCCCTATGAGACTCACATGATTACACAACTCATTACGATCCAACTTAATGTTGCCCCAGAAAACTTCTAGCCACATAACGCTATGCAATTCAACATGACAGAACCCTGAAACACTCCTACGAATTTACATTCCAACCCAACTTGATCTCACATGACCTAGAAAGCTCACATTCTATCACTTGACTCTTCGTATTTCTACATGGCTCACAAGTTCACAGAACCTAAAATAACATGGCCCTAGAAGAATCACAAAGCCACTCAGTTTCCAATGTCTCAACTCAACTCCACAACATCATGCATGAACACACAATCAGTCCCAACAATGCCATGGGTGACCACCTTACTTGATCCAACATGGCCCCAGGGGACTCATAAAACCACAGAACCCTGCACAATGCTGTTGGACAAGACTCCCAACCCAACAAGGAACCAAGAAACTCACAAAACTATGTGACCAAACCTATCTCAACACTACCCCAAAAGGCTCCACAAGCATTGCACAACCCAGTGCAATACAAACCAATGGAGCCTCCATCTCAACTCAGTATAACCCATTGCCATTCACTGTCATCTCAGGAGGTACCCACAGGAGCTACCAATCCACACCTCAAGACCCAATAAGACTTAGTGTTCCCCAGTTCATTACCACATAACTTAGTTCATCCTAGAAACAACACCCTCCCCCCAACTTTCCCCTCCTCCCTTCCCGCCCTCCCTCCAAGGAAATGTGAGGTCCTGCAGACCTCAACTGTCCCTCACACTTCGGTGACCATGTGTTTCCCAGGGGGGGCCCAGAGTGGAGGCGGCAGCTCAGACACCTCTGGATCCACCAACCCCCCATTGACCTTGCCCTCCAGGGGGCCACAGGGCTGCGTGTCCACATGGCTGTACATCCCAGCCTCTTCGTCATCTGTCTCCCGGTGGTAAAAGTAGCTGAAGTTGGAGACAATGACTGGCACAGGTAGGGAAATGGTCAGCACACCGGCGATGGCACACAGAGAGCCCACTATCTTGCCACCCACAGTGACGGGTGCCATGTCTCCATAGCCAACTGTGGTCATAGTGACCACCGCCCACCAGAAGGATTCAGGGATGCTGGTGAAATGGGAGTCTGCCCGATCCACCTCGGCAAAGTAGACTGCGCTGGAGAAGAGGACCACACCAAGGAAGAGGAAGAAGATGAGGAGGCCTAGCTCGCGCATGGATGCCCTTAAGGTCTGGCCCAAGATCTGCAGGCCCTTTGAGTGCCTGGAGAGCTTGAAGATGCGGAAGACGCGTACCAGTCGGATGACTCGCAGGATGGCCAGTGACATGGCTGGCTGGCCCACTCCCCGCTGCCGAGCCAGCTCTGTACCCAATGCCACAAAGTAGGGCAGGATGGCCACGAAATCGATGAGGTTCATCACATTCTTGAAGAAGGCTGTTTTGCTTGGGCAGGCCGCCAGACGCACCAGCAGCTCGAAGGAGAACCAACAGATGCACAGAGTCTCCACCACAAAGAACGGGTCATCGAAGGGCAAGCGAGGCAGGGGTCCAGGCACTGGACTGGAGCCGTTCAGCCGAGCCGGGAACTGCAGGGAGGAAGGGATTCAGGAAGGACCATGCCAGGGCTGGGACACACTGGAACGGCCATATTTGCGGGTTAAATATTCAACTACTTCTTTACAAATTGGCCAATAGCCTCTGTCTCCAGAACCCCGCTGACCCAGTTGGCAGACCCTTCCTACCAGGACAGGACCTCAGGGATCATCCCTGTAAGGCTGACTTTAGGATCCCTGATCCTTCACTGGCAGGGTCTCCTGAAACGATGCTAGAGTGGAGATCAACCTCATCCCTTCCGAAATCCCGCTCCCAGCGTTGAACTTCCAGACGGGGAGGGTCCCAGTCCTTGCTTCACTCCCTTATGCCCCGGCCTCCCCAAACCCAGCCTAGACCGTGATGGTTGAAGACCTTATCTTTAATGCCAAAACCCGGGCTCCTCCTCTCACTAACCTCAGTTCAACTTTCTTTACGATGGAGGCCTCTTATCCCAGCCCTCAGGCCCCCCACCCCTCTATCTCCATCTCCCTAGGTGGCTTTCTTCAGATCCCAGCCCTCAGTGCCTCCAGTCCATCCTTCCCATTGGTTACTGCCAGCTGCACAGACGGCCGATTTTTCAGTTTCTCCTTACCCCTCAGTTTTGATTTCTTTTTTTTTTTTCAGTTTTGATTTCTTAATACACCTTTCCTCCTGCCCTCCACAGGCCGGGTTTCTCACCTACCTCAACGCTCGCCTTCTGATAAGCAGGTCCTCCTATTCAGATCCTCAGGTCCCGCCCCATTAAGCTATATACATTTCCCTTCCCCAGCCCAGCTTTTAATGGTAGAATCCCCTAGTCGGGCGCTGTCCCTGGGTTGCTGCCCCTCTCACAGCTTCTCAGGTGGTGCTAGAGGTAAAGAACCTGCCTCCCAGTGCAGGAGACTTCAGAGATACAGGGTCGATCCAAGGGTGGGGAAGATCCTCTGGAGAAGGAAATGGCAACCCACTCCGGTATTCTTGCCTGGGAAATCCCACGGACAGAGAAGTCTGGCTGGCTACAGTCCTTAGGGTGGCAAAGAGTCGGACACGACTGAAGCAACTTAGCACGCACAGCCCCTCGCCCGGCATTCTGATTCGTTTGGTTTTCCAACCCCAATACCCCGCCCACACGGCCAGGCCCCACCTTCCTGATAAGCCCCGCCTCCCAGTGCCCCTTACCCCACCTTATGATTGGCCAGGACCCCGTGGACGCGACCCACCTCCTCCTAAACCCCGCCCCACCACGCTCAGGCCCCGCCCCCTTACCGGGCCAGCGGCGGCCACTGCGGCAAGCCCCGGGTTGTCGCGGTCGTCGCGAAAGTCGGGCAGCGTCTCGAGGCAGAAGACGACGATGGAGACGAGGATGACAAGCACCGAGACGACGGCGAGCACGCGCGCCGCCTGCGAGCTCTCGGGGAACTCGAAGAGCAGCCAGAGTTGGCGCGCGAAGGCGTGGCGGGGCAGGGGGCGCTCGGTCGGCAAGGGGCAGCCCTCATCCTCGCGCAGGCGCGCTAGTGCCGCGCCGCCCAGCCCGTAGAAGGCCACCTCCTCCAGGAAGACGTCGAGCGGCACGTGCGCCGGCCGCCGCAGCCTCCCACCAGACTGGTAGTAGTAGAGGACCGCGTCGAAGCTGGGCCGATGCCGATCGAAGAAGTACTCGCGGCGCGCGCCGTCGTAGAAGCGGCTGCGGCGCACCGGGTCCCCGAGCAGCGTGTCCGGGAAGCGGCCCAGCGTGCGGGCCCGGGTCTCGAACCGCAGCCCGGCCACGTTGAGCACCACCCGCTCGCAGCAGCCGCAGGGCGGCGGGCACCCGGGCTCCATGGCGCGCGCAGCCCCGGCGACCCGCGGACGGACGTGTGGCCCCGACGCCCGACCCGGCCCGGCCCGGCCCCGCCTCGGCCGCCGCCGCCGCCGCCCCAGCCTGGTGTCCGGTGTCCACGCGTAAAAATAGCCCGGCCGCGCGGCCAGCGAGCGGGGGAGGGGGCGCCGTGACCCCGGCGGGGCAGAGGGCGGCCGCGCGCCCTCTGCCGGGGCGCCCGCCCTTCCGCCTGGCCGCCGCCGCCCTGGGGTTTCTCCGGGTTCATTCCGCCTTCGGGGCCCCTTTCTCTCTGTCTCCCCATTTCCTGAGACCTCTGTTCTGCGGCCCTCCGGGTTTCCGTGTGTGTGTGTCTCATCTATTTTTTAAAATGAGCATCTGAGCCCCTCTGTTGGAGTCACAAATTTCCATCTCTCTCATTCTTTTGAATGTCTCTGCTTCTGGCTATGTCTTCGCTTTGGGCCTGTCTGATTTCAGGGATGTATCTCTGAGTATGTCTCTGGGTCATTTTTCTCTGGGTTTTTGCCGTTCTAAAGTCACCTGTGTCTGGGGATTCCTGGCAGTCTCTGTGTCTTGGTCTCTGAATCTCCGTCTTCAGTTTGATTCTGAAAAGAGATATCACTGTCTCTATTTCTTGTTTCTCTTGGTGTCTGTCTTTCATCTCTGCCTACGTCTCTCTGCTTCTTGTCTCTCCGGCTCTCTTATCTCTTAGCTCGCTGTATCTCTGTCCCTGGGATTCTCTGGGGCTCCCTTTCAGCTAGCTTTCTTTCCCTGTCTCTCTGGATTACTGCAAGTCTCTGTCTCAGGGCCTCTGGACCACTGAGCCTCTCCGGAGTCATACTTCTGAATCTCTCTCCGACCATCACTCTAGGTTGGCTCGGCCACTGTCCTGGTGGTTGCCCCATCCTGGGGACGCTCCAGCAGCTGCTTATGAGCGTGAGCCCCCCACACCGGATCCCCTCGCTCTCCTCTCCTACCCCCACCCCAGGGTCTCCACCTGGCTTCTCTGCCAGACTTTCTGAGCCCCAGCAAGGCCTGAACTGGGGCCCTGAATTGTGCAAAAGAAGGCTGGGCCTGCCAGGAACAGGTGGGGGGTGGGCTGGGGAGATGCCGCAGGGTCACTCGAAGGGACCAAAGGACAGACCGACGATGGCCTTCCAGCCACCGGTGTCCAATGACACCGGGTAAAAATAGCCCCATCGGTTGAGCTTGGAGGGAGGCAGTGGGGATTGGACATCCAGACTCCTGGGAATGAGTTCCCGGACGCCCTCTGCTGGGGGAGAGGAGAGAGCCACTAAAGGTTTTAGCTCCCTAGGAATTTTGGCCCTCTTCCTGTCTACAGTTCAGTTGAGTCGCTCAGTCGTGTCTGACTCTTTGCGACCCCATGAACCGCAGCACGCCAGGCGTCCCTGTCCATTACCAACTCCCGGAGTCCACCCAAACCCATGTCCACTGAGTTGGTGATGCCATCCAACCATCTTATCCTCTGCCGTCCCCTTCTCCTCCCGCCCTCAATCTTTCCCATCATCAGGGTCTTTTCCTGTCTACAGTTTCTGCGATATTTTGTCACCATCCATCTGGATTTGTGTCCCTCTCTGTGTGTCTATGTCCCTTTCTTTCATGGTCTTGGACACTTCCCGTGACTGAATCTCTCTCCCTGCCGCCCCCTCCCATCTCTCTGGCCTTTTCCCTTCTCTCTGGTCTTTTCTCTCTCTCTCTTTTTCTTCTCTTTCTCAGAACTCACAGAAGCCTCTCTTTGTGGGTTTCTGAACATTTGGTATGAACAGATCCTTCCTCCTTCCTATAGCCGTATCTCTTACACCCTCCCACTACTGAGCCTGGAGGTGGGCTCACTCTTTTACCTCCAGAAAATTCTCCCTTCTTTCACTTCCAGAAAATTCTCCCTTCCTCAGCTCCTCTGACACTCAAGCTATCCATGGACACCTTTCCCCAGCCTTCCGTAAAAACTCATCCTTCCCCTTTCTGGCCACTCCCATTCTTTCAGGGAAGAGTTTCATTCCTGGCTCCATATTCATTACTCTAAAACTACTGCCATAGGGAATTCCCTGATGGTCCAGTGGTTAGGACCCGGCACTTTCACTGCCGGGTCCTAACAGTGACCCAGTCCTTCCAGTCCCTGGAAGAGGACCTGATATCTCACAAACTGCATGGCAGCCAAAAAAAAAAAAAGGAAAGCTACAATTATCCTTGGAAGAGATGCTATGTGATTTTAGAGGTTAGGTCATAAAAGGCAACCTTCCACCCCACTCTTTTCCTTGGGAAACTTGTGCAGGCCAGATGACAAGGCCAATGTGGAAGGGACCCTAGGCTACTAAGCTTGCAGCTAATCAGCAGCATCAGCCTGCAGCCACGTGAGTAAGCCATCTTAGAAACGCATCCTCCTGCCCCACTAGGCTACCCACTGTAGCCCAGATAAGTCTTCTCCCTGTACCGCACCCCCCACCCTGTCCAGCTTGTAGCCTTGTGAGCAAAATGAATGGTCTTTGTTTTCAGTCACACAGTCTTTGAGTGGTTTGTTACACATACCACAATAATAGATGATCCACGTGTGGTATCTTGGTACTCTGAGCCTATCGTTTCCATCCAATCTACCCCAGCCTCCTCCCTTCCTGCCTGCCTCCCCCCTCCTTCCTTCCATTTTTAAAGTCTTATCAAGCTACAGTTCACTCATTTCAATTTACACAGAGGACTTCCCTAGTGTCCAGTGGCTAAGACTCTGTACTTACCACTCCCACACACAAAAAAGACTCTGCATTCCCAATGCAGGGGGCCTGGGTTCAATCCCTGGTCCAGGAACTAGATCCCTCATGCTGTAATGAAGACTGATGATCCTGAGTCCTGCAACAAAGACCTTGAGCAGCCTAAATAAATATTAAAAAATAAAAGGGGCTTCTCTGATGGCTCAGATGCTAAAGAATCTGCCTGCAATGCAGGAGACCCGGGTTCCATCTATGGGTTGGGAAGATCTCCTGGAGAAGGGAATGGCAATCCACTCCAGTATTCTTGCCTGGAAAATCCCACAGACAGAGGAGTCTGGCAAGCTACAGTCCATAGGGTCACAAAGAGTCGGACACGACTGAGCGACTAACACACTTTGAAAAAATAAATAAAGTATACAACCCAATGGCTCCTCCTATATTCATGAGTTTTGCATCCATCACCACAGTCGAATTTAGACCATTTTTGTTATCCCCCCCAGAGAAACTCTACACCCCTATCTGTCACCCCTTAATTGAACCACCCACAATTTGGAGGTAATTTGCTATAGCAGTAACAGGAAACTAAAGAGACGGTCTCTCCTCTTCCTTGGTATCATTTTTGTTCCTGTGTTACAATAAGACCTTTTTTAAAAATTTATTTTAATTTTGAAATATTTTCAGACTTACAAAAGAGAGGCAAAGATAGCACAGAGAATTCATGATAGCCTTCACCCAGGTTCTCCTAATGTTAGCGTCTTACATTGCCATGGTTCCTTTGTTGAAGAAACTGACAATGGTACAATACTGTTGACTAAATGATGTGCAAATTGCCTCCATTTTTCTGATTAATGTCCTTTCTTCCTCCTAAGATCCAATCCAGAATACCATGTTGCACTGAGCTTTCGTGTCCTCTTCAGTTCAGTTCAGTTGCTCAGTCGTGTCCGACTCTTTGCTACCCCATGAATCGCAGCACGCCAGTCCTCCCTGTCCATCACCATCTCCCGGAGTTCACTCAGACTCACGTCCATCAAGTCGGTGATGCCATCCAGCCGTCTCATCCTCTGTCGTCCCCTTCTCCTCCTGCCCCCAATCCCTCCCAGCATCAGAGTCTTTTCCAATGAGTCAACTCTTCGCATCAGGTGGCCAAAGTATTGGAGTTTCAGCTTTAGCATCATTAATTCCAAAGAACACCCAAGACCAATCTCCTTTAGAATGGACTAGTTGGATCTCCTTGCAGCCCAAGGGACTCTCAAGAGTCTTCTCTAACACCACAGTTAAAAGCATCAATTCTTTGGCACTCAGCTTTCTTCACAGTCCAACTCTCACGTCCATACGTGACCACTGGAAAAACCATAGCCTTGACTAGACGGACCTTTGTTGACAAAGTAATGTCTCTGCTTTTTAATATGCTATCTAGGTTGGTCATAACTTTTCTTCCAAGGAGTAAGCGTCTTTTAATTTCATGGCTGCAATTACCATCTGCAGTGATTTTGGAGACCCCAAAAATAAAGTCTGACACTGTTTCCACTGTTTCCCCATCTATTTCCCATGAAGTGATGGGACAAGATGCCAAGATCTTAGTTTTCTGAATGTTGAGCGGTAAGCCAACTTTTTCACTCTCCTCTTTCACTTTCATCAAGAGGCTCTTTAGTTCCTCTTTACTTTCTGCCATAAGGGTGGTGTCATCTGCATATCTGAAAGAGGAGAGTGAACAAGTTGGCTTAAAGCTCAACATTGAGAAAACTAAGATCATGACATCTTGTCCCATCACTTCATGGGAAATAGATGGGGAAACCCGCATATAGGTTTCTCAAGACCACCAGATCAGGTGCTCTGGTATTCCCATCTCTTTCAGAATTTTCCACAGTTTATCATGATGTCCTCTTAGCCTCCTGCAATTCTGCAATTTTTTTTTTTTTTTTACTTTTTCCTTGTCTTTAATCACCTCAACACTTTTGAAGAATACTGTCCCTATTGAAGGTCAGTGGACTATTCCTCAGTTTGCCCAATAGAGTTTTGCCAAGAGAATGCACTGGTCATAACAAACACCCTCTTCCAACAACAAAAGAGAACACTCTACACATGGACATCATCAAACGGTCAACACCGAAACCAGACTGATTATATTCTTTGCAGCCAAAGATGGAGAAGCTCTATACAGTCAGCAAAAATAAGACCGGGATCTGACTGTGGCTCAGATCATTAACTCCTTATTGCCAAATTCAGACTTAAATTGAAGAAAGTAGGGAAAACCATGAGACCATTCAGGTATGACCTAAATAAAATCCCTAATGATTATACAGTGGAAGTGAGAAATAGATTTAAAGGAGTAGATCTGATAGACAGAGTGCCTGATAAACTATGGACAGAGGTTTGTGACGTTGTACAGGAGACAGGGAGCAAGATCATCCCCAAGAAAAACAAATGCAAAAAGGAAAATGGCTGTCTGGAGAGGCCTTACAAATAGCTGTAAAAAGAAGAGAAGCCAAAAGCAAAGGAGAAAAGAAAAGATATACCCATTTGAATGCAGAATTCCAAAGAATAGCAAGGAGAGATAAGAAAGCCTTCCTTAGCGATCAGTGCAAAGAAATAGAGGAAAACAATAGAGTGCGAAACACTAGAGATCCCTTCAAGAAAATTAGAGATACCAAGGGAACATTTCATGCAAAGATGGGCACAAGAAAGGACAGAAATTGTATGGACCCAACAGAAGCAGAAGAGATTAAGAAGAGGTGGCAAGAATACACAGAACTGTACAAAAATGATCTTCATGACCCAGATAATCACAATAGTGTGATCACTCACCTAGAGCCAGACATTCTGGAATGTGAAGTCAAGTAGGCCTTAGGAAGCATCACTGTGAATAAAGCTAGTGGAGGTGATGGAATTCCAGTTGAGCTATTTCAAATCCTAAAAGATGATACTGTGAAAGTGTTGCACTCAATATGCTAGCAAACTTGGAAAACTCAGCAGTGGCCACAGGACTGGAAAAGGTCAATTTTCATTCCAATCCCTAAGAAAGGCAATGCCAAAGAATGCTCAAACTACTGCACAATTGCATTCATCTCACGCTAGCAAAGTAATGCTCAAAATTCTCCAAGTCAGGCTTCAACAATATGTGAACTTCCAGATGTTCAAGCTGGATTTAGAAAAGGCAGAGAAACCAGAGATCAAATTGCCAACATCAGCAGGATCATCAAAAATGCAAGAGAGTTCTAGAAAAACATCTATTTCTGCTTTATTGACTATGCCAAAGCCTTTGACTGTGTGGATCACAATAAACTGTGGAAAATTCTGAAAGGGATGGGAATACCAGACCATCTGACCTGCCTCTTGAGAAACCTGTATGTAGGTCAGGAAGCAACAGTTAGAACTGGACATGGAACAACAGATTGGTTCCAAATAGGAAAAAGAGTATGTCAAGGCTGTATATTGTCACCCTGCTTGTTTAACTTATATGCAGAGTACATCATGAGAAATGCTGGGCTGGATGAAGCACAAGCTGGAATCAAGATTGCCGGGAGAAATATCAATAACCTCAGATATGCAGATGACACCACCCTTATGGCAGAAAGTGAAGAGGAACTAAAGAGCCTCTTGATGAAAGTGAAAGAGGAGAGTGAAAAATTTGGCTTACCTCTCAACATTCAGAAAACTAAGATCATGGCATCTTGTCCCATCACTTCATGGGAAATAGATGGGGAAACAGTGGAAACAGTGTCAGACTTTATTTTTGGGGTCTCCAAAATCTCTGCAGATGGTGACTGCAGCCATGAAATAAAAAGATGCTTGCTTCTTGGAAGAAAAGTTATGACCAACCAAGACAGCATATTAAAAAGCAGAGACATTACTTTGTCAACAAAGGTCCGTCTAGTCAAGGCTATGGTTTTTCCAGTAGTCATGTATGGATGTGAGAGTTGGACTATAAAGAAAGCTGAGTGCCAAGGAATTGATGCTTTTGAACTGTGGTGTTGGAGAAGACTCTTGAGAGTCCCTTGGACTGCAAGGAGATCCAACCAGTCCATCCTAAAGGAGATCAGTCCTGGGTGTTCATTGGAAGGACTGATGTTGAAGCTGAAACTCCAATACTTTGGCCACCTGATGCGAAGAGCTGACTCATTTGAAAAGACCCTGATTCTGGGAAAGATTGAAGGCAGGAGGAGAAGGGGACGACAGAGGATGACATGGTTGGACGGCATCACCGACTCAATGGACATGAGTTTGAGTAAGTTCCGGGAGATGGTGAAGAACAGGGAGGCTTGGTGTCCTGCAGTCCATGGGGTTGCAAAGAGTTGGACACGACTGAGCAACTGAACTGAACTGAACTGAATAGACAGTTTTTCTGTGGGAGGAGGGAGAATGCTACACATAGGTGAGGTTCCCTTTTCATCACATCACATTGGGGGTACTATATTGCTATATCTTATCATCAGTGGCATTAATTTTGATCATTTGGTTAGGTGAGCATCTGCTGAGTTTTTCAATTGTTGTTGTTCAGTCGCTCAGCCATGTCTGACTCTGTGGCCCCATGGACTGCAGTGCACCAGGCTTCCCTGTTCTTCACCATCTCCCGGAGTTTGCTCAAAGTCATGTCCATTGAGTCGGTGATGCCATCCAACCATGTCATCCTCTGTCGTCCCCTTCTCCTCCTGCCTTCAGTCTTTCCCAGCATCAGGGTCTTTTCCAGTGAGTCAGTTCTTTGCACCAGGTGGTCAAAGTATTGGAGCTTCAGCTTCAGCATCAGTCCTTCCAATGAATATTCAGGGTTGATTTCCTTTAGGATTAACTGGTTTGATCGTCTTGCAATCCAAGGAACTCTCAAGAGTCTTCTCCAGCACCACAGTTTGAAAGCATTAATTCTTTGGTACTCAGCCTTCTTTATGTTCCAACTCTCATATCCACATATGACTACTGGAAAAATCATAACTTTGACTATATGGACTTTTGTTGGCAAAATGATGTCTCTGCTTTTTAATATGCTGTCTAGGTTGGTCATAGCTTTTCTTCCAAGGAGCAAGCATCCTTTAATTTCATGGCTGCAGTCACCATCCACAGTGATTTTGGAGCCCAAGAAAATAAGGTCTGTCGCTGGTTCCATCGTTTCCCCATCTATTTGCTGTGAAGTGATGGGACCGGATGCCATGATCTTCATTTTCAATGATAAAGTTATTATTTTTCCATTTGTAAATAATGAATTAACTTGGGACAACCAGTTTTTTTGGGGGGTTTCTGGTCAAGTTTATTGAGGTTTAATTCACATACAATAAACTTTATCCTTTACAGTATACACTTCTATGAATTTTGAAAAATGAATAGTCATGTAACTGCCACTACAGTAAAAATTTAGGACCGTTCCCTCCCCACCCACAAAGTTCCCTTCTTCCCTTTGTAGTCAGCTGCCTCCCACACTTCCAGCTCTTGGAAACTATTGCTCTGTTTTCTCTCCCTCTTTTCTAGTAGTTTTGCATTTTTCAGAATTTCAAATAAGGCCGACCCTTGAGTAACTCCAGGTTGGAAAGGAGTGCTGATGGTCTACCCAGTTGAAAATCTGAGTACTGTGTTTTCTCCATGTTCATGTTTCCACTTTCAGGAATTCAAACAGCCAAATGGTTTAGTACTGCAGTATTGAGTGCTGAAACACATTCACTAAGTAGATACATTGTTTCATCTATACTTGTTCAAGAGTGGAGTATAAATAAAATCATACACTGTGTAGCCTTTTCAATGTGGTTTCTTACACTTAGCATAGTGCATGGAAGATTCATTCCTGCTATGCACATCAGTAGCTCTTTCCTTTTATTTTTTATTGAAGTATAGTTGACTTTCCTTCTTCTTCCTCTTTTTTTTTGAATAAAGGTTCAAGATTCAGATCACCTTCTCTTTTTAAAAATTAATTAATTCATTTATTTTTGGCTGTACTGGGTCTTCGTCGCTGTGAGGGCTTTCTCTAGTTGTGGCGAGCGGGGGTTACTCTTCATTGCAACGGGCAGGTGTCTCATTTCAGTGGCTTCTCTTGTTGCGGAGCACAGGCTCTAGGGCGTGAGGGCTTCAGTAGTTGCAGCTCATGGGCTCGTAGTAGGGCTCCTGGACTAAAGCACAGGCTCAGTAGCTGTGGTATATGGGTTTCATTGGTCTGCGGCATGTGGGATCTTCCTGGAGCAGGGAGAATCCGTGTCTCCTGCATTGGCAGGTGGATTCTTTATCACTGAGCCACCAGGGAAGCCCCATCCTCCTCCTTTTTTAAATTGAATTAAAGATTCTTTAAATTCTACAGAGCTTTACAATTTTCAAAAGTTTCACACACATGATTTCATCTAGTTCCATAATTACTCTTTTCCCCCCTACCCCATCATGCCCCTGCCCTATTCCCTCTCCCTACTGGTAGTCATTTGTTCTCTATTTCTCTGAGTCTGCTTCTTTTGTGTTATATTCACTAGTTTGTTGTAGTTTTTAGATTTCACATATAAGTGATATCATACACTATTTGTCTTTCTCTGGCTTGTTTCACTTAGCATAATGCCTTCCAAATCCATCCAGGTTGCAGCAAATGGCAACATTTCATTCTTTATTGTGGTTGAGCAGTATTCCATTGTATACTATATCTTCTTTATCTATTCATCTGTTGATTGACACTTAGATTGCTTCCATATCTTGACACTGGCTCCTTCTCCTCCCCCCCCCCCCAGCCTCCTTTGGCCCTCCCACGCTGCATGAGAGCATCTTATTTCCCTGAATAGGGATAGAACCCATGCCCCTTGCAGTCTTAACCATTGTAGGGAAGTCCCAGACCCTGCCTCTTTCTTGAAGCACTTTCCTTCTTGGCTTCCTGGACTCTGGACTCTCCTGGCTTTTCTCCTACATTTGTGATCCCTCCTACTCAGTCTCCTTTGATGAATCTTCTTGCTTTATCTCAATTCTGATGGAGGGCCTTGAGACTCAGTGCTTAGACATGTTCCCCTCTCCATCTTCTCTAGTAGCAGAGTTCATTCAGTCACATGGCTTCAAGTACCACCTCAACTCCAATGACTCCCAAATCTAGGTTTCCAGCCCCGAACTCTTCTGCAATTGCCATATCTTCCAACTTGCAATTCCACAGCTCCGTCTGAGTGTCAAACAGACATCTTTGACATGTCCAAACCCAGAACTCCTCCTCGATAATCCCACTCTTCCCCACGTCTTCCCTCTCTAAATGAATGGCACCATCAGTCACCCAGTCGCTTAGCCTACAAACCTAGGAGTGAGGATTATTGTTAATGGAAAATTAGCTTTATTTAAAGTTTTTCCTTAGGGATTTCCCTAGCAGTCCAGTGATCGAAACTTTACCTTCCAAAGCAGGGGGTGTGGGTTCATTCCCTGGTCAGGGAGAGAGGACCCCACATGCCAAGTGGTCAAAAATCCAAAACATAAAAAAAGCGGAAACAGTGTTGTAACAAATTCAATAAAGACTTTAAAAATGGCCCACATCAAACACAAATCTTTTAAAAAGTTTTTATTTAGGCTTGTTATTTTGAAATCATTTCAGACTTACAGAAAATTTGCAAAAGGCATTAATAGCACAGATTTCCCATATATCCTTCACCCAGCTTTCACCATCAACTTCTTACATAACCACAGTACAATTATTTGCCAGGAAATTAACAATGGTATATTACCATTGACAAATAATGCTATAGACCTCATTTGAGTCTCAGCAATTTTCCAGTGACGTTCTTCCTCCAGTTTAGAATCTAATCCAGGATCCCACATTATACTGAGTTGTCTCCTTAATTTCCTCTGGGAATTATTTCTAATAATTCCACTCTTATAGCAACTAAATAAATGAGGTCACCTTCACAATAGATCCTAAATCTTACCACTTCTTTTCACTCCACTGCTATAGTAACTGGGCAGGACCTTATGAGGTCTTCCCAGGACAAACCTCCACCCCGCCCTTGTCTTCTGCCTGCATTTTGTAAAAAAAACCTTTAGCCAAAGAATAAATTTCATCAGAAAAAAATGAAAAAGTGCAGAAGCAAAGAAGAGCAGTCAAACAAATAATAGTTTAATCATTAAACAAAGTCAACGACCTTTAGTTCTTCTTCAAGGGCTATAGATAATATTTTGAGCCATCTCCTTTGAGATGTTTTGCAGATACCAAAACCTCCACCAGGTGGAAGAAGTTAACTGCATGATAACCAGACTGTGGCCATGACATAAGCTGCTTCGCCTTGCACAGTTCCCGAACTGCCCTCAAAGAAATGGGAACAAACTACCTCTGGAACTGAAGATCCAGTTCAGTTCAGTTGCTCAGTCATGTCTGACTCTTTGTGACCCCGTGGACTGCAGCACACCAGGCCTCCCTGTCCATCATCATCTCCCGGAATTTGCTCAAACTCATGTCCATTCAGTCAGTTATGTCATCCAACCATCTGGTCCTCTGTTGTCCCCTTCTCCTCCTGCCTTCAATCTGTCCCAGTATCAGGGTCTTTCCCAGTGAGTCAGTTCTTTGCATCAGGTGGCCAAGTATTGGAGCTTCAGCTTCAACATCAGTCCTTCCAATGAATATTCAGGACTAATTTCCTTTAGGACTGACTGGTTTGATCTCCTTGCAGTCCAAGAGACTCTCAAGGGTCTTCTCCAATGCTGCAGTTCAAAAGCATCAATTCTTCAACACTCAGCTTTCTTTATGGTTCAACTGAAGATTAACTGTACTTAAAACAATCAAGATGATGTTGGTCAGACAACTGCATGACAAATTTCAAGATGATTGTCGGAGATGGCTGTACTGTTCTGCATGTAGCTCCCTCCTTCTGCCTATACATCCCTGAAACACTCTTGTTTCAGTTCTTGTGGGGGCACTTCTGGTTCAAGATGGTGGAGTAGAAGGATGTGCACTCATCTCCTCCTGGGAGAACACCAAAATTACAAATAGCTGTTGAATAACCATTGACAGGAGGACTCTGGAACCCACCAACAAAGATACCCTTCCAAAGACAAAGAAGAAGCCACAAGATGGTAGGAGGGGCATAATCACAATAAAATCAAATCCCATACCTGCCGGGTGGGTGACCCACAAACTGGAGAACAATAATACAAAAGACGCTCTCCCACTGTTGTGAAGGTTCTGAACCCTATGTCAGGCTCCCCAGCCTGGAGATCTTACAAAGGGACTAGGAATCCCCAGGGAATCTAGCCCTAAAGGCAAGCAGAATTCGATTACAGGACTTCCACAGGTCTGGGGGAAACAGAGTGTTCAGTCTTGGAAAGAAAGAAAGTGTTAGTTTCTCAGTTGTGTCCGACTCTTTGGGACCCCGTGAACTGTAGCCCACCAGGCTCCTCCATCCATGGGATTTTCCAGGCAAGAATACTGGAGTGGGTTGCCATTTCCTTCTCCAGGGGATCTTCCCAACCCAGGGATTGGACCCAGGTCTCCTGCATTGCAGGCAGACTCTTTACTGTCTGAGCCACCAGGGAAGCCCTTGGAGGGCACAAACAAAATCTTGTGTGCACCGACGTACAGAAGAAAGGCGCAATGACCCCACAGGTGACCGAACCAAAACTACCCTCTAGTGTTGGAGGGCCTCCTGTGGATGTGTGGGCTGGCAGGGGTTCACCACAGGGATGGAGGCACTCAAAGCATCAGATTAGGAAGGTTCCCCTTGACCTTAACCCTTTTGGAGTTCACCATTATCCCTACCATAAAGCCCATAGACCCCAGGGCTGGGTCACCTCAGGCCAAGCAACTACGAGGAAGGGAATACAACCTCACACATCAGCAGATAATTGGATTAAAGCTTTACTGAGCAAGGCCCTGCCCACCAGAACAAGATCCAGTTTTTTCCATCACCAATCCCTCCCATGAGGAAGCTTACACAAGCCTCTTAGCTTCATCCATCAGAGGGCAGACAGAAGAAGCACAGTCCCAAGCAGCTAAAACAAAAACCATATTACAGAAAGTGAATCATGATGAAAAAGCAGAAAGTTATGTTCCAGATGAAAGTGAAGATCTCTCAGTCGTGTCCAACTCTTTGCAACCCTATGGACTACATAGTTCATGGAATTCTCCAGGCCAGAATACTAGAGTGGGTAGCCTTTCCCTTCTCCAGAGGATCTTCCCAACCCAGGGATCAAACCCAGGTCTCCTGAATTTCAGGCAGATTCTTTACCAGCTGAGCCACCAGGGAAGCCCAAGAATACTGGAGTGATTAGCCTATCTCTTCCCCAGTGGATCTTCCCAACCCAGGAATCAAACCTGGGTCTCCTGCATTGCAGGTGTATTCTTTACCAACTGAGCTATCAGGGAAATCCAAATGAAGGGACAAGATAAAACCCCAGAAAAACAACTAAATGAAGTGGAGATAGGCAAGCTTCCAGAAAGAGAATTCAGAATAATGATGGTGAAGATGATCCAGGATCTCAGAAAAACAATGGAGAAGATGCAAGAAATGTTTACCAAAGACCTACAAGAACTAAAGAACAAACAAACAGAGATGAATGATACACTAGAAGGAATAAATAGCAGAATAACTAGGCAGAAGATCAGATAAATGACATGGAGAACAGAATGGTGGAAATCACTGCCACACAACAGAATACAGAAAAAAGAATGAAAAGAAATGAAGACCCCTAAGAGACCTCTTGGACAACGTTAAATGAGTGAACATTTGCATTATAGGGGTCCCAGAAGGAGGAGAGAGAGAGAAAGGACCTGAGAAAATACTTGAAGAAATAATAACTTAAAACTTCCCTAACATGGGAAAGGAAATAGTCAATCAAGTCCAGGAAGCACAGAGAGTCTCAAGCAGGAAAAACCCAAGGAGGAACACACCAAGACACATAGTAATCAAACTGACAAAAATTAAATACAAAGATAAAATATTAACAGCAACAAGGGGAAAAAATGACAAATAACATATAAGGGAACTCCCATCAGGCTATCAGCTGATTTCTCAACAGAAACTCTACAGGCCAGAAGGAAATGGCACGATATATTTAAAGTGATGAACAGGAAGAACCTACAACCAAGAAAACTCTACCCAGCAAGACTCTCATTCAGATTTGATGGAGAAATCAAAGATTTACAGATAAGAAAAAGTTAAGAGAATTCAGCACCACCAAACCAGCTTTACAACAAATGCCAAAGGAACTTCTCTAGGCAGGAAACATAAGACAAGGAAAAACCTACAGAAAATAAACCCGAAACAATTAAGAAAGTGGTAATGGGTCATACATAATTACCTTAACTGTAAATAGGATTAAATGCACCAACCAAAAGACATAGACTGGCTGGGGGGATGAGAACATGTGCATGTATGCACTTCCACTTACCACATCACTCTGCTTGACCCCTAAGTGGTATGTAATTATTTTATATTGTTAAGTTACTCGTGTTCCCATTGTGGCTTGCAATTGTAATTATCTTTTATTCTTTTGTCTGGCTACTGATTGTGAAAACTGATAAACATCTTTCACTACTATAAATAAATAATAAGCAACCAGGGTTTCCCTGGTGGCTTAGATGGTAAAGAATCTACCTGCCAATGCAGGAGATGTGGGTTAGATCCTTGGGTCAGGCAAATCCCCTGGAGAAGGGAATGGCAACCCACTTCAGTATTCTTGCCTGGAGAATCCTAGACAGAGGAGCCTGGTGGATTACAGTTCATGAGGTCGCAAAGAGTTGGACATGACTGAGTGACTAACACTTACTTAAGCAACCAAATTAGAGAGAGAGAGGGAGGAAAAAAAAAAGTCCTTGTGGAACTTCCCTGGTGGCCCAGTGGTTAAGACTCCACTCTCCCACTGTAGGGGGCACAAGTTCCATTCCTGGTTGGGGAACCAAGATTCCTCCATGTGGCATGGCACAGTCAAAATAAATAAATAAATACAAGTTCTTGTGCTCTGATTGGTAGGGGGGAGTTGGTTCTTTGGTACACGAGTCCACCTTCTCCCCAGGTGCCTGGCCTCCTGAATAAAGCAAATGTTCCTTTCCTACTAACACGCATCTCTGGAGTAGTGACTTCTCAGCAGTGAGTAGCTGAACCTGAGTTCAATAACACTACCTTCTTAGTCCAAGCCATCATCTCTTCCCTGGAAACTGCAGCCTCTTTCCTGCATTTTCTTCTGTCTATTGCCATTGATGTGATCTTTTAATAATGCAAATTATGCTTTGTCCATCTTCTGATCTAAGCCCTTTAGTAACTTCTTATTTATTTTCAAATAAAATCTGCCCTCTCCCCCATGTGATACTTTATTCAGGCAAAGATCAGCAATGGCTGCTACAACCAGGGGGTGAGAGATGAGATGGTTGGGGAACTGTGGCAAAGTCTCACTGCTCAGATTACCAAAGAGAAAATGTACTTCTAGACTGAGATCTGTCAGTTAGCTCCTTGATAAGGTGGCCAAATTCAGCATCATAATAGTGGGACTATCTCCAGATGTGATGCAGTCAAAGTCTTCAGTATCACCAGGGAAAAGATCTTACCAAAAATGCTCAACATCAGTTTATTCGAACTTCAGACTCAATTTCCATTTTACAGGCAAACAGGGTTAGTGGAAGACACTGCAAACACCATGAGGAAATAATCAGAAATCCAGAATGTGGGACTTTCTACTGGAAACTGGTCTGAACTTAGGGGAAAAACCAACAACATAATTTGGGAAAAAGTGCCTGTGTCTGTATTCTATATTAAGAGAGAAAAAAGAAAAAAAAAGGATAAAGAGACAGGACAACCAAATGCAATGCGTGAGACTTGATTGACTTCTGGTTGAGATTAAAACAAAATACTTGTGGGTCTATTGGGAAAGTCTGATTTCTGAATAAATCTGAAATAGAGACTGGATAAACTTTCTCAGAGGTGAAAATAGTTTTGTGGGACTGGATAAACTTTCTCAGAGGTGAAAGTAGTTTTGTGGTTTGTAGAAGAATGCTCTTAATCTTAGGAGATGCATGCTGAAACATTCAGAGGTGCAGTGCCTTAGAAATATACTTTTCAATGATACAGGGAAAAAATTATTAAAGCACGTTTAGCTTTATTTTAATTAATTTTTTTTTATTTCGAAACAAATTTAGAATTTTGGGAAGGCTCCAAAAAAATAGTTCAGGGGGTTCTCATATACATACGTACTTACGTCATACGTACATACGTCAAAGTACTTAAAACATAATAGTCATTTAAATTTGTAATAATTCCTGCAATTATTATTAAATAGGCAATTGAATCAATTATTATTAAATAGGCAATTGAATCTATCCAAAAAACTTAAAAAATACTTAACTTTTTACAGGTCTGCTGCTGCTGCTGCTAAGTCGCTTCAGTCGTGTCCGACTCTGTGCGACCCCATAGATGGCAGCCCACCAGGCTCCGCCGTCCCTGGGATTCTCCAGGCAAGAACACTGGAGTGGGTTGCCATTTCCTTCTCCAATGCATGAAAGTGAAAAGTGAAAGTGAAGTCGCTCAGTCGTGTCCGACTCCTAGCGACCCCATGGACTGCAGCCCACCAGGCCCCTCCATCCAGGTCTACATCCAGGGATTTTCCAGGTCTACAGAACCCTAAATCAGTTTTCTACTCTCTCCACCAACAACCTGGGACTCCCGCCATCCTTCCTAATTCAGGGCCTTTGCACTTGCTGTTAACCCCGCCCCGATCTCCCTTTCCTTGGGCCTCTGTTTAAATGTCATCTTCAGAAGAGTCTTCCATTATCATCCTTTTCAATTTTTTTTTTTTTTTTTTCTTTTTGGCTGCAACACACAGCATGTGGGATCTTAGTTCCCTGACCAGGGATTGAACCTGCGCCCCCTGCAGTGGAAATGCGAACTTTACCACTACACCACCAACGAAGCCCCGTCGTCCTTTCTAAAATAGCTCCTCTTTCACATCTGAACACCTTATTCTGCCCTTTTTTTATTGTGACGGCCACTATCAGAAGATAATTTTTTAATGCCTTTATTGCCTCCCTCCGCACGATGCAAGCTCAAAAAAGGGAGACTGTGCTTTAGTCACATGCTACATCCTCAGAATCCAAACAGTGTCGAGTATATGGTGCGCTGGATGGAGAAGTTATTGATTTAATAGCTTAGGTAAACACATCCTCCACGTAGGGACTCTTTGCTAGGCGGCGGAAGGGTATAATACTGGTAACTGATCATACACGCATGCGCCCAAGATCCGGGAAGTGTGTTAGGGTAAGGGGTGGAGCATCCAGAAGAGTCTCGCGGACAGAAGCGGTTGGAGTCCAGAGCGCGAGGTGG
This sequence comes from Bos indicus, assembly GCF_029378745.1. Classification (NCBI taxonomy): domain Eukaryota; kingdom Metazoa; phylum Chordata; class Mammalia; order Artiodactyla; family Bovidae; genus Bos; species Bos indicus. The sequence continues at coordinate 56,168,441 of NC_091777.1, forward strand.
AAGGGGACGGCTTGGGGCTCACGCGCGTGCGCACTGTGACTTCCAGCCTGCCGCGGCAAAGGCGTCTAAGACGCCGGAAGGCGGGGGTAGTGGCTTCGCGCGTGCGCAGTGCCTGCGGCGGCCCCAGGGTCCCTGTGAGTGAGTTGTGATTGACTGGCGTAGCGCGTGCGCCTTGCGAACGGCGGAGGGATTTGAGGCTGTTCCCACCCCTTGGCCCTGTCGCGAGCCGAGGCCGCGCGGGCTCGTGAGCTGCGGCCTGGTGCGCGCGCTAGGCGGGCGACAGAGACTGAGGGACGCGGACGCCGCCGGAGTCGGAGCGAGAGCCGGAGTATCCGCTGCTGAGGGGCCGCCGGAGCCGCCGCGAGCCTCCGGACCGTCGCTAGGCCGAGGAGGGCGCCGCGCGGCGGGTGAGTGTGACTGAGTGGCCTTACCGGGTGCGGGGCCGCTACCCACAAGCCCCTGCGGTGAGCCCCGGTCCTTTCCCCGCGGCCGGCCCCGGTCCTTTCCCCGCGGCCGGGTCCTTTTCCCGCGCCACCGTCACAGCACTTTTTTGCATCCCTTATCCAGAGTTGTCTGGTCACTTAAGCTCTCTTTCCATAGCCCCTCTCCCCCTCAGCATTTACCCACAGGCCCTTGCGGTATGTTGCTTTTTTCTTGTCGCCTCCGCGGACCCTTACCCATAATTCATTTCGCCTGTGGGGTCCAGATCTATTACCCACAACCCCCTGGCTTGAGAGGCTTGCTACTTTTGACCCCCTTCCTTAATCCAAGACTTCCTGCGACCCTCGCCCCGTAACCTGTTATCCACGGTATGGGACCACCAGCCGCCACTGCCCTGGACTCCCTTTCTCAGGATCCTTGATGTCCCCACAACCGCTCACGGACCCTCAGCCCCGCGGTTCCTTGCCCAGGACTCAGACTTCACTACTCAGAAACCCTTTTTTAGTCTTTGTTTCCCTTACCGGTTTGGCCCGTCTTCACACAGCTCTCCCACCAAAACCCTCTTTCATTCAGATTTATTCCTTTTCCTTGTGACTTAGGAGCGCGCTGTACAGAACCTGTTTTGGTACTGAGATTTTTGCCTCTATTTCCTTCTTTTCCTGGGAGTCAAGGGGTTATAGGGGCTTCCCAGCCTATCTCCCCCAGCCCACCCTAATATAAGGCTTCTGCTCTCAGACTTGGCAAGATGACCCAGTTCCTGCCGCCCAACCTTCTGGCCCTCTTTGCTCCCCGTGACCCCATCCCATACCTCCCACCCTTGGAGAAACTGCCACATGAAAAACACCACAATCAACCTTACTGTGGCATCGCGCCCTACATCCGAGAGTTTGAGGTGAGTTCAGTGAGCAGACTTGGACCTGGGTTGGGTTCTGGGGGGTTGCGGGGCTGGATTGGAGAGTCCAGTGTCTGGCCAGTTTTCTAGGCTGGGTGATTATTATTTCTTTAGTTAGCTGCCCCCCGTTTTAGTCACGGCATGGGAACTGTTAGCTGTGGCATGTGGAATCTAGTTCCCTGACCAGAGATGGAAATGGAACCCAGGGCCCCTGCACTGGGAGCGAGGAGTCTTAGCCCCTGGACCACCAGGAAAGTCTCAGTTTTCTTGTCTTGATTGGGGTTCATTATGTATCCCTTGTTGAGTTTTTGTGACAGTTCAGTAGTTTGTGACAGTGACTACCAGTTGAGGATTCAGACTGTCCAGTTAAGTAGTCCTTGGCACATTTATCAGCTGTGTAACCTTGGACAAGTGGCAGATCCTCTTAGTCCTGTGGTCGCTTCATCTATAGCAAGGGAGTGTTTATATCTTCTTTGTTATAATTGACAGAATTAATTGGAAATTTTGTTACGGGGCTTGGCACCAAGTAGTCAGTGAAGGTCAATAATTCTTATTTTATTTACCACTTTTGTCGTTAAAGGGTTAACACCAGGTGATGTGCTGTTAAGATGGTGGTCTTGAGAATTTCAGCTTTGTACCCTCAGGACAAACATAAATAAATGACTTAGGCTCATGGACCTCAGTTTTTTCATTTGTGAAATTGGGATAACAGTCCACGTCTTAAGGTGATCAAAGAACACCTGAGTATGTTGGCACACAGCCAGAAGACTAACCCTCTAGCATGAATGGGAAAGGGGAGGAGGAGGAAGTTGCAGACCAGAAGTTAATAGTGAGATGACAGAAGATTGGTTCTTTAGTGAGACTTGCCACCCTCAGTGAACCGGTACTTGGAAAATGTTATTAGCCAGTTAAACTAATTTAATAACTGTAGGTGTGTGGCAGGCGAGGGTCATGTGCCAGTTATTTGATGGGAGCTTGCTGAGGCCTTTAAGAACTGCCCTGGCCCTCAGAGGGTGTCCAGTTGCTTATCCCTACGCTCTGCTTTGCTTCAGGCCTGGTTCCGATTCCTGTCTGTAATAGAGGATGAGTATTGTGATGTTCACAGTGTGATATGATAGAGGACTGCAGATCGATGCTCTTGATAAATGCGAGAGGATTGTTTTCTCTCTTCTAGTATTTTTAGAGAATACAGAGTTAAAGAAAATCACACGTCTAAGTTAAATAAACATAAAACTACTCTGTTAGATTGCTGTAGACGTTTCTGCGTATTTTGTCTCAGTTTCTCTACTTCTCTTGTCACAGACCAGTAACTGTTCACAGATTGCATTCGTCAACGGACCATGCTTTGATCTGCACTGTTCCCCTGCCTCCACTGGCCTGGGAACTGTCCATGTTTGTGTGGGCATGTGTGTAAACGTGCAGGAGAGTGTGGCCAAGATGTTTGTTATTTCTTGATTGGCTCTTCCTGGCTGTCTTCCCCTTCCTCCCACCGCTGTCACTCTTCTTATTCCCAGGACCCTCGAGATGCCCCTCCTCCAACTCGAGCAGAAACCCGGGAGGAACGCATGGAGAGGAAGGTATGTAACGTTTGCCTTCTGCCTCACGTCTTTTTTTTTTTTTGCATCTTACTTTAGGATGTTCCCTGATATCAGGGCCCTTCTATCTGTATTCAGTTGTCTACCTTTCTCCTGACAGAGACGGGAAAAGATTGAGCGGCGACAGCAGGAAGTCGAGACAGAGCTAAAAATGTGTAAGTCTCTCCTCTTTTCATCTCTTGTTCAAGCATGCTTGTGTTTCTCTTCCCCAGGTTCACCCCAGGACTCTTATTTCGGAATGTGGGCTGTTGTCAGTTCACTTTATTAGCCCCCACTATTTGCCAAGGCCTATATTTGGTTTAGGCTTTTAAACAGGAGAGCATGGAATAAGGGCAGACAGAAAGGGAGCCTGATACTCTGGGCTGCCTCCTGCAGGGGTCTGCCCTTGGACAGGCGGCCACTGCCCAGCTGGGTCTCCCAGGCCGAGGCAGTGAGGTCCGGACTCATGAGGCAGTTGTGGTTCCACCTCAGCTCCCTGGTCCTTGGGCTGGGAGTGCTTCATCCCTTCCCGGTACAGGAGGAGTCTGAGTTTAGGGGAGGGACATTGTAGTCATTAACCAGACTTCACAAAAGAGTCCCATATCAACCTCAGGGGGCCTTTTCTTATTAGAGCAAGGACTGTATAGTCAAAAGATGGGTTTTCCTCCCATGCTCGTGAGGCTCCGGTGAATCACGTCACTCTGAATCACATTCCCTGGAGGAGTCCATTGCTCATGGAGCTCATCAGACAGACACCTGACAACCGAATACCGGGGTATCTCACCTCAGCGCTCTGAACTCTGGCTTTCACTGCGTTCCTGTCTTCTTGGATGCCTCAGAGGCATCTTACACTGTGTCTGGACCACAATCAGGATTTCCTCTCCTCACCAGCCTGGTCTTCTTTCGATGTTTCCTTTACTGGAAATTGGTCATCCAGCTTTTGCAAGTCATGGCCAATTGTTTCTACTCAGTTTGCTTTTAACACCTTTTCTTGCTGTGTCCTTCGATTGTCACCAAGACCTACCCATGCTACTCTCGGAATGTCACAGATCTGAGCATCCTCTCTGTCTCCACCACCACCGAAGGCCCCTCTAGCCTGGACACGCAGTCTAATGAATTTACTTACGTCTCTGTCCCCCGCAAGTCCTGTGGGGCTTTTTGAGACACAACTCTTGATTATACCTTTCTCTGCTAACGGCTTTTTTTTTCCTCTTTGGGCTGTACCATGTTGCCCTCAGAATCTTTGCTCCCCAAACAGGGATTGAATTTGGGCCCTCTGCAGTGAAAGTGCAGAGTCCTAACCACTGGGTTGCCAGGGAATTCCTATATAGCTTCCTTTGGCTTTCAACTTAAAGACCAAAGTCCCTTCCCTGACCGCTGAGGGTGCATTCTGCCCATGCTCCCTCCCCTCTTGCTCCAGCCTGCACTGGCGTCTTCTCTTGCCTCTTCTTTCCCAGATGGTCTCCTGTTGCTGGGGCTCTGCCCAGGCTGTTCCACCAGTCTCGCATGGTACCTTGGTGTGTATACAACTGCCCTTTATGTCTCTGGCAGCATCACTCCTCAGGGAAGCCTTTCATGGCTTCCTTGCTCGGGTGGAGTCCCCTTGCACACCAAAAGCCCTGAGTCCTGCTGCAGCTTGGTCATTTCAGTCTGCGGGAGGAATTCACTGACGAACATCTGTGTTACATTGGTTCACAGTGCAGGAAGCAGGGTTCTGGTGGAATTTGCTCACCATTGTGGCCCCAGCTCCTGTAGGACCTGGCACACAGAGCTGTTGACAGCAGTTGACTTGGGGGGCTTCTCAGCTCTGTTGCTGGGGCATAGGCCTTGGAGTCTGACCCACGTGAGTTTAAAAAAAAGGAAAAGAAAATAATCCTGGCATGTTAAACGGTACTGAGGATGCAGTTAGTTGAATTTAGGATATGGGAGACTGTATATGACAAACTTGTGATCCAGTTTCCATAAATAAACATGAAAGCTGGGGAAGCAGGTGGGAAGGGAGTGGACCAAAGGGGTTAAAGAGTCAAAGGGCACCTCAGCCAGATGGTCATTGTGGAGCTTGTTCGGGTCCTGGTTTAAACGAGCCACCTGCAGAAAGCTTGTTTTGAAACAGTTGAGGACATTTGAACACTGCGTTTTGTTGAAGATAAAGAACTAATGTTAACTTTTTAAGGTTTAATACTGGTAATGTGGTTACTGTTTCTTAAAGTCTTTATTAGGTGTTACAGTGGTATTATATATCTGGAGTTTGCCTTAATATACTGCTTGGGATAGAGATGTAACCAGTGTTGCCATGTGGTAACCATTGAGGTTGGTTCGGAGGGGTTCATTATACTGTTCTTTCTTTGCTTAAGTGTTGAACTTCCCCATGATAGAAAAGGAAACAAAAAGGATGGCTCAAGTACAGCAGGCTTTCTCTGCCCTAGGAGCCTCCGTCCCCCAGTGCAGAAACGGGCTGTGCCTTGCCACCATTAACAGCTACTGTTCAAGGGCACCTTGCTTGTGTTTCGTGTTTTTTATTTACAGCTTTCAAGTGCAGTAGGGTTTGTTACTCCAGTTTTTAAGACAAAATGAAGGTCTGTGGAGTCTGGGTCCGCTTAGCAAGAGTCAGAGTTCTAAGATACTTCCTCGTTTTTCAACCCCACAGTCTAGTCCTTTGAGCCCCTGCTCTGGGCTGCTACATAGATAACCTCTTTGCCCAAGGATTCCCTGAGGGCAGAGCTGCCAGCAGGGTGGAGTGGCGCGAGGGTGTGTGCGTGCTGCCAGTGAACTGCTGATGAACCTCAGCTTATTGCCACCGTCTTAGCTGAAATTCGTGGGCACTGCGCTAGCTTTTACCTTGGGTCACGCTCCTGGGCCTCTTGGTTAAGCAAAAACCATAGCGTCTCTTGTGCCAGGGTGGTTTCCCTCTGTCTGCTGGGCACCTTTGGCTGCTCATGCAGAAGCTCTGCTCTCTGCTGTTTGGGCTCCATCCGCTCCTGCAGGCAGTCATTGGGTCCCCCATAATGCCACTGCAGTACCACCTACCCCTAGTGGTGCTGAAGTTTGTCTCCTGTTAAATACACCTTCATGTCAAATGGTATTTCAGTGAGGCCTTTCCTGACCTTCCCAGTAAAATAATGCTTCCCATCTCTCTGTTGTTACTAGATAGAACTGGATGATTGTTGGTCTTAGGTTGTTTACCGGCAGCCTCCCTGCAGTAATAGATGAGCTTCAGGAAGGCAGGGGTCTTTTTTTCCTTTTTTCACTGTTGTTACCCCAGCACCTACGGGAGTTTCAGGCACATAGTGCTTAACAGATATCTTTTGGGTGAATAGATGCAGATTGAGACACATGGGCACAGACAGTTACAACCCAGAGGGACGGGCTTCGGGTGAGGAAGTGAGGGGCAGGCACAGGGGTGAACGTAACTGTCCGAATCACCTGTGGAATTAGTTCTGTAAGAGTCTGGCTCTGTCTGCGGAGCTGGTTGGTCCTCAGTGGTCTGGCAGTAGTAAGGCTGGGAGTTCACGCCATCCGCCCCTTCTGGCCTCAGGGCCAGCTGTGGGTTCCTCCCTGAGGCCACAGGGCACGGGGAAGAAATCAGGGGTTGCCATCTAAGGGTTGCTTGATCTCAGGTTTTCCTACGGGCTGCAGTTGCAGGCCTTGCCGATGGGTGGCACTGTGGCACTGCAGGTGGCAGAGGAAGCAGTGCCTGGCAGGATCAGGCTGCTTCTCCAGAGATGCCCTTGGGGCTTAGCTACTCCCACCTGGGAGGGACTTGGGCCTCAGGATATGTAGGCCTGAAAAAGGGGGGCAGTAGGCTGGCCGCCATCGTGTCAGCTTGAAGTCAGTCTCATGCCTTCCTTTAATCAGCCTAAATCAGCCACTCAGATGAGGTCTGCTGTGCTTCAGGGCAGTTGGGGCTCAGAGAGGGGCCTACCCGTGGTGGCCAGGTGACCGGAAGTTCTGGGCCTGTGTCCGTCACTCTCTTTCTTGCTCTGTGATACTGTTGACAACATCTACTCACAGAATTTTTTTTTTATCCTGCACAGGGGACCCTCACAATGATCCCAATGCTCAGGGTGATGCCTTCAAGACTCTCTTTGTGGCTAGAGTGGTGAGTCCCCAGCTCCCAACCCCTGGAGCCCTAGGCTACGGAGAGCGTGGATGTGGACAGTAGACTTGGTCCATGGGGTGTTTGAGGGCTTCTCTCACTTCATTTCTGTCTCCTTGTAGAACTATGACACGACAGAGTCCAAGCTCCGGAGAGAGTTTGAGGTGTATGGACCCATCAAAAGGGTGAGTAGACCAGAGCAGGGGTGCTTGAGTTGAAGGTGTGCGGAGGGAGGGAGGAGGCGCTGCACCACTTCGGGCTTCAGACTCCCCGGCCTGGGTTTCTGTCCTGCCTGCACATCCATGCCGGAGTCTCGGGGTAGCAGAAGGAAAACAAAGAGGTCACGATTACTAGCTGCTGATTTAGAGCACAAGTCAACCAACTGCAGACTTAGTGTCTGTGAGTGAAGTTTTGTTGGTGTCCAGCCAGGCCCACTTGATTGTCTGCAGCTGCTGTTGCTGCGAGGCAGTCCGGCAGGTGTGACACAGACTGTGTGACCCTGCAAGCTGGAAATATCTGCTCTCTGGTCCTTTGTAGAAAATGTATGTTGACTCTTGTTCTAGAGCACGGCTTCATGTATAACGGACATTTTTTTCATTTGATTTAGAAGTTATTCAGGTGCTCTGGGCTCTAGCAAGGGCTTGAGGTCATTGTGCACATCAGTTGCTAAGCCCAAGGCCATTAGAGTATCAGTCACTCTGGGTCCTTGAAGGGGCCGGGGGAGGGTCAGAAGTATCTGTTGCTGGCATCATCCAGCCCAGAGCTGTGTGATTGATAGGGTGAGTTGTCCCCTTGTCAGAACTGACCTCTGCCTCCTGCCACCCACCCTCCAGATACACATGGTCTACAGTAAGCGGTCGGGAAAGCCCCGGGGTTATGCCTTCATCGAGTACGAACACGAGCGGGACATGCACTGTGAGTACCTCCCACCTGCACCCTGCCCTCTGGCCCTCTCTCTTCTCTGCTGCCCCAGCCCCTTCCCGTCGTCTGTCCCCCACCCCCTCCCCGCCAGACCTGACATTAGCGATGTCTCTTCTCCTCCTCCCTCTGTTTCTGATATATCTTTTTTTTTGTTTTTTATATACATGTTTTTTAAAAAACAAAAACCAAAATCCCCCACAACGTGTGTGTGTGTGTGTGTGTGAACCTGGGGAGGTAAGTGTCACACGTTGAACCTCAGGGGCAAGGAGGGAACTGGTGGGGGCTAGGGCGAGTTGGAGGTGGGGGGAGGGGTCGGATTTTCGGGGAGCCTCTCCCCATTTCCCCCAGCAGATTTGGGGGTGGCCAGGTTGCAGTGAGGACTGGCCTTTGAACCTGCCCTCTCCTCCCCCCAGCTGAGCTGGGGCTGGGCCACCCGACCCTCCACCTCCCCACCCCTGGCCCCCCACCCTGTTCCTCAGCGGGCAGTGGGCTGGTCTGCGTGTTCAGCGCCTGCCCCCACATCTCCAAAGCCCCCGTTGAGGCCGCGGCGGCGTCCACATGGGCAGGGCTGGGTGGGCGGGGGTGGGCAGGGCTGCGGCGTGTCCAGGGGCCGCCGTATTAATTGACTGTTCTTATTGTCACTGCAGCCACCACGCAGCTGGCTTGCAGCTGATGCTTACGCTCCCCTTACAACACCTCAGTGTATGGTTGGTATAAGGGTTTGTATCATGGGTAAGATCACTCAGCACCGCACACCAGCCCAGCTTAGCCAGGCAGCTCAGGAGCAGCGAGGCCTCCCTCCTCCCGCCCCCAGCCGCCCCTCCGCCTCCCCGCACCCAGAGCCCTTTCCTTGTTTGGGTGCCCTCTGTCCCTTCTGGCCCCATCCAGGTGCTCTCCGACAATCTTGCTGATCCCAGGAGGGGAAAGATGCTCCCCGATGGGAAAGGCAGCCGGCCTCTCCAGTTGGGCTCGGTTTAACCCCAAGCATACCTGGCTTCCCGACGGCCGTGGCACGGCGGCGGGAACACAGTGGGGCCAGGGCTCCTGGTGGAACCCTTCAGCCCTCCTTCCTCTCCCGGCCCCTGCCCCTTCTGCGGGCCATCACTGTGGTAGCCCTGGAGAGTCTTTTTGGTTGCTAGACTCGGGTGCTCTGCCCACGTCCTGTCTGCCGTGTCACAGTGGAGCCTCCCGAGAGGCTGTGGAGCCCAGCTGCTCTCCAGAGTGCATGGACTTGGGGATTGCTGTGGGAGGGGTCGAGCGACAGGCTGTGAACAGCTGAAGGTGCTGGAGCTTTTACTGAAAACCCTTCCACTGGCTGGAGACCTAAGAGAGGGAGAGAGAGCGAAGCCTAGAGATACACACGTCACATTTTTCTCTGCTGTTCTTCCCGGGTTGGGCCTCTTCTGGGGTTTGGGACATAACCAGAGCAGGGGTCCTTTGCTTGACTGTGTCCCCAGTCCTGAAATCCCTCCCCCGCTACCCTCCTCTGGGTTCAGGGGCCCAGCGGCCCCTTCCCTTTGGATCATGGGCAGTACTCCCATCTCCTGGACCCCCGAAGTTGTCCCCTTGTGTGCCAGCCTTTGGGCTGAAGCAGGTGGTGGGAGGGAGTGAGAAGTTCAAGGTGGAAAAGTCATTCCATGTGCTGAGAGGGGGTGGGGCCTGTGCCTAGCTGAGCGTGGATTTTATGGGGAAAAGCTGAAGGTGAACAGGTTTGCTAAGGCCTCCCTAGCCGCCTTTTAGAATTCAAACAAGATAGTCTTTTCAAGTTCCCAAGCTCTATGTTAACCCTGTCTCCCCGTCTTCCAAGGCCTCCATGAGGTTTCTTTGGGGTCCACCACTTCTCTGCCTGCCTCCAGGCGGTGCAGGAGATGTGGTTCCTCTCCCCTCCAGGGGCTCCCTAGAACCCCCTGGCTCCCTTCCCCGTAGCTTTAGCTGACCCCATGGTGGTGGGTGTGGGGTCTGTGCGCGTGCTCAGGTAAGCTTGGGGGCTCCAGGTAAGCGGTCCCGTGTCCCCCCCCGGGAAGCCCGCCTCCTCGCCAGGCCCCCAGGAGTTGCCGAGCCCCCCCCATCCCGCTCGGTTTGGACACCCGCAAGGCCGGCATCGGTAAATGGCACCTTTTTCTCTTCCTCTGGTTGTTATTTGGGGGGGGAGCGGGCTGGGGCGGGGCCGGGTGTTGTGGCTGGTTGAGGATGACCCCCTCAGCCAGGGCTGGGGGTTGGGAAACAGGGACATTTTTGGCCTCCCGAGAGCCCCACATGAGACAGCCCCAGGCTCGAGCCTGTCCTTGGCTGTGTCCTGCCCACCCGCGGGACGCGCCCCTCCCCGCATCTCCCCCTCTACTCCGCACCCTTCCTGAGGCTCAGGTCGGGCTCGGCCTCTCCCGGCGCGTGTTGCACTGGGGTGTGGAGGGAGAGCTGGGCTGGGGGCTGGGTGGGTACAGTCTCGGCAGGTAAGGCAGGGATTTTCAGTAGCACCGCACGACTCCCATGCCTCCCTCCACTTCCCTGTGCCCCACCTGCTGTAGGGGGCCCCCATAACCCACCCTCTACTCCCTGCCATCTAAAGATTTCTCCTGCCCCCTTCTGGTTCATTTTCTGTTCTGATGTCTGTTCCCCCATGCTCACCCTCCCCCAACAAAAACCACAGTAAAAGGAAACCGGTGTGAACTGGGGTGCGGAGTGGCCGGCCGGGCCTCTGCTCCCAGCATGACGTTTTAGGGTGCATGCCTGGGGTTGTGGAGGAACCCTCCCCCACCGCAGAGTCCAGCCTTAAGTTAACCTCCAGTTTCTTTGCAGCGACTTTGGCCGCCTTGGTGGGAGGGGGCTGCTCTGTCGAAGGGGAGTAGGCCTGGCCTGGGAGCCCAGGGCAGTGGTTAGGGTTAGCATAGTGGTTGGGAGTGGGCCAGCCCCCCACCCACGAGTGTTTGGGGGTGATGAGGAAGCAGGTGGTGAGATGGAGCAGGCCCCTCCCGGGTTGGGAGAGGGTTGTCTGGCTGTCAGTTGCCTGGCTGGCTGGTGGGCCTGTGTGTGTGCGTGCGTGTGCGCCGAAGTGTGCTGACGGGGACATGGCGGGTGGGGATGCCACAGAGCGGGGCCGTCGCCTGACTAGAGGACCCTCTGGGGACTCCTCCCCCTCCCCTTCCCCGCATCTGTTGCAGCCGCTTACAAGCATGCAGACGGCAAGAAGATTGACGGCAGGAGAGTGCTTGTGGACGTGGAGAGGGGCCGCACCGTGAAGGGCTGGAGGCCCCGGCGGCTAGGTGAGCGTGCCCTGCTCCAGCTGGGCTCAGGGTCCTGCTGGCTCCCTCTCCCTTCTCTTCCCGCCTCTGCTGCTTTCTGTCTTCTCTTCTCCATGCTCATATTCCTTCTCCTCCTCTCCAGCTCAGCCCCTCGGTCTCCAGCATTCTCTTGGTCTGTTTTTGTTTTTTATTCTGGGTTACCAGTTAGGAGCGAGAGTACTGACCTGGAGAAGCCAGTCTGGGATCAAATTCTGACTTGTGCACTACCTGGCAGGTGGCTTTCTCCCCTTTTCTGTCTCATTTTCCTCATCCTAGAAAGTGGAAATAATTGAAGAGCTCACTGAGTTCAGCGTCTCAGATACACAGCCTGGCAAGTGGTGTACAGTGGGGCTTGAAAAGTCATTCTGTCATCCACTTAGACTTTGCTCCTGCTCATCCGGCCTGTTCGTTCATTGATTACTGAGTAAACGCTGGTTTGATCACCAGCTGCATGGTAGGCTTCTAGTCAAGGATGAGACATACATGGTTGGCCGCTGCCCTCAAAGCTTCCTACCTTCAGTCCCTCGCACTGTCGTCTCTTATTGTCAGTTACCGTCTCAGTCAAGGTCAGGTTAATAGCAAGTACCAGAAAACAGTATACAGGGGTCTTTTGGTGTAGAGTCCCAGTGTCTTGGCCTTGTTGGTGTAGAAACCCCAGTGGTTTGGAGCCCAGAGACGGGATGTCTGTGGACCTTGAGGCCCTGGTGGCTGAGCCTGCAGCATCCAGAGCGGCCTCAGGCAGCTCTGCGCCTTCTGCCTTGTGTGCTTGCTGTCTGTGCGAGCTGGTCCCTCTGGCTCTCCCCACTGAGCCAGTGTGGCCTTTCACAACGCAGTCTTGCATGAGTCTGCGCTTGTGGGTGGGTGGATCTAAGTGGCTCAGCATTGGGCCTGGACCTGGGGCTGAGGTCGTGCCATCCAGACTTGGCTATTGAGGACCAACTCCAATGAGGGGGAGTGACCCAATTGTCAGAGAAAATAGTCTTCCCTAGGCAGACACCCTAGGTGGGTCCAGTACCCTCTGATCTTATTTCTGCCCCCAGCCCACTGTTCTCATGCTTGACTTGCCTTTACTGAGTATATCACACACGTATTTGCTGAGTCAACTCAATACATAGGTTCTCATCTTCCTCTCTGGTTTCTTTGAGTTGGAGTGAGTCCTTCAGAGTCTCCTGTTGGCCATTGTAGAATGCTGGAATCTCAGAATCTTCTAGTTTGATTGGCATTCCGACTTCCTGATGGTAATAGCCAGTGCATTTTGACCCAGCATACATGCAAAAAAAATACATTTAACGCAAACAAGAGTTTGATGCAACAGTAATTTATTTTTTCTACAGTATATACTAGTATTTTATATTCTGTTTCTTTATCTTTTAAAGAAACGTGTTGGTTGCATCCTGTCAGAGTTAGTGATGTGACTCCACTGCTGGGTTGTGACCTGAACATTGGAGGCACTGGTCTGTTTCTCCGCATACCTGCTGGGTGGCTTGTCCCCTGTTCGGATGTTTCATGTCCATGTCCAAGCTGCCTCTTTTCCCTTTTCACCCTCATTGCTGAAAGCTATTCCTTAGATGAAATAGCTTCACGAAGCTCCCTTCCAGGCAGTGGGGGCAGAAGGGTGAGTGAGAGGGCAGCTTCTGGAGTCAGCAGGGAGTCACGTCTCCGCTCTGCCCTTTCTTGCCGAGTCGCCCTGGGCAGGTGGCTTTTCAGCCTGCGTTTGTTTCCCACGTGAAGGAGGAGGTTAGCTGCTGCTGCTTCCGGTTGTCCTCATCTCCATTTGCTGCTCGTCCAGCTTTATATCCTGGCTGCCGGTCCCACGTCCTGATCGAAGGCTCAGTACAGGCTGGAGGGAGAGGCAGCTGTTAATCAGCTCTCTCTTGTACGTGCTCATACACACACATTCACACACAAAATTGGAAACTCCACCTGAGACACACGTGAAATCGGAAACTCCACTGAAGTTCTGAGGAGAGTGTGTGGTCTGTGAGTGGAGAAGGGCCTCAGCCGGTAGGTCAGGGCAGGCTGAGTGAGGAAGTGAGGTGTGGGTTAAGGTGCGGAGGGTAAGTGGGAGTTTAGAAAGGAAGATGAGACTCCAGGGGAACGTGTGAATGATCCCCAAAACTGGGCAGGAAGGACATGGAGACCATGAAGAGGTTGGAAAATGCCTGGAACCTTTAGAGCCAGGGGCCCTTGCCCTCAAAGACAGGGAGGAGGCCGGCCTCTGACCTTGGCTGGGGCAGTTGGGAGCCACTGTGGGCTTTGAGGGCGGGTCATGGCTTCAGTTAGATCAGGGCCCGGGATGACCGGGGGAGAGGGTCTGTCAGGGGCTGGGGCCTCCCCGGCGGGGGAAGTGAGCTCGGAGCCCGATGAAGGCGCGTCCAGCTGGCGCTGTGCCCTTCTGATCTCCGCACTGCCCGCCGTCGGGAGCGCCAGGGCCTCAGAGACACCGAGGCTCGGGGTCCCCGCCCGCCCTGACCGGCCTGTGTCTGCCCGTCCTCAGGAGGCGGCCTGGGCGGCACCCGGAGAGGCGGGGCGGACGTCAACATCCGGCACTCGGGCCGGGACGACACCTCCCGCTACGATGAGAGGTGAGGCCGGGCCCGGTGTCCTGGGAGCGGGGCGGTGAGTGGGGGAGCCCTGCCGCAAACCTCTGCCCACCTCATCCAGGCCCGGCCCCTCCCCGCTGCCCCACAGGGACCGGGACCGGGACCGCGAGCGGGAGCGCCGGGAGCGAAGCCGCGAGCGAGACAAAGAGCGGGAACGACGACGCTCCCGCTCTCGGGACCGGCGGCGGCGGTCGCGGAGTCGCGACAAGGAGGAGCGGCGGCGCTCCAGGGAGCGGAGCAAGGACAAGGACCGGGACCGCAAGCGGCGCAGCAGCCGGAGCCGGGAGCGGGCGCGGCGGGAGCGCGAGCGCAAGGAGGAGCTGCGCGGCGGCGGAGGCGGCGGCGGCGACATGGCCGAGCCCTCCGAGGCCGGCGACGCGCCCCCGGATGACGGGCCCCCCGGGGAGCTGGGTCCCGACGGCCCGGACGGCCCAGAGGAGAAGGGCCGGGATCGTGACCGGGACCGACGTCGAAGCCACCGCAGCGAGCGGGAGCGGCGCCGGGACCGAGATCGCGACCGGGACCGGGAGCACAAGCGGGGGGAGCGGGGCGGCGATCGGGGCAGGGATGAGGCCCGAGGTGGGGGTGGCGGTGGCCAGGACAACGGGCTCGAGGGTCTGGGCAACGACGGCCGAGACATGTACATGGAGTCCGAGGGAGGCGACGGGTATCTCGCTCCGGAGAACGGGTATCTGATGGAGGCTGCGCCGGAGTGAAGAGGCCGCTCACCGGCTGCTTGGACGTGTTCCTACTCTCCCTGCTGTCATCCTCTCCCCCACCTTCCTGGTCACCACCTAAATCTGCCAGCCAAGGGTAGGAGTCTCCTTATTTGTTTTGGTCTCTTGGATTTAAAAATAAAATTTCTTGTTGATAATGGGTGCTTGGTTTCTTCACTGCTCTTACTGTCTTCCCCAGGAGGTTGTCACCTTCTGACTTTAGATGGCCCCACTCTGGTTGGTGTTCCAGGACTGGAACTGTATGAACTAAGGCTGGGGCTAGTCCTGGGACACGCGAGCTGTTTAAAATAGGGTAAGGAAGCCCTCCTTAAGGGTCCTTGATGCCTTTGTATCTTCCTTCCTTGCTTTTTTTCAGCGCTCCCACACATTTCTTGTGGAGCTGTTCATACCCCTAGCTGGGTGCGGGGATGGGGCTCTGGGCCATGTTTTCACAAAGGAAGCATGAGAGCAAGATAAAAAGGTAAAGAGAAAAGACAGGCTTGTCTATAAGTGGTATTGGGACAACTGGCCGGCAGCTACATGTAAAAGAAAAAACATCCTCAATGCCATATACAAAAATAAGATGGATTGGGGCTTCCCTGGTAGTCCAGTGGTTAAGAATCTGCCTGCCAATGCAGGGGACATGGGTTTGATCCCTGGTTTGGGGATATCCCACATGCCAAGGAGCTGCTCAGCCCAGGTGCCACAGTGAGAAAGCACTGCGATGAGAAGGCTGCACAGTGCAGCCCCGCTTGCCACAACTAAAGAAAGCCCACATGCAGCAGGAGAGACCCAGTGCAGTGAAAATACAGTTTTTTAAAAAATGGACTGCTGACTTAAGTGTAAGACCAGGTATTAAAAATAAAACTAGAGGACAACATAGAACACACTCGGACATAAATCACAGCAATACTTTTTTGGAACCGACTCCTAGAGTAATGGAAATAGAAGCAAAAATAAATGGGACCTAGTTAAAAGCATTTGAACAGCAAAGGAATCAATAAAATGAAAAGACAACCTACAGAATGAGAAAATATTTTCAAATACAAACAACTCATATTGCTCAATATATAAAATACAAACAACCCAGCCAAAAATGGGCAGAAGATCTAAACAGGCGTTTCTCCAAAGATGACGTACAGACGGCCAACAGGCATGTGAAAAGATGTTCAGTATTGTTAATTATTAGGGAAATGCAAATTAAAACCACACGATCACCTCACAGCAGACAGAATGGCCGTCACCCAAAGTCTACAAATAAGTGCTGGAGAGGGTGTGGATAAAGGGAACCCTCCCACACCACTGGTAGGAATGTAAATTGGTATAACCACTATGGAGAACAGTGTGGCAGTTCCTTTAAAAATACTTTTAAAAATAACTCACCATCCCACTCCTGGGCATATATGTCCAGAAAAAATTACCTGAAAAGACATGCATCCCAATGTACGTAGGACTATTTACAATAGCAAGGGGAGTTCCCTGGCAGTCCAGTGGTTAGGACGCCATACTTTCACTGCAGGAGGCACAGGTTCAAAGAGACCTGCATGCCACGTGACTGAAGTGAAAGTTGTGTCCACTCTTTGTGACCCCATGATCGATACAGTCCATGGAACTTTCCTGGCCAGAATATTAGAGTGGGTTGCCATTCTCTTCTCCAGGGGATCTTCCCAATCCAAGGATCAAACTGGGGTCTCCTGCATTGCAGGTGGATTCTTTACCAGCTGAGCTACCAGGGAATCCCGAATGCCACATGGAGTGGCCAAAAAACAAAAAAGATAGGATAATAGCCAAGCCATGGGAGCGACCTAGATGTCCATCGACAGAGGAATGGATAAGGAAGATGTGGACTATATATGCCATAGAATATTACTCAACCATAAAAATAATGAAATGCCATTTGTAGCAACATGGATGACCTAGAGATTATCATACTAAGTGAAGTCAAAAGGAGAAAGACAAACATGATACTGTTTATATGTGAAATCTTAAAAAAAATGATACAAATGATGCATGCTGTGTGCATGCTAAATTGCTTCAGGTAACTGAAGTCGCTAAAGTAACTCTGTGACCCCATGGACTGGAGCCCACCAGGCTCCTCTGTCCATAGGGATTCTCTGGGCAAGAATACTGGAGTGCCTTGCCATGCCCTCCTCCAGGGCATCTTCTCAACTCAGGAATCGAACCTGTGTCTCTTATGCCTCCTGGATTGGCAGGCATGCTCTTTACCACTAGCGCCACCTGGGAAGCCCTGATACAAATGAACTTGTTTACAAAACGGAAACAGACTCACAGACACAGAAAACAAATTTATGGTTACCCAAAGGGAAAGGGAGGAGAGGGATAAATTAGGAGTTGGGGATTAATAGATCAATAGATACACACAACTATATATAAAACAACAAGGACCTACTATATAACACAGGGAACTATACTCAGTAGATCTTGTAATAATCTATAATGGAAAAGAATCTGAAAAAGAATACATGTATAACTGAATCACTGCTGTACATCTGAAACATTGTAGATCTGTACTTCAATTAAAAAAAACTTAAAAAAAAATTTTAAAGATGTAAAAAGATTGGGTAGAGGGACTTCCCTGGTGGTCCTGCAGCTGACTCTCAGCTCCCAATGCACGGGGCCTGGATTTGATGGATCCCTGTTCAGGGAACTAGATCCCACATACAGCAACTAAGACTTTGCATGCCGCAAGGAAGATGGAAGATCCTGTGTGTTACAACTAAGACCCAGCATAGCATAAATAAATAAAAAAAATAAAAATCAGGTAGAGTGGAGGGTCCTCACAGGGCCAGGACAGAAAATGGCCTCCAGTTCATGATGGCAGGTTCACCTTCTGCGTTTTTACTTCCTAATGATAGCAGAGGAGTAACAAAGCAAGGTTTCGTCAGCGGTCGAGATGTCAGCACATTTCTGGATTAAAGATGAAATAGGACAGTGGCGAGAACATGTCAGTCTGGTGGCCACTTGAGAAGGGAGCCATCCACAGACCTTGGCAGAGAACTTACAGAGGCTCAGGACTGCAACTTCAGGTATAAGAAGGCCGCTGCTGCCGCTGCTAAGTCTAGTCAGTCGTGTCCAACTCTGTGCGACCTCATAGACGGCAGCCCACCAGGCTCCCCCGTCCCTGGGATAGGAGACTTGAACAGGATTTGTACGCAGAACAATTGCACTCCGTTTCCACAATCAGAATGCCTAGGAGCTGGGCATTTGCAAATACAAGTTTCTCAGCCTGAAGGCAGAGTTGGCCTGATAATTAGAGGCAAACTGTCAGCGAAATCCAACTGCACACCCCAGTGTTGTTTTTTTTTTAACTGCCTCAGTTTTTACAAGCATATAACCAAAGATCCCAGACATTTGGAAAAAATCTGCCAAAAGAGACCACAAGATAAATAGAGAAACTGGTCCTGGAGAAAACAGTTTAGGGAATAATCGAAAAAAAAAAAAAAACAACTTAATTCTTCTAATTACTGTATTTTCATAGATACTCCAGATGTTGAAACCATACTTCTGGAGCTGGCTATGAAAAACAGCCCATTTTGGACTTTGCTGGCATAGTGTGAGTGCTACGTCACTTCAGTCACATCTTTGTGACTCTGTGGACCATAGCCCGCCAAGAGACCAGGTACATAAAGACTAGACAAGGGCTTCCCTGGTGGCTCAGCGGTAAAGAATCTGCCTGCCAATGCAGCAGACACAGATTTGATCCCTGGTCCAGGAAGATCCCATGTAGCTTGGAGCAACTAAATCCATGCACCACAAGTACTGAGCAGCCCGGGAACTGCAGCTACTGCGCTCCCTGACGTGTGCTCCGCAACAAGAGGAGCCACTGCAACGAGAAGTCCGCTTGCCGCAACTGGAGAAGGCCCGCACACAGCGACAAAGACCCAGCACAGCCATAAATAAATAGATAAAAGACTGGACAAAACATATAAAAGGAACTTGTGAAAGGCTTTGGGTAGCAAGCAATTGTAGGCCAGTTGAGGGGGTCTGATACCAGGAGGGGAAAGCACACAGAGGTGAGCTTCACATTCACTCCCGGTGGCTCAGATAGTGAAGAACCCGCCTGCAGTGCGGGAGACCTGGGTTCAGTCCCTGGGTTGGGAAGATCCCCTGGAGGAGGGCATGGCAACACACTCCAGTATTCTTACCTGGAGAATCCCATGGACAGAGGAGCCTGGTGGGCTACAGTCTATGGGGTCACAAAGAGTCGGACAAGGCTGAGCGACTAACATGTTCTTTCACTTTTCCCTTGAGGATATTTGCCAATTATTGTGGCAGGACAGACTCAAAAAAGTGGTGGAAAAGACTCAGAAAGTGGCAATCCTCGACTGGGCTGAGCTGACAGAGTTTGGACCAGACAGTGGGACTTGCGGGAGAAACTCCCAGATGGGGCACTGAGTCCCAGAATGGACATGTAGTCTTCCCCGCAGGCATCTGCCAACTCCTAAGCAGCTCACTGTCCTTTCAAAACCCCCAGGGGGGCTCATCAGAAAGCACTAAAGGAGGCTAAGTTGCTGAGCAGCCATGTAACCCCGGGGGAGACAGGTTGGGGTTCCAGGCCTGCAGTGGAGAAATGGCTGTGCTTGAGGCTCCCAGAGTAACACAGTATTGGAGTCAGCTCACATGTGAAATAGACCAGGCCTAAGAAAAACCTAAAACCAGACCTCTCCCCTGCCAGAAGAAAACTTAACTTTCTTTGGAGGAAGGGAGAGCCTACGTGGTCTTTAGTACGATGTGTGTGTGTCTTAGTCGCTCAGTCATGTCCAACTCTTTGCGACCTCCTCAACTGTAAGTCACCAGGCTTCTCTGTCCATGGGATTCTCCAGGCAAGAATACTGGAGTGGGTCGCTATTCCCATCTCCAGGCAATCTCCCAACCCAGGGATCGAACCAGGGTTTCCTGACTCCAGGCAGATTCTTTACCATCTGAGTAACCAGAGGCTAACCCTTAGTGCCAAAACTTAGCATCTATTCAAGGAGAAAAAGACAATAAGAACACGTTGGAATTATCAGAGGCTGAAATAATTATGTTCCCAAAATAAAGAAAAAAGAAGAATTTGACGAGATCTTTAAAACTGTAAAGTTTTAACAGGAATCTTAATAAAAAGTCTATTGGAAATTTCAGAACTGAAAACCATCTGCAATTAATTAGTAGACACATTTGGTAGTTGATTGACTTCCCTGGTGCCTCAGACGGTTAAGCGTCTGTCTACAATGTGGGAGACCTGGGTTCTATCCCTGGGTTGGGAAGTTCCCTGGAGAAGGAAATGGCAATCCACTCCAGTACTATTGCCTGGAAAATCCCATGGACAGAGGAGCCTGGTAGGCTACAGTCTATGGGGTCGCAAAGAGTCGGACACGACCGAGCGATCTTCACCATTGGTAGTTGATTAGATACTAGACGTGCAAGAGGAAAAAAGCATTAGAGGAACTTTCTTGAAGGACAAATCTTGCAATCTTTGTTTCCCCCCAACAATCTTTTTAGGAAGTTATTAATAACGGGGTATATACTTTACCGAAATGAGGGATTTAAAAAGAGATGATCCAGTTCAGCAGAGCAGTGGAGGGATATCCCAGGATGGCAGTTTCTTGGTCCAGATTGGAGTCAGAGGATTAAAGTTTACAAGAAGCTTCAGGATAAAAAGAGTCAATAAAGTATGTGTTGTGATGCAGAGTTTGAAAGAAATTAAGAATGCGATGAAAGAAACAAAATAGATAGACATTACAGGGGGGAAAAAATGGAAGCTGTTCAAGAAAGGAAATGTAATCACAGGACAATACTTGAGCTCATACAGCAAACAGTAAGTATCGAATACTTAGACATAATGTGAGCCTTTTATTGACTGACCTAAAAACTGGTACCATAAAACTACCATGGGAAGAGAGGGGAAAGGTTGTAAGAGCAGAAAATCAATATGTAATATATTGCTAACACCTAAAATTGAAAAATTGAGAAATGATATGTTACTTAGCTACAGAAGCAACGAGCGGGTGAAACAGCCACACCTTACTGCCTCTTGCAGTGAGGAGAATCGGGACGGGGACAGAGGCTGGTGCTTTCCGTTTTGTGTGTGCGTGTGGGTTGTTTTGTTTTTATTTTTTAATTTTCTTGGCCTCCACACACGGCACGTGGGATCTTCGTTCCCTGACCAAGGATCAAACCCACACCCCTTGCTTTAGAAGTGCAGAGTCTTAACCACTGGACCACCAGGAAAGCCCCATGGGGCTGGTGCTTTTCAATATTCATCCTTCTAGGTCATGTACTGCTATATTTAAAATGGATAACCAACAAGGACCTACCTACTGTACAGCACATGGAACTTGGCTCAAAGTCATGCGCCAGCTTGGATGGGGGTGGTTTGGGGGAGAATGGATACATGTGTGTGTATGCCTGAGTCCCTTTGCTGTTCACCTGAAGCAACCACGACATTATTAATCAGCTATACCCCGATACAAAATAAAACGTTTGGGAAAAGATTAAAATGGACAAAAATATTTATCCTCCTGTATTATTTCATTTTGTTTTAAAGTCCATAACTATGTTCTGTTCTTTGTTGTTGTTAAAATGAAAAGAGAAAAATACTATGACGGCAAGAGGGTAAACAAACCTGCTCCAGTCCTCTCACTTTGCAAAAACCCCTTTCTGGATTCCATCCCACTAATGGTGAGGTTAACTGAGGATGCACTTTCTGCATTCGATGATGGTTGAACTACAGCCAGGCTTCTCCAGCCTCGTCTGCATCTACATGTCTCTGACTCTCTAGAGCATCTGACACCACTGCTCACTTCCTTTTACAAAAACACTCTCTTCTTGTGGTTCTCCCAGTTGAGTTTTCCTCCTACCTTTCTGGCCATTCTTTGTCTTCTTCCTGACTTTTATACAATAGGAGTTTTGAGGACTCAGTCCTCAATCCTCTTCATTCTATATTCTCTTCTCTCTAGCATACTTGTCCACTCTTCTGGTGTTATTTACCACCTTGGCCTAAATTCTCAGAACTGCTTGCAGGCTTGGTTTACTGCACCAGCTCCTCACAGTCAAAATATCCACTGTCCCATCACCAGCATAGACCATCTTAGCAAAAGGCCCCACACGCACCTTAATATCCCCTTCTCCTCCGCCTCTCAGGCCTCATATACAATTAAGACACATCCAAACATCTCCAAATCTGTCCACATACCCTCCACGCCTCTGCTCATCACAGGATTACAGGGATGACCTCCTGATCTGTCCCCCTGATCCCAGTTTTGCTCCCATCCAATCCAGTCTCCACACAGTGTCCACGGTGATCTTAACATACACATGTGACCATGGCATTTTACTCTTAGGAGTTACCATGAAGTCCAAAATCCTCAGCATGAATAAGCCAACACACAAGGCAGTGCATCAGTTATATCCTGTCAATCTTTCCGCCTTCCTCATAAACCACTCCAGTCCTTACTCTGCTATCCTGCCATGGGGGCTCTTTCTGCCTGGAAAGTGACCCATGCTGCCTCTCTTGAAGATCTTACCTCCAAGGACTTCCCACCAGTGTCCCTCCTACATCGTCACCTCCCTACTCTCATATCTGTCTACCCGCCTCCAGCACCACCCGCGTCATAGAATAAGCTCTAGGAGGGCAGTGGGCTTAGTTGCCCTGCTCACCATTGTATCCATGATCTTGGGCCCAATGTGTGACATAGTTCAGTTCAGTCGCTCAGTCGTGTTCGACTATTTGAGACCCCATGGACCGCAGCACGCCAGGCCTCCCTGTCCATCACCAACTCCCGGAGTTTACTCAAACTCATGTCCATTGAGTCGGTGATGCCATTCAACAATCTCATTCTCTCGTCCCGTCTCCTCCTGCCTTCAATCTTTCCACAATGAATGTAGAAAAAACGGATAGAAAGGAGACAGACAGGTGAGGCGGGCAGGACAGACAGATGAGATGGAAGGTGGTGCAGACAGACAGAAGCTGCAATAGGAGGGGTCACTAACCCAACAGCCGTGTGGGGTCTGAGGGAAGGGGAGCGAGACAGGACCCGAGGCGGGTGGGCAGGCGCGCGCGCGCCGGGCCCCGCTTCCGCAGGGAGCGCTCGTCGCCGGGGCGTGGCCTCGCGAAGCCCCGCCCTCCTCGCCGGCGACCGGCAGGCGGGTGCCTCGCAGCGGCGGCGCGGACATGGCTGCGCTGGTGGAGCCGCTGGGGCTGGAGCGGGGTAAGTGCGCCCCGCGGCCCTGCCCACCCGGCCCCGGGTCTGCATCCCGGTATCCCGCCCCTCCCCCGGCAAGACCCCGGCGGGTGGGCGGGCCCGGCGGGAGTGGGCGGGGCGGGGCGCCGAGAGTCGGGCCGTCGGAGAGTGTGGGAGGGTCCGTGGGCGAGCGGGCCGGGGAGAGGGCGCCCGCTGCACGCACACCTCTGCGCGGGTGTCTATGGGGATCCCGGGCACGCAGGGCGCCCAGCTGGCCGCAGTCTCTCCTCTGCCACCTGCGGCGACTCTGCGGGCGTCCGGCCGGGACGCGGCTGTTCTTCCCCGGGTTTGCGTTCGTCCTGACTTGGTCTCTGGCCGCAATCTCTCCGTGTTCTCTGCGTCTTCGCGTCTCTGACTGTGTGTGTCTGTGCGCCCCGCCCCCGCCCCGCAGAAGTGTCCCGGGCGGTGGAGCTCCTCGAGCGGCTCCAGCGCAGCGGGGAGCTGCCTCCGCAGAAGCTGCAGGCCCTCCAGCGAGTCCTGCAGAGCCGCTTCTGCTCTGCCATCCGAGAGGTGAGAGCACCGCGGCGCCGGGGTACGGGGCGGGCGGCCGTGGTCCTCCTCCTGGTCTCCCCGAGCCGAGGGACTACGCCTCCCAGCAGCGACCGGGGCGGCGCTCCTGGGGGTTGCGGGGGTGGTGCCCGCGCTTCAGCTCAGGGGTTCTTCGGGAGTTGTAGTTTCCGTGGCCTCGGGGTTGCGGGGGCGGGGCGGACCCTTGTGTGGGAGGGTCTGCGGGCCTGGACGCCTGTGCTGAGGAGCTGGGCTGGCGGCTCCCTGAGGCAGGGCTGCGTCCTCACCAGGTGTATGAGCAGCTCTACGACACGCTGGACATCACCGGCAGTGCTGAGATCCGGGCCCACGCCACGGCCAAGGTAGGCTCCCCCCACCCCACGGCTCATGGTATCCACTGAATCTCATGGTCCAGCTCAGCGTCTTCCAAAGCCAGTCATTCCTGTTTCCTCCTTCATGATGTTTGCCATATCTATCACCTTTACTAGTATTTATAATGTATTTTGAATAGTCTCACATTTGTAGCTTCAATGTCATATAAAAGTATCTTTGAAAGTGAAAAGAGAAAGTTTTAGTCACTGAGTCGTGTTCGACTCTTTGTGATCCAATGGACTATAGCCCACTGGGCTCCTCTGTCCATGGAATTCTCCTGTCAATTAGCAGGTACAGTTAGAAACTAGTATGAAATGCCTGACCAGAAGATAACTTTAAACCTTTACATGATGAAAACAATGAAGTTGGGTTAAACACTGAAATCTTACTTAGCCACGGTTAGATGCTGTTTGCTTGCTCGAGGCTTGAGACTCTCTGTCCAGGCCTTTTTTTCTCTCTGTAAAAAGGTGAGATTGGCAAAAAAAGTGAGATTCAAGACACACACACACCAAATGGAGACTTTCTCTTTGAAAGTGAAGTGTCCAAAGTGACTAAATCTGACGTCCTGTCACCAGAGTGATCTTGTGTTGACTTGTGTGGCCGGTGCCCCATTCTTGAGGAAAGCTCCCTGGCCAAATCCCTTTCCTGGGCAGGGGCCTAGCCTCTACCTGAATGCGTATGCCCATTGTGGGGGGTCCTCACCTCCCAAGGCTTTCTCTTTCCCAGGCCACGGTGGCCGCCTTCACAGCCAGTGAGGGCCATGCACATCCCAGGGTAGTGGAACTGCCCAAGACGGATGAGGGCCTGGGCTTCAACATCATGGGGGGCAAGGAGCAGAATTCGCCTATCTACATCTCCCGTGTCATCCCTGGGGGTGTGGCTGACCGCCACGGAGGCCTGAAGCGTGGGGACCAGCTGCTGTCAGTGAATGGTGTGGTGAGTTGGGGGCTGAGGCAGGGCTGGGGGCCATAGTCTGCCCAAGGTAGCAGAGTCCCTGTTTTTCATATTCACTCAACACACTGAACACTGCCTCTGTGTCTCACCCTGTTCTGGGCTTTGCTGTAGACCCTGAGAGTAACTAGGGGTTTTCCCAGGTGGCTCAGTGGTAAAGAATCCGCCTGCCAATGCAGGAGCCCCAGGTTTGATCCTTGGGTCAGGAAGATCCCCTGGAGAAGGAAATGGAAACGCACTCCAGTGATCTTGCCTGAAGAATCCCATGGATAGAGGAGCCTGGCGGGCTACAGTCCATAGGGTTGCAAAGAGTTGGACACGACTGAAGCAACTTAGCATGCACACATAGTGAGAGTAACTGGCCTCTGCTGCTACTTCCAAGGACACCCTCTCTGGTGAGGGAGATAGACCCTGGCTGAAATAATCCTAAACCAGGGAGAGAATGAGAAAGCACAGAGCACTGTGAGAGCCCAGATGTGGCACCAGACCAGTGTAGATGAGGGAAGTTTTTGGAGATTAAGAACATTTGAGTTTGTTGTTGTTGTTTTTTTGGCTGCTCTAGGTCTTGGTTGCAGCATGTGGGATCTAGTTCTCTGACCAGGGAGTGAACCTGGGCTCCCTCCATTGGGAGCACAGAGTCTTAGCCACTGGACCACCAGGGAAGTCCCCTTGAATTGGGTTTTGAAGGATGAGTAGGAGTTGGTGAAGAGTGTTAGGTTGAAGGTACTGTAGGCAGGGACTGTGACTCTGCACTCCTATGAGCTGAAGAGAAAAGGCTTGGTTCTGATGGACTAGGGCATGCAGATAATTAAAACCACTGTGGTTAGAGTAGAAGGAGGCAGAGCTTGGGGCCAGCTTGGGAGGACTGTGAGCAGTGGAAGGCTGCTCAGCCTGGAAGTATAGAAAGACCCCCTTGGGACTCTGGGAAATAAGAGACTGGGGGGAATAAGACAGTGGAGGCCAGAACACCGAGGATGAGGTCTGAGCTGGGGCCAGGTGGTGGGGACAATAAACAGGGCAGGAGGGATGGACTGGGGGTCATCAGGCTTTGCCAGGGAGGAAGGGGATAAAGATGAACTGTCTGAACGGCCCCTGCAGAGCGTTGAGGGCGAGCAGCATGAGAAGGCAGTGGAGCTTCTGAAGGCTGCCCAGGGCTCGGTGAAGCTGGTGGTACGCTACACACCTCGAGTGCTGGAGGAGATGGAAGCCCGCTTTGAGAAGATGCGCTCCGCCCGGCGGCGCCAGCAACATCAGAGCTACTCGTGAGCCCTTTGCCACCACACCCCTGGGGCTCCTCTGCCTCCCTCATCCCCAGACTCCCAGACCAGGCCGGTAATTTCTGAGACACTGATTGCCACCCCCAGCCCTGGCTCCTTTCCTTGGGATTCTGACCTTTGACCCCGGCTCTCACCCCAAGCCATTCTGACTACCTTGGGGGCCCCTACTTAGCTCACTCCCACCCCAAGATGGGGAACCTGCTCTCTCCGGAATCCCTCAACCCACTTCCCTGGGCTCTTGGCTCTGGAACCCCAATCCTGGCTCTCTCCCATGCCTACTGCTGTCTCCTCCGCTGAGCTTGGCTCCCCTCTCTTCACCCTCCTTTTAGGTCCTTGGAGTCTCGAGGCTGAAACCACAGATCTGGACCCTCACCCCCTCCCCTGTACAGTATTTATTGTCACCAACTCCTTATTTAAAGATCTTTGACCCTCACTGAGTGTCTGTGTCTGTCCTGCATCCCGGGGTTGGAGTGTCTGGAGATGTGGGCGGGAGAGAAGCTGAGGTCGAGACCAGACCCTTTTCAGGGTCTGAGAGCGGAGCTTGAGACTTTTTGCCAGGTCCGAAGACAGAGGCTGGCCGGCTTCCCTGGGATAAGTCCAGGATGGAGGCTGGGACCCGGTCTGGGTCTGAGCGCGGGATCAGAGCTGAAGACAACTCCCCCTACCCTTCCGAGATTCTGAGGGCGGAAGCCAAGCCCCCTTTCTCTGTAGCTGGTTTGACGAGGAGTCCTGAAACGCGCCAGAGTCAGTGGGCGGCCTCCGTGTGGGCGGGGCGGAGCGAACCATTAGCCTAGTCCGCCGGGGGAGCCCTGCCGGCCGCGCAATAGTCTGCGCGGGAGGTGGGGGTGCCACGTGCAGTTCCCGAGGCGGGCTCAGGGGGTGCAGAGTAAGGTGCACTCGTCGACCAGGCATTCACCCCACCTTATAACCCGAGCGCGTGTCTCCGGGAGCCGCCCCCATCTTAAAAGCCATCTTTTACTCCCACCTCGCCGCCCGCCCAACCCTCCTGTCCCGTGCGGCGCGAGGGCAGGCGCGCGCCACCGCCGGAATCCGGGGTCGCGACTGGCGTTCCACGCCGCGCGCCACTCGCTTCAGGTGACATCATCCCCATGCCGGGCTCCGCCTCCCGCCCCAGCCGCCTCACGCCGCATGCCTATTGGCCGACCCGCCTTAGCCCCTCCTCCCGCTCTCCGCCCGCGCGACCCCTCCCAGGCAGCGCGGGGGCGGGGTTTAACCACCGGCCGGCGCCGACACCGCCTCCCATTGGCCATTCGGCGCCGTCTGTCAGTCTCCTGTTAAAGGGGCCACGACCGCCCCAGCGCTGGTTGCCGGGGGGAGGAGGGAGGAGGAATTTTTTGGCGGGGGAAGGTGGGATTTGGGGGGCGCTGGTGAGCACCCCTAGATCTGGCGGCTGCGGCCTCGCGGGGGGAGGCTGAACGGTGACAGGGGCAGGGGGCTATTTTAAGGGGTAAAGGGCTGTTAGACGGTGAAGGGGAGGGGGTCCCCAGCGCCCAAGCCGGAGCAACAGACGCGGAGCCCGCGCGAGCCGCGGAGACCGGGCTCCAGAGCTACAGATCCGGGCCCCGGCCGCCGCCAGGGGCCCCGCCCGGTCCCCCCACCCCACCCCCACGTCCCTCCTGCAGCCCAGCTCCGCCCGCAGCCGCCGCGGACCAGGTAGGTAAGAGCCCGGCCCGGCCCGCTTGGCAGCGCCCACCCGGGGGACCCCTCGCCGAGCTTCCCCCGCCTCCCCGAGAACCTGAATTCTCTTCTCCTTCCCCGAGGACCTCACAGCCCAGATTTCACAGCCCGACCCCAGAGACTCAGGCGTGTCCCTCCCGGTTCTCAGAGTCCCCAACCGAACCCTAGGATCCCAGGCGTACTGCCGCCTTGCGCCTCCTCCAGGGCCCAGGAGCCTTAATTTCCCAGGTCAGCCCCGGGAACCCCCTCTGGACCAAGATCCTCCTCCTCGGCCCAGTCCTGGGAGATCGACACCGGCCAAGGCTGTGTCAGACTCCCCCAGCTAGAGCCGCCCCCCTCCCCCGGTCGCGTCCGCATAGTCCCCCATTCGGGGACCCAGTCAGCCCATCTCCGGTCCTCCGGCTTGTACAGCCGGCCGAGTTCCTCAGTCCAGGCCGGCTCAGCGGCCGCCCTGGACACAGGCCCGCTCTGGAGCTGTCCATGGTCACCATTCTCGGCAGCCTTGCCTCCCCCATCTCCTGCTGCCGCCGCCGGGGAGGGGGCGCCAGCGGCGCGGGGATCCCCCTCGCCGCGCCTTTGACCCGGGAATACCCAGGCCCTCCCCGACTTGGGCGCCCGGGCCTCAGGATTCCTCTGGCCAGGCTCTCAGCCCCATCCTCAGCACCCCAGTTGTGGTGACCCCAGCTGCTACTTGAGGAGTCGGGGCTTCTGAATGTTCTTGCCTGGTCCACCTTAGGGATCTTGGCATCCGGGGATCCAGATCCTACCCGGCTCTGGAAGCCTTGTCAGTCCTTACTTCCTCTGGCTAGAGGCCCCAGCTGGTAGCCTTCACCACTCCAGGAAGGAATCCAGTTTCCCAGCCTTTACCCCCTTTAGAGACCCAGTTCAAAGCCCTGTTCCCCTCCAATAAATATACCCAGCCTCCTGGCACCCCAACATCTGCCCTCTTAGGGATTCAGGCACATGATTCCTCCTTTTCAGGGGCTCAGAATGCAATTCTTAAATCAATTCGCTGGCTTCTGCCCGTCCTCCCCCTTGAAGACCTAAATGCCCTGTCCCTGATCCTGTCTCCCCTCAGCGACCCAGGAGTTCAGACCCCACCTTCTGTACTGCTCATCAAAGCCATCTACCCCTGCCCTCCCTTCCAACAAGGACTCAGGCTCCAAACTTCCATCTCCTGTCTTTTGCCTCCACAAAGATTCAGGAGTCCAGTTCCCCAACTCTGACCTCCAAAGTATCTAGCTGCTCAGCTGTTACTCTTAGGGACCCAAGTCCCTACAGCCTCACTATTGCCCATCAATTCTGGTGGCCTTGAAAAACCCCTGCCTCATCCCCATATCAGCTCAGATTTTGGGCTTCCTGGGGTTTCCAATATTTTCCCCTGAGACCCAGGTTCTTGAGATGCTTCCAGCACCCCATTATGATTTTTTCATATCGTGATGCCCTATCCTTCAAGTACATTCTCAGATTGATAAGCCGAGCATACATCCCTTCCTCCAGATGTGCTCTGTGACCTAGGTTCATTTCGTGATCTAGAATTGTCTTCTATATTTCCAACTAAACAGGCACCCTGGCAGTGCTTCGTGGAATTCTTTCTAAATCCTAGAATACTCCCAGTGAACATCTCTGTTCCTTTTTCACCCAAGGTATGTTCTAAATTCTAGGTTGGATGCTAAATTCGAATCATGATGTTCCCCAGGTAAATTCAAATTTCTAGTTAGTGCTCCCAAGCCAAGCTCCCAGCCCACTTTCCTCTCCTTAGATATGTTCCTTCCTCCCCCACAGATCTTAGTTCCCTGACCAGGGATCCAACCCAGGCCCCAGCAGTGAAAGCGCCTAGTCCTAACCACTGGACCGCCAAGTAATTCCTGACATATTCCAATTTTTAAGAAGCCAGTCTTTGCTTATTTTCTTTTAAAATTTCATTTTGGGTGTGTTCTAGGTTCTAGCCAATCCTTGGCATTGTTCTAGATTCTGTTGTTTTCCCAGGGGCATTCTCTGCTAGAATGTGTGTGTGTGTTCCATTTATGGGCTCTAGCTTTTCTCCAAACCACGTTATCAGTTCTAGGATATGCTTCCGTATTTCATTTTATTTATTTTTGGGCTTTGCTGTGAGGTATGCAGGATCTTAGGTCCCCAACCAGGGATCGAACCTACACCCTCTGCAGTGAAAGGCAGAGTCTTGACCACTGGACCACCAGGGAAGTCCCTGAACCTCCCTATTTTATATACCATCCAGTTCTACAGTCTTAAGTCCCCAGGATTACACTGCACCTTCCTTCTTCAGGTTCTGTATTCTAAGCCCATCCATCCCCACCTTCTCTATCTTTTCCCTCAGTGTGACCTTGGCTCAGAACTTGTCCCCTGGTGGATTGTGGGCTTCTTCCATCTGCCACTTCAGCATTCTAAACATGCTCTAGGCCCTCTCTTGTTCTGGAGTCTTCAGCCTAGAAATGTCCTCATTTCTAGAACACACCACCCCCACCCCCACCTCCTTTGCCAGCTCAGTCCTTATGCCAGTAAATTCTCAATTGCCAGAATGCCTCCTTCAGCATTCTCCCCCAGGCAATTCTAAGTTCCAGGCAAACTCCTTGCTATTTTCTAGGTTTTTTTCCTTTGCTCCAGGGCATGTTCTGAATTCTAGAGCAAATATTCTGCCCTCTGAGTTCTAACATTATCTAGACATGTGAAGAAACCAAGAATGTGACGTCTGTTATATTCTGTGTTATATTTTCGTCCCTGGTAGGTTCTGAGTTCTTGTTTGTCTTCTGACTTAGGTTTGTTAAGCATTGCGTTAGGTCTGTCCTTAGATATCATCTCCCTCCCCTCTATGTTTGGGGTTCTGAGGGTGAGCCAGACACTCTTTTAAGTTATTGGATTGCTCTTGGCTGGTTCACGGTTCTAGACCTGGGTTCCAGAATATGCCCCTCTATTTGGCCCCATGTGAGGCTCTTACCCCAAGCACATTGTATATATGGAAGCATATATCCTTTCTGCATGCTCTATTGTGTCTAGAGTCTACAGTCAGCCTTGTTGAGTTTTGCTTCCTTCTTAGGGAATCTGAAGTTCTAGAGCAGCCTCCTGAAAACATCCCTAGCTGCATCTCATGAGTAGGTTCTGAGTTTTAGATACCATGCTAATTTTTTTTTTTTTTTTAATTTCCTTAAGTCTGGCTTGCTCTCTTATAAACATTTTCTTGAATCTGACCTCTCCGTGTTTGGACTCAGATGTCTAGATTTCCAGATATACCTCTTCAAAGACCCAAGGGTACAGGCATCTAGTTGTCTCCTCTCCCAGGTCCTGGGGCTCTCAGTCCCTACCTCTCCTCCCTGGAGTCCAAGGTTCCAGTCCCAGGCTGTAGATATAGTCCAAATATTGGGTGGGGCTGGGAATTATCCACTCTGAGAACCGGTTATTCCTCTGCCTGAAGGGAGAGAAAGAAAGGAGAGAACAGAGTGTAAGTCCCTCCCGCTTTCCGCTGGGCCAGCCAGACCTGTCTGACCTGATGTGAGCAGAGGGAGTGTCTCGGAGAGCTCCCTTCATCCCCGCCCACAGCTCATGCACCCAGACTCCTGGGGCCTGGGGGCCTGGATTCCGAGGGAAGAGAAATCTGAAGGCTGAGATTTCTGGGTATACGGTTGGAGATTGAAAGCCCAGGCTCTTGTGCCCTGGAAGGAGAGGGATCTGGTCTCGGACTTCTGGGTCTGGGAAAGAGAAGGATGGAGGCTCAGACTCCTTTCTCTGGGAGACAGAAGGGACAGGGGAACCTAGATTCCTGTGACCTGAGGGAAGAAGTAGCTGGATCTAGGATTCCTGTGTAGTGTGAAATGGCTAGCATGGTCCATGCCATCTTTTTTTCCCCTCTGCCTGGAGAGAGTCTTTAGATTCTCCTGTAACTAGATATCTGGTCAATTAAGGAGGCAGGAATTGGGCTGAATAGCAGTTCAGGGCCATCCCTGTGACATTATACAGCTGACTACCTACCAGTGACCTCCTGAAGACATAGTCTTCCTCTCCTGGGCCTGAGTTTTCTCATTCATACAGTGAGGTTGAAGGGAATTCTCAGCAGGGCCAGAATAGGTAGACTGATTTTCCCACAGTGCCAGTGATGGGCGGGGCCTGAGCCCCTTGCAGGGGCGGGATTTGGACTGGAGGGGAGTGCTAGTGCACCCAGTCATGTCCGACTCTTTGGGACCCGATGGATTTCCCAGGCAAGAATACTGGAGTGGGTTGCCATTCCCTTCTTCAGGGGATCTTCTCCACCCAGGGATCGAACCCGTGTCTCCTGCATTGGCAGGTGGATTCTTTACCACTGAGCCACCTGGGAAGCCCTTGGGTGGGAGGGGAGGGGCTTCCAAGCTTTCCACTTTCTCTCAGGGAGTGGGTCACTCGGCTTTGGTTTCTCTCAATAGGCTGAGTCTAGATTTGCTGCCCGTTGTCAGATGAAGTCTGACCTCAGTTTCTCCAAGTGCTCTCACCCAGGTCTGGTTTCCTGAGAGCATTGGGTTTCCGTTTATCTTGCACCATGATCGGAATGGATGGGTTTCCGTTTCTGTTGTGCACTTGCTTGGGTTGTCTAGCCTCAGTTCTCACTATGTAGTATCCCAGTGACCGTGCCTCAGTTTCGTTGCCTGCGCTCTGACGAAGCCGCTCTCGGTTCCCTGGCCCCTCCCGGTACACGCAGGCCAGCACCGCCGCCATGATGTGCGAGGTGATGCCCACCATCAGCGAGGATGGCCGGCGGGGCTCGGCGCTGGGCCCGGACGAGGCTGGCGGCGAGCTGGAGCGCCTCATGGTCACGATGCTCACCGAGCGCGAGCGCCTGCTGGAGACGCTGCGCGAAGCGCAGGACGGGCTTGCTACGGCGCAGTTGCGGCTGCGCGAGCTGGGCCACGAGAAGGACTCTTTGCAGCGGCAGCTCAGCATCGCGCTGCCCCAGGTCTGGGCGGGGCCAGGGCGGGGCCTGAGGGAGGCGGGGCCTCGGCTCGCGAAGGCAAGGGGCAGGGCGGCCGGAAGGGGCGGGACTTGACTCTTGGAAGGAGGAGGGGCTTGCCTCTAATGGGCGGGGCCTAGGTCGCTTGAAGGGGCGGGACTTGGCCAAGAGGGGAGGGACTTACTAACCTCCCAGTCCTTTGGAATGAGGGAGATGGGAAAAGGATTGATCTGAATGTACAGTTCTGCTCACCACTGAACAGGAGTTTGCGGCTCTGACGAAGGAGCTGAACTTGTGTCGGGAGCAGCTACTAGAACGGGAGGAAGAAATTGCGGAGCTGAAGGCGGAGCGGAACAATACACGGGTGAGGCGTCTTGGGGGCGGGACTTAAGCGGGGTGGGCGGGGCCTTGGGTGTTGCAGCCTGACCCATCTTTTTATACCCTTTCTTGCCTTCCTTTCTTCTTCCTGCTTCCACAACTTGGGCGGGTCTCCTCTGGTCCCCTCCTTCCTTCATGTCCCCTCCCCTATCTCCATAACTGTTCTCATTTTCTGTACCACTTCTTCCTGACCGCCCCACCCCCGACCCGTTATCCCTCTCTTCTCCGGACCTGTTTCTCCACACCTCTTTACTTGGCTCCACTTCTTCCCTGTGTCTGCCCCACCTGTCTGAATCCTCTTCCTGCACTCTGCCTCTCTTCCCTTGACACTTTTCCTTGGCCCGGTGCTCTATCCCTGTAGCTTCTCCTAGAACACCTGGAATGCCTGGTGTCCAGGCACGAGAGGTCACTGCGCATGACCGTGGTGAAGCGCCAGGCCCAGTCTCCGGGCGGGGTCTCTTCCGAGGTGGAAGTACTCAAGGCTCTAAAATCCCTCTTCGAGCATCACAAGGCCCTGGATGAGAAGGTATGAGAATCAGAAGAGACTGCATATAGAACAGAAACCTGTGGTCGGCTGGGCTGTCCTGAATGGCAGAAATTCTGGCTGTGATTGGTTGGAAATAGCCCAAGTGGGAAGAATGTTGACTGTCTTGAAATTGATTGAAACAGACTACTGCTGACTGAGACCTGATAATGGAAAAAAGTAATAGGATAGGGGTATACCAGGGGGTGAAGCTGCCTTGCTAGCTGGTTGGGGCTGCACACCTATTATAAATAGAGGAATGATAATGTCATCCTATCAGGTCCATCCCAAGGTGTTCTGCATCAGCTGTCCTTGATCAGGTCTGATCTCCATCTCACTTGGTCTTGCCCCCATCCTCAGGTCCGAGAGCGGCTGCGAATGGCGCTGGAGCGGGTGGCAGTGCTAGAGGAAGAACTGGAGCTGAGCAATCAGGAGGTGGGGGTGTAGCCAAGAAGGAGGCGGGACTAATGAACTACCAATGGGGTGGAGCTGATTGGATGGGTCCTAGAATCTACTGGGGACAGGACTAGGGCACAGGACCAATAGGGTTGGACTGTGGAGAACCAGGTTCCTAAGGTGAAATTCACTGGGCAGGACTAAGGGGAGTAGAGTACCGCTCTGTGACAGTGAGACTAGGGTTAGAACCAGGGCTGGGGGCGGCTAAGGGAAAGAACTGACTTCGGAGGAAATGGTTGGGTGGGGTAAGTCTGGGCACAAGGAGGCTAAGGTTAAGATTAAGGGTGGCTTCCTCTCTGGTGGGTGGCTAAGGAGAGACAAGGACACAGGGCCGAAGGGTAGACTATGGAATAAGGGTAGGCCCAGCAGGACCAGAGCCAGTGGGAAGTAAAACAGGGATTCTAGGACCCCCTTCACTCTGATCTCCCTTTCCTGTTGCCAGACTCTGAGCCTTCGAGAGCAGCTGTCTAGGCGCCGGTCGGGGCTAGAGGAGCCCGGCAAGGATGGGGATGGGCAGGTAAGAGGTGGACATCTTTCCCTCTCTTTGCTCTTCACTGGCCCCCACCCCTGTGGTCCTACTCAGCCCCGTGACTTTGCGATGGTCCCTTTAATGTTTGGTATGATTCTCACAGACCCTAGTCCATCTGAATCCCTCAGACTCTTGCTGACCTTTGACCTCTGATTCAGGTCAGCTAGCTAAATTTGTGATCTCCATGGCCCTTAACTGATCTTTGATTCCCCCTCACCCCTATCAGCTTTCTCTTTGCATTCTATCTCTGTTACCTGATCTGAGTTCTGTGCTTTCCTTCCTCACTGTCCCCATTCCAGACTCTTGCCAATGGCCTGGGTCCTGGTGGGGATTCGAACCGGCGCACGGCGGAGCTGGAGGAGGCCCTGGAGCGGCAGCGGGCGGAGGTGTGCCAGCTGCGGGAGCGCTTGGCGGTGTTGTGCCGCCAGATGAGCCAGCTGGAGGAGGAGCTGGGCACCGCCCACCGCGAGCTGGGTAAGGCCGAGGAAGCTAACGCCAAGCTCCAGCGCGACCTCAAGGAGGTGAGGCCGGAGCCCCTGCTGGGCTGCCCTCTGTCCCTCCCCCCAACCCTCCCTGTTCCCTTCTACCC
Source organism: Bos indicus (assembly GCF_029378745.1). Taxonomy (NCBI): domain Eukaryota; kingdom Metazoa; phylum Chordata; class Mammalia; order Artiodactyla; family Bovidae; genus Bos; species Bos indicus. Next base: position 56,203,418 of record NC_091777.1, read on the forward strand.
ATAGTCACAGAACTCATGAACCTGGATTCAGTCCACAAGGTGTGCGGATTCTTCTCTCTGAGCTTGTTTCCTCACCTGTAAAATGGGATTTATGGCCCTTGTCAGAGAGTTGGTACATGGCACATACATGGTAGTCACCCAGTATCTGGTCGTAGTTTTTATGTTACCGCTGGGAAATTCTTTCCCACCTCTTAGCTGAACTCCATTGGCTGTATTTCACCCCATCCTGGCTGACGCTCCTTGATCTCAACTCCCACGCTGCAGGGACTGCTGAGAAATGTAGGGCATGGATTCTTTAAAGCACTGAATGAGAAAGAAGAGAGAGCACTTTTGCTTTCATCATCCACTGGGGCTTTTACCTCGGATTTGAAGTGTGGATGGCCCGAGGGCTTATTAGGAAGTGTGGTCTCACCACACCGGCCTCCAGGCAGATGTTCATCCCCCACGATACCCTGGAACACCTTCTCTGGTTTTATAAACCTGTGCTACCCTGGGAGGTCTTGGGAGATTTTGCCTCCCAGATGGAAAGGACATTTGTTTTCTGTGAGACCCTAGGGCATTTGCTCTGTGATTCTAAATCTGAGTTGTGCCAGAAGTTGCTGAAAAATATAAGACTTGGGTTTTTGAGTGGGCCAAGAAGAGTGGAGACTTTCCATCCCCTGGGCCTTAGGTCATCCGTATGATAAGCTAGTACTGTCCCAGAAGTTTATGGGAGGTGCTGCACCGCCATTTTATCTGTCAGGTGGCAGAGGGCAGGCAATGTAATGTTGGCTATTCTCAGGAGCTCTTGGCAGGTGTGGTTCCATCTTTCTGACCCCCAGATGGCAGGGGACTTCATTTCCCAGTGTACCCTGGGGTGCCTGAATTGAGGTTCTAAGCCTAGGCTACCCACAGGACCTAGTGGGAGCTGTAGTCCACGCGGTCCTTTGTCACCTCTGCAGGCGCTGGCACAGCGGGAGGATATGGAGGAACGGATCACAACCCTAGAGAAGCGCTACTTGAGTGCCCAGCGCGAGGCCACCTCTCTGCACGACGCCAACGACAAGTTGGAAAACGAGTTGGCCAGCAAGGAGTCATTGTACCGACAGGTGAGGGCACGGCCGGGGAGGGGCGGAGGGGCGAGGCTGTGGCCCATGTGACCAAGCTCCTCCCTTTCCCTTGTCTGTGTCCCCCAGAGTGAAGAGAAGAGCCGTCAGCTGGCCGAGTGGCTGGACGACGCCAAGCAGAAGCTCCAGCAGACACTGCAGAAAGCAGAGACCTTGCCAGAAATTGAGGCCCAGCTGGCCCAGCGCGTGGCGGCTCTCAATAAAGTGAGGGAGACCTGGGGCGGGGCTTTGAGTCTCTGGGGCGAAGGGGTGGGGCTTAGGGGAGGCGGGGCCTAGAGGCTGGAGGGGTTGAAGACCTACAGCCTGAATTCAGATGGAAAAGGCAGGGCCTGGGATCTAGAAAGGGACGTGACTTAGAATGGGGGAAAGGCCTAGAGGTTTGGTGGAAGGTGGTGTTCTCTGCTAAGTCGCCCTGTGGACTGTAGCGCCCGCCAGGTTCCTCTGTCCATGGGATTCTCCAGGCAAGAATACTGGAGTGGATTGCCATTTCCTCCTCCGGGGGATCTTCCCGACTCAGGAGTGTTTTCTAGTTTGGACTAAAAGGATGGGTGGGACCTGAACTGAGAAGGGGACAGAGCTTATAGAAGAGGGCAGGGCTTGAGACTCAAGTGCAAGGTTTGGAGTTTTGTTGGACAGGAGCCTAGAGCTCCAGGGGCGGGGCCTGGAAGCCAGCCTTGGAGGAGGTGGGGCCTGGGGCCTGAACGGGTCCTAGTGGAACAGTCAGATGCCATGGGTTCCACCTTCCAGGCTGAGGAACGTCATGGGAATTTTGAGGAGCGGCTTCGGCAGCTGGAGGCCCAGTTGGAGGAGAAGAACCAGGAGCTGCAGCGGGTGAGGGGGCTTTGAGGCTTGGGGGATGAGCCTTAGATGAGAAGGTGGGCTGAAGTGGGTGGGAGCTGGGAGCAGGGGCAGCGCTCAGGGTTCCAGCACCTGTGCCCTGCTCTCCTCTGGGCAGGCCCGGCAGCGGGAGAAGATGAACGATGACCACAATAAGCGGCTGTCCGAGACAGTGGACAAGCTGCTGAGCGAGTCCAACGAACGACTGCAGCTTCACCTCAAGGAGCGCATGGGGGCCCTGGAGGAGAAGGTGCGCCCCAATCTAGGACTCCCATAAACTGGAATCTTGGGGGCCCAGACCTTTCCCCAAACCATTATCTGAGATCTCCTCAAATCTAGGCATCCGGAATTCGAATCTGACAGACTGCTCTATTGCTGGGACCAGCACTATTTCACCTGAACACCCTAGAGCTGAATTCTGGGGCACCTATACCCTGAATTCTTGGCGTTTCCCCAAGCCTATAGCCCTATGGGCCCTCAAACTCTGAATCTGCTGAAATTACACAGGATGCTGAATTCTGGGCTCCTAGGGACTTCCCCTCTTCAGCAGCATCTTCACTCCACAACCCTCTAGCTCACCATTCCAATCCACCCATTCCCCTTGGGGTCCCCTCAGGCCTGCCTCTGTGCACTGGAGGCTTCTTCCAGGTTCTGGCCCCTCACTGCACCCCTGTCTCCCTACAGAACTCACTAAGCGAGGAGATTGCCAACATGAAGAAGCTTCAGGATGAGCTGCTGCTCAACAAGGTAGGGAGGAGCGTGGGGGGTGAGGGCCAGAGAAATGGAGCAGGCTTTACTGGGGCTGGAATCAGCCCGGCTGGGAGGGACCGATCTCAGAAGGGGGCAGATTCTGACCTGGCCTCTCCAACCTCCTCCCCCAGGAGCAGCTCCTGGCTGAGATGGAGCGGATGCAGATGGAGATTGACCAGCTTCGGGGGAGGCCACCGTCGTCCTACTCCAGGTGACAGTAACTTTCCTGTGCCCATGGGGCCCCCTTGGCCAAGCACATCCCTTCTGCTTCCCAAGTCTCCCGATTCCCCTCCCTGTCCTCCTGAGACTTCCACTGGCCCCTCTTATTTTTGACCCCTGATTTCATGATCTCTGGCCCCAGACCCTTTTTTCCTGACTTTTAACATAAGATCCTTCTTCCAGTCCTCTGACCCCAAGCCCTTCCACATGACCACTGACCTCTATTTCCTTTTCCTGACCCCTTGGTCTCCACCCTCTCCATGCCCACAGATCTCTCCCTGGCAGTGCCCTGGAGCTCCGTTACTCTCAGGCACCCACCTTACCTTCTGGTGCCCATCTGGACCCCTATGGGGCTGGCAGTGGCCGGGCAAGCAAGAGGGGCCGCTGGTCAGGGGTCAAGGATGAGCCCTCTAAGGTCAGCAGCCACTTCTGGGGCCTGGACTGAGCAGGGCCTGGGAGGGCAGCAGTAGGAGGTGGTTCCCAGTATGCAGGGCTCTGGGTGGGGACTAGTGGAGAAGTAAGGCTTCCTGGGCCCACACTGTCTTCTCTTCTTTCATCATCCCCACTTGCCTTGATGTCTCCTCGCGTGGATGTCCTGCTGCCTGGTGAGAACTTTAGAGGAATGATGGGCTGGGAAGAGGGTTTTGGGGGAGATGATGTGCAAGGTGTAGAATCCTAGAATGGATGGGGCTAAGTGAAGAAAAGAAGTGAGCTGTGTCAAAAGAAACAGTGGACTCAGGGGAGGTTGTGGGGGGTGTCAGGGGGGGTCAAAAAAGGGCCCCACCAAGAGAGAAAGGTGGGCTGGGGAAACTGTGGGGACTGGATCACAGGGTGAGGGCAGTTAGTGTCAACGGATGAGGGCAGGGTCACGGAGGGTGGGAAGGGTCCGGAGCAGTGAGGGAAGACACAGCATCTGCCTTTGGCTCCTGTCCACCTGCCATCCTTCTGTCTCCACACAGAGACAGGAGTGGGAGAGGTCTGCCCCTGCGGGGTCCATGCCACCTCCATTCCCTGGCGAGCTGGATGGCTCAGATGAAGAGGAGGCCGAGGGGATGTTTGGAGCTGAGCTCCTGTCCCCCAGTGGGCAGGCAGATGTTCAGACACTGGCCATCATGCTTCAGGAGCAGCTGGAGGCCATCAACAAAGAGATCAAGTGAGCACTGGCCCAGTTCTTTCTCGTCCTGCCTGAACTAAGCCCACAGCCCCTCTGGCTCTGGAGACTGATCTGAATACCTAAGCCCAACTCCTTTCCTAATCATCCTCAAGGAGTTCTCCCAGCCCAACACTATTCTGGAATAGTCTGAGGAAATACCCAGAAGTCTCCTATGTGCTACTTATACATTATACACCTCCCCACCCCAAACAGTACTCACAATTTCCCAAAATACCCAAGACTGCATCCTCAGATACCAAAAATCACAATCCAGTCCATCAAGAGTCCTCCATTATATCACAGCTTTCATGACTTCAAGCAGCCATTACCCAGAGACTCCCAGTACCCTAAGAATCTCTACACGAGGTCCCCAATCCAAAACACCTCAAGAACCTCGACTCTAGATAACAAGAACTTCTACCTGATATAACAAAAATCCTCAGTTTATTAAGACTCCCCCATCACGTAAAGTCTACTTGGATTCCCCAGCAATTGCCCTACTTAGCAATTCTCTGATAACACACTTTGCATGGGCCCCAGCAAACATATCAACCTGACCACCATCTTCCATTCCAACTCATTCTGACTGGAGATATTGACTCTCACCAAATGTCTCTATGACCTTCCCAGATCCCAGATTGACTTCAGAGTCCCTGATCTCAGCCTTCTCTTATTATGAGCTTGCTCTTTGTATCCTCCTTAGAACTTGACCTCTTGCCCATGGTCATCCATTTATGATTTTCCAGAGCCACTTGGTCATCATCAGGGTCATCCTGAGGCACACTCTGGTCATCCTGTCATCCCTAATCTTTCCACGACCTCCAGAGCCTAACATGATCCCTTGACTCCCTTTGAACCTGTGAGGCCATCAGGGATCCACCAAGACCTCACTGTGCCTTCCCCAGAATTATTTTTGCTCCACCAAGCCTTCCTGGTCCATCAGGATCCCCAGACTCCTCCTTTTGGACGTGCAGTGCAGCATGTGGGATCTTAGTTCCCCAACCAGGGATTGAACCTGCATCCTCTGCATTGGAAGCATGGAGTCTTAACTTCTGGACCACCAGGGAAGTCCCCCCAGGCTCCCTCTCCTGTTGCCTGCCTCAGTCCTCTCATCCCGTCTCCCCATTTCTCTCCTCAGGTTAATCCAAGAGGAGAAGGAGACAACAGAACAAAGGGCAGAAGAGCTGGAGAGCCGGGTGTCAGGCTCCGGCTTGGACTCACTGGGCCGCTACCGCAGCAGCTGCTCACTGCCCCCCTCCCTCACCACCTCTACCCTCGCCAGCCCCTCCCCTCCCAGCTCTGGCCACTCAACACCCCGTCTGGCACCCCCTAGCCCTGCCCGTGAGGGCACCGACAAAGCTGTGAGTATTCTTAAGTCTCCTCAGCTTGGTGGTGATGGTGGTGGTGGTGGGAGGTCATAAACAGGGCTCTCTAACAAACAGCAACGATAATCATCACACCAATGATAGCAACCTTAGCTTCCCCTAAAAGCTCAACTCAGAGGGCAAAGGAGGACTTCCCTGGTGGTCCAGTGGTTGGGAATTTGCCTGCCAGTGCAGGGAACACAGATTCGATCCCTTCTCCAGGAAGATTTCACATGCTGGGGGGAGGCTAAGCCCATGCACCACTATTGAGCCTGTGCCCTAGAGCCCATGCGCCACAAGAGAAACCACTACAATGAGAAGCCCGTGCACTGCAGCTAAAGAGCAGCCTGTGCTCACTGCAAGCAGAGAAAGCATATGCATAGCAATGAAGACCCAGTGCAGCTAAAAATAAATAATTCTCAAAATTTAAAAAAGGGGGCAAAGGGGAGGCTGAGTCACTAGATTCCTGAACCCTAACTTGTACTTTAGTCAGACCTGATCTACTTTTACCTATTTTATGCGTTAAATTTCTGCATAGGATTTTTATTTTTAATTTTTTGGCCATGTCATGCAGCTTTCTGGATTTTAGTTCTCCAACCAGGGATCAGACCCTGGGCTCCAGCAGTGAGAGGACCAAGTCTTAACCACTTAACCACTGGATACAGAATATATATATTCTGTGACTAAATGTACATTTGAGAACTATTATAATGGCCCCAGAATTGACCTTAGAGGCAGGCACAAGAGCTATAACCCTGTTTTATTGCCTTAAACTCAGCTTTCCTATTTTCAGAACTTGTAAGTCATTAGATTTTCTTGAAACTGAGCAGATCCCACTCCTGACACCAGAAGCTAAGGTAGTAGAAATATGGGCTCATCAAGCTCCAGGGGGACTGAAGTTATTGCCTTTATATTTCTGCAATTCACTCCCACTTAATCTAGCCTATCTTTAGAAGTGATAGTCCAAATCAGGGGTATCCTAGACACCTGGTATACCTCCCAACTAATGAGGAGCCCCCAACATGATCCCTCTGACTCAGTAGCAACTCTGCCTGTCTACAGAATCATGTCCCTAAGGAGGAAGCTGTGGCTCCCCGAGGGGAGGGGCCGGCAATCCCAGGAGACACCCCACCTCCCACTCCTCGCTCTGCCCGCCTTGAGAGAATGACACAAGCCTTGGCACTGCAGGCGGGATCCCTGGAGGATGGAGGGCCATCACGAGGAAGGTCAGTAAGAATAAGGGATGAGACAGGGAGGGACTTGCTTGGGAGGAGGAGATGGGAGTGGACAAAGACTTGGAACCTACCAGATGGGATCTACCTTCACTCTGTCCTGCTCACCCAGTGAGGGCACCCCAGATTCCCTGCACAAAGCTCCCAAGAAGAAGAGCATCAAGTCGTCCATAGGCCGTCTCTTTGGCAAGAAGGAGAAGGGGAGAATGGGACCACCAGGTCGGGACAGCTCTTCTCTGGGTGAGTCCCCTGATTTCCTCTCCCTTTCTTTATTCCTTCCTTCCTCCTCCTTTACATATTCACTTGACATACAGTCCTGTCCACAATCATTTGGTAATGCATTTTGAGCACTGGAACCTTGGCAGAAGTCGAGGGGAGAAGGGGCAAGAAGGGTACTCTGACGCCTGCCTGAGTGATGGTTGGACAAATGAATTTATTTCATTTACCTGTTTTTTTTTGTTTTTGTTTTTGTTTTTTTTAATAGAGAGGAGCTTGCTTGTCTGACTTGTGAAATCCAAGTTAGTCAAATTTTCAGGAATTTTATGAGCTGCTTTGACATCACATTCGGTAGCCTGAAATTGGTGGGATTATTTACACCATGGAAACTGGCAAATACTACCAATCAGGAAATACCTCTTCGTCCCCAGGGAGCCAGTTGTTAAGAACTTAGCAGCATAGCACTGCCACCTTTACCAAGGCCAGCCCAGTGCATCAGCTCTATTTGGGGGGTTTCTCCAATTCTTTGCCTAGGAGGTGGCATTGCTTCCTGTGTGGTTTTATCACTCCCTCTGTGTGGCCTCATTTACTAATCCCTCTGGGCCTCTGCTTTCCTGGCATCCTTCTCAACCCCCCAGCATCAAAGATTCTGCCTCCCCTCTGAGACTCTCCAAATTTTGGCCCCTCCCTGCCTCCAGCTGGAACACCCTCAGACGAGACACTGGCCACTGACCCTCTGGGGCTAGCCAAGCTGACGGGCCCAGGAGATAAGGACCGGAGGAACAAGAGGAAGTGAGTGTGGATGTGTGGTGTGTGTGCGGGGGAGGGTTGGTCATAAGTAAGAAAATTCTAGGAGGGGGCGTCCAAGATCCTGAGCGTGCTTGGAAATTTGGGAACTCCTAGAGGGTTGGGGTTTTTTTCCCTCCTCTTTTCATTTGTTTGGTGTGTGTGTACATGTGTGCTGGGGGAGGGGGATTATAAAGAACCACAGTATTTGTGTTCTTTTACCTTCTGCCACGTTTTCTACATTCATAAAAGTTGTTTTTGTGGATGGGGCCGGGGAGCAGTTGGTGAAGGGAGCTATCTGAGAGGGCTAGGTGTATCTACCCCTGAGACCTCCTGCCATGGCCCTCTCTCTTCAGGCATGAACTTCTGGAAGAGGCCTGCCGTCAGGGCCTGCCTTTTGCTGCCTGGGATGGGCCCACTGTGGTCTCCTGGCTAGAGGTACTGGGGTCCAGAAATGTCCTGAATCTTCATCCCCAATCCCTCTGAGAATCCCATGGTCAGGGCTGGCTGACCCTGTGCCATCCTCCTGGCCCAGAGGTGTCGGGGAAGGGAGCTGGGGGGTGAGGTCCTGGGAGGGGTCAGGTTTCTTGTGGACCTTCCTGTTGCTTTTTATTCCTTCTCCCCTCGCCCCTCACCATGCCCATCTTGCCCCTATTGTCTCTCTCTGTGTCTTCCCATGCCTCTGTCTCTGGGATTCTCTTTCTCTATTGTCTCTCTCTCTGTGTCTTCCCATGCCTCTGTCTCTGGGATTCTCTTTCTCTATTTTTCTGCCTCTCCTCATCTCTCTGTTTTTGTCATTCCCCGTACTTCTTCCCATGTCTCTCTCTCTCAATGTGCTTTGCTGCTTTCTCTCCGCCTCTCTGCCTCTCATCTCTGTCTCTCCCCATCCCTCTCTCCCTTCTGACTCTGGGCTCACCCTTCTCTGACTGTCCTTCGTCTCTTTGTGTTTCCCTCTGACTCTTGATGTCTTTGCCTCACTGCCAATTTTCTCATGTCTTTCTGTTTCTCCCCCACTTGCCTTTCCCCACCTCTCTGTCTCCCTCTCCCCCTTTCTTTCTGTCCTTCTCCCATTTCTCCTGTGATATATCTCTGTCTCTCTGTCTCATTTCCACCCCTTCCTCACTTTCTCCCTCTGGTCCAGCTGTGGGTAGGCATGCCTGCATGGTATGTGGCCGCCTGCCGGGCCAATGTCAAGAGTGGTGCCATCATGGCCAACTTGTCAGACACGGAGATCCAGCGTGAGATCGGCATCAGCAACCCACTGCACCGGCTCAAGCTGCGCCTTGCCATCCAGGAGATGGTCTCACTCACCTCACCCTCTGCTCCTGCCTCCTCTCGCACCGTGAGTGTCCAGAGCCAATCCCAGCCCCTGCTGGAGTAGCCAATCCTCAGAGTACTGTCCTCAGAGTAGCCAGTCCTGAGTCCGCTCATTCTAGCTCTGTCTTGTCAGATATACCCTGCTCCGCACAGTCTCTCACTGGATTATCTCTGAGAGTGGGACACCCTTCAGGTCTCTCTGCCTCCCCTCTACTTCCAACCCTCTGTCTGTCTTACACACCGCAGCAGAAGGATCCTATCCCGGAAAAAAAACCCAAATTCATATGGTTCTCTGCAAGTCCCATGATGAGGGGCCCCTTTCCCAGCTCCTTTTCTACTCTGCTCCTTGACATTTGCTGCTCCCTTTTCTTGGAGCACCCCTCCCTCTTTTTTACCTCCAAGGCTGGCTCCTACTCATCCCTGAGGTCTCAGCTCAAATGTCACCACCTCCAAGAGGCCTCCCTAACTCAACAGCTAAACTAGTCCCCAGCTCCATCATACATGAACACCTATTTTTTTTTTTTACCCCATGGCATTTACTGCCTTCTAACATTTTATCATTTTGTTCCATACAGAAAATGATGTGTTCCCATGCTTAATTCGGCTCCTCCAGGAGCACGACTCTCTTCCCCTCCCCTGTCCAGAAGCTCTTTCCCAACCTCCATAACACCTCTCACCCCTCAGTCCACAGGAAATGTGTGGATGACACACGAGGAGATGGAGTCCCTTACCGCGACGACCAAGCCTGTGAGTGCCCCCTGCCCGTGGCCTTGGGGGTGGCACTAACTTTCCCTGGGCAGGGGCCGGGTGGCGGGTGAGTCTGTGGCTGTCTGTCCGTCCGTTCGTCCTTCCCGCCCTCCTCCGCCTGCCCCTTAACCCACCCCTTCTCTCCCCTCTTCCCACTAACTGGTCAGGAGACCAAGGAGATCAGCTGGGAGCAGGTAGGGGGCGCGGGGCGGGCTGTGGGCGCATGAACAGGCTGTGCACGCTGCATGGACGCCCCTCCTTCTCCGAGCCCCGCCCCGCCCCGCCCCTCGCCGGAGCATTCCATCCTCACCGCGGGGGGGCGCTGCGCGGAGCTCTGCTCTGGGCTGTCACTGTGACTTGGTGGGGTCCGTGTAGAAGCCCGACTGTTCCATTGCCAGTGGTGCGCGGGTCATCCCACTATGGTCGGTTGCGCGGGCTCCAGGGGCTGTTTCATTGCTGTAACTAGAGGGAAACGCTGAGTGGCTCTTTGCCCTACGGCAGAGGGAAGTGAGGCTGTTCCCCTCACTTTGTACTGGGGCAAAAGGGAAAGCATTTGGGGCCGAGTTGCGGGTGGGCAGGGTACATCAGGCTGAGAAGAAGTTGGGTAGAAGGAAGTACATTTTATTCTCAAGAGGGCGAGAGGTATGAACTCACCTGAGTACAGGAGCTATGTTGGGTCTTTGTTTCCAACAGCCCAAGGTATGGATTGTTTGCTCATGCTGGGAGGAGTGAAGGACTTGGGGGTGGATCCAGAATATTGTCCTGGGCCAGATTGTAGCATCGGGCTAGAATTTCTCGGACAGCGCAAGAGTGGTAGATGAATCCGTTATCCTTTGTTGGGGAGGGAGCTACGCTGGAAGAATCTGTTGTGCGGACTTGGAGGAATAGTGATATTGGACTGATCAGTTGTTTTGAGTTGGGGACGATGCTAGACTAGTACTTAGATATACTGTTCAGATCACCTGAGGCTCTTGTGAGAATGAGGATTTCGATTCAGTAGCCTAGGGTCTGAGATTCTGCAATTTCAGCAAGTTCGCAAGTGATAATGATGCTTTGAGTAGACAAGGGCCTGTGTTGTCAGTATGAAGGAGAAGGAAACAGTTTTGGATTGCCCGTTGTCCTGAGCAGAGACTGGCCATTGTCCTGCTACGGGATAGAGAAAGAACAACCTTGGATTTGGGAGAGAGAGGGTGGTACTATACCCTTTCATACACACATGGGAAGGGGTCAGAAGGCCTGACTGCTCCCCCACCTGCCCATGGCCCCAGATCCTGGCATATGGCGACATGAACCACGAATGGGTGGGGAACGACTGGCTGCCCAGCTTGGGGCTGCCCCAGTACCGCAGCTACTTCATGGAGTCGCTGGTGGATGCCCGAATGTTAGATCATCTTAACAAGAAGGAACTCCGGGGCCAGCTCAAGATGGTGGACAGCTTTCACAGGTGAGTTGCCTGGCCAGTGGCGACAGTCCAAGTGGGGGAGGCCCCCACTTCTAGAGAGTCTTTGGCAAATAGGACCAGTGATGTGGGAATTAATTCATCTTGGACTATCTTTGGTCCTTTAGCCTGGATTGTTAGGAAATCCAGACTCCTGTGCCCCTTCCACCCATTAAGATGGCCCAGTAGGAATAGTCCAAGTCCTGAGACAGCTTGGCTAGCTGACCCCATACCCCTCACAGGCTGGCTAACAGGAACTGCTTTTTAAAAAATATCCCTGCTCCTGGGAAGGTCAGCAATCAATAGAACAGATCCAGTGGAGCAATTCCCCAGCCTCTCCCAGAAAACCACAAGCAACAGGGAAAACAGTCACTGGGGTTGTGGGGCTCTTCTGTGACTCTGCTATCTCTGCTACTCAGGGTGAGCCTGCATTATGGGATCATGTGTCTGAAACGGCTCAACTATGACAGGAAGGACTTGGAGCGGAGGCGGGAAGAGAGTCAGACCCAGATCCGAGGTGAGTAGAAAAGTATGAGTCCAGCTGGGAGCCATGTGGAGGGGTTTGGGACAGGGTTGGAGGAAGCATCAATAGGGAAGGGGAGGGAGGCCAGGGGAGACGGGGTGGAGACAGGAAGAGGAAATGGGGTTGGAGATAGAGGATAAATGAAGGACCAGGCCCCAGGAAGGGTGCAGCTGAGGGTCCCTTCCATCCCCAGACGTGATGGTGTGGTCCAATGAGCGGGTCATGGGTTGGGTGTCCGGGCTGGGCCTGAAGGAATTCGCCACGAACCTCACGGAGAGCGGGGTGCACGGGGCACTGCTCGCCCTGGACGAGACCTTCGACTACTCCGACCTGGCCTTGCTTCTGCAGATCCCCACGCAAAATGCACAGGTGAGCTGCCGCCGGGCCCGGGGCACACTGGGCATCCCCATCTTGCAGACTGCACGCTGCAGCCTCTCTCCCACCTCTCCCCTGCAGGCCCGGCAGCTCTTGGAAAAGGAATTCAGCAACCTCATTTCCTTGGGCACAGACAGGCGGCTGGATGAGGTGGGCGCAGCAGCAGCAAGCGTAGGGGACTCCACGCTCCCGGCCGCCCCTCTAGACTCGCAGCTAAAGGGGTGGGGCTTGATTGGCCAAGGAGTCGCGGTTGGAGGCGGTGCCAGGGAAGGGGCGGGGCTAAATGAGCGAAGGGAGCCGGAGAGGGGTGGGGTCAAAAAGAGGAGCGGAGTCCAAACGCGGCCCTAGTCCCTCACCAGCTGGCTGCACCCCTAATACCTAGGACAGTGCCAAGTCCTTCAGCCGCTCCCCATCCTGGCGGAAGATGTTCCGAGAGAAGGACCTCCGAGGCGTAACCCCCGACTCAGCTGAGATGTTGCCCCCCAACTTTCGTTCGGCCGCAGCAGGGGCTCTGGGCTCGCCCGGGCTCCCTCTCCGCAAGCTGCAGCCGGAAGGTGGGCGGATACCAAATGGGACAGCCTCTGCTCCCCTCCCCTTCTTAGGTGTCGGGGGAGAGACCATCTCCACATTCCAGCAGCCTTCCCGAGTTCTGAAATGGTCTAGTCCCTTTTTCCCCACCCACGACAAATGGACCGCTCCAACAAGCCAACTCCCTCCTTAGGGTGTGGAATGGATTAATCCCAGCATACCCCGTTTTCCAGGGTGGGAAATGAACTCGTCCAGTGTCACCTGGGGCATTTTGAAGGAATCGGAGGCTTTGAGAAAGGAATGGAAACTGGCTTGGAGGGAGTCAGGCAGTCGTTGGCTTCTCGGGAGGGAGAATCCAAGGGAGGACGCTTAGGTGGAGGAGGAACTGGGCAGGGGTGTGTGTGTGTGTGTGAGGGGTGTGTGTGTGTGAGGGGTGTGTGTGTGTGAGGGGTGTGTGTGTGTGTGTGAGGGGTGTGTGTGTGTGTGTGAGGGGGGTGTGTGTGTGTGTGTCGGGGTGTGTGTGTGTGTGTGTGTGTGTGTGTGTGTGTGTGTGTGTGCGTGCGCGCGCGCTTGCGCTTGCGCTTTGCTGAACCAATGCTCATTCTCCCTCCAGGCCAGACTTCTGGGAGTTCCCGGGCAGATGGCGTTTCTGTCCGGACCTATTCCTGCTAGTGTAGGCTTCCAGGTGAGGACCGTACTGGGCGATCTTGGGGATCGGGGCGGCACAGTGGATCTTCACGCCTGGCGTCAATGCAGGTGACCTCACTCGGACGGAAGAACCTTTCAGAGGCTGGGCTGTTCCCCCTCCTGCCCACAGTATGGTCTCGCCGGGGAGAGTGTACTGGGGAGCTCGCGCCGCGGACTGGACCATCTGTACAGACGAACGGGGAATGCTGGTCCCCGCCTCACAAATGGACTGGGCCTGGACCAAACCACATGCACTGGACTGAGAGGGGGGAAGAAGAGGGCAGGAAGAAATCCCGCCCCAAACTTCCGCCTCCCTATCCTCTACTTTGTAATTTATTGATCAGTTTCCGATGGGAGATGGGTGCCCTTTCCCCGCGGGAAGGGGGCGGGGCTTCCCTCCCGGGCCGCATGCGGGGAGAGGCTGACCCCTCCTCTTTCTTCTCAATTGCGGGGCCCAAGTCTTCCTTCTTCGTCCGAAAGGAGGGGAGGGGGGACTCGCTGCTAAAAGCCTCGCCCCTTGTGCCACTCAGCCCCGCCCCGCCGCGTCCCGTCGCTGGTGCCTGGGGTCAGCTGCGGGCGGGGCTCCCTCTCTCTCCCCAGTGTCTCGTGTCCCCGAGGCCCCTCCGCCCCCCGTACTGTGGCCGTGTTCGTGCCCCGGGGGTACGGGGTGCAGAACTGAGCTCCCCGTTCCGCTCCGGCTCCGGGGTTTGCATGGGAGAATCCTCTTTCCACGATGCCACTGGGCGACGTGGCGTGGAGGGAGGAAGGACGGTGGGGGAGCCCTCGCCCCCGACTCTTGGTCGGCCTCCCTGCCCCAGGCGTCACTCAGTGATCACGGGTAAAGAGAACTGTTTCAAAAAGCTCCCGTGTTGACTGATTTATTTATCAGGACCTAGTAACCAAACACCTCGAGGAGTTCAGGCCCCTTCTCCCTCAAATCCACGACCCCACGCCTGACAGTGAGGTCTCGGGGAGCACGTTTATTCAGAGAAATAAATATGGCTCGTGGAAAGGGGTTGGAGGGCCAGGGAGGTATGTCTGCGCCGCAGCCACGAGGCTGGGTCAGGGTTCCGGAGTTTCCAGCATGTCTGCCAGGGCTCTGGAGAGAAGGACGCAGAGATTGGATAGTCGAAGTGTCCCTAGCTCACCCCAGGGCGCTTAGAGGTCCTTAACCTGCCCATTTCACCAAGGGGGAAATAGAATCCCAGGGTTGTCTAGTAATTCATAGCGGGACAGCACCTTTCTAAAGGAGCCCTCAAACTTTCCCTTCCACATACTTACTGGTACAGGGACGAGGAGAAATAGTCGACGTAGCTTCCTGTGGGAGAGAAGAGGCTTGAGGGGTACACCACGGGTTAATTTGGGGGTCACTTTTCACTCAGTCCAGGATCAGGACTAACTCCACCCCCCTTTCTGGGTTCCTTCTCCCAAATGAATTCCTTCTTCCGGGACACCTTTGAAGGGCCCACTCCTTCCCCTCGGCTCTGGGTGTTCTCATTCTTCAGGAGCCCCATTCTTGTTTTGGCCCCACCCTCTCGGTTCTCGGCTAGCCCCTCAATCCTCTAGGCAATCCTAACCCCTTTAGTTTTGGCATCTATCCCCAACCTTCCCTCTGTGCGGGCCCCACCCCTCAGTGCTCCTCCCATTCCTGTCAAAGACGCCCAGCCTGGGCCACGCCTCCCCACATAGCCACGCCCTACAGCCTTCCGGTCCCCTCCTCGGGTTGGCTCCGCCCCCACTAGGCCCCGCCCCTTCACCCGGGTTCCTCCTGGGCCCCGCCCATGCTCACCCGGGGAGCAGAGAGTTTCGCAGACCAGCGGGCAGAGGTAGCAGAACTGACAGTGCTGGGGGTGAGGACACGGAGAGAGAGAAATAGAAGGTGGTCAGGGGCGGGGTCAGGATGGGGCGTGGGCACTACGAGGGCAGGAGACTAGCTGCTGAGACTAGCTAGGTGGAGGTTAAGGTCAGAGGTAGGATGGGGTTTGGAGTCCAGGCTACATCAAGAGTAAGGGGTTAGGTCGGTTTGACGGCAGAGGGCAGGATTTGGGGCTGGGGTTGCTCAGCTGGTCCCGGGCCATCCTGAGCCTGGGGGATCCTTGGGTCTGGGAGAAGTCTCACCTGGCATTGGTCGCAATGCTCTCCCATGTTCTCCTCGTCACAGTGACAGTTCTCACATTCAGTGCATCGCTGGGGACCAGAGGAGCCAGGTTAGACGGAAATGTTTGGGAGCCATCCACCAGTTCTCCACCCTGCCGGCTGGACGTTTCCCCAACTTCTCAGCCTCCTCACCTCCAACACTGAGCTCAGTTATCTTCCCCCAACCTCCTTTCCACCCTCTCATTTCCCTATTGCAAGGTGCCGCGACATCACCTTGTTACTGTGGGCTGGACGTTCGGATACTCTCTTCACCTCCTCCCTCCCTGCTCTCCGTCTCCAGTCCTGTCCCACCACCTGCCCCCCCACCCCCCGGCTCTGCCTTGCACCCTCCTCCCTGTCCTCGGGTCTGCAAGTGCAGCTCAGGCCTCACCCTCCCACTCTTGAACCATTGTCCCAGCCTCCTCCCCAGCCTCCTGGCCTCCAGTCTGCCCCCCAGGTAGCCCCAGAAGTGTCTTTGTTCACTCAGAACTGTCGCTGATTCTCCTTTGCTCACGACCCTCCCAAGGCACACCAGAGCCCTGGAACAAAGTCTAGAAACAGCTTGGTGGGTGGATCTGGGTTGTAGACATACATTGCAGAAGGAGCAGTAGCCACACAGGGACCCTGGCTGGTAGTTCCCATACTCCTGGGCATCCTGCTGACCTGTGGGGACAAGAGGGCAGCAATGACCCAGGCTGACTCCGCTCCTCCCCACCCCCAACCAGTCAGATCACTCACCCGTGTCCTCGCCACTCTCCTCCTCACTGGAGGCACCTCCAGACACCTCCTTCCGGGTCAGCGGGTTGGGGATGATGGTGAAGGGGAGTTCATCTTCTTCGAGCCCCACCTCCTCTTTGTCTTCCTCCTGGTGGTCTTGGTTCAGTGGGACCCAAACCTTAGCTCTCTCTCCTCTCTTTTCCTCCTTCTCCTCTTCCTCCTCCTCCTGGCTCAGGCTGAGGCCATGCCCTTCCTCCTCATCTTCCTCATCCTCCTGGTCATCCAGGCTGCCATGGCGGGTGTCTTCTCCCTCTTCTGAACCTTCGTTGGCTTCTTCATGGGAGCTGTGATCCTCTTCCTTCTCTTCCTCGTCCTCCTCAGAATCGCTCTCCCTTAAATGGCTTCTATCCTTCACCCCGATATGTTCTGGGGACTGGGGGCTCATCTCTTCCTTGATGGACCCTCTGTGGCCAGTCCCCTCATCTCTGTGGTCTTGCTGCCTGTGGCTGGGAGCCTGGTGGCCAAGCCTGGCAGGGATGTCCTCATCTTCCTCCTTGGGGACTCCTTGGTGGTCATGGCCAGGGACTGCTTTTTTATAATCTTCTGGGAAGTCCTCCTCCTTAGCGCTCTTGTGGCCTTGGGGTTGGGGGCTTGCAACATGGTGGCTGAACTTGACTGTGATCTCCTCTTTCTCCTCCTCCTCCTCCTCATCTCCAAGGCCATGGTGGGTATGTCTGGGGGCCTGGTGCCAGTGTTCCGTGGACAGATCCTCATCCTCGTCTTCCTTGTTGCCACCATGATGGTGGTGATGTTCCTCTGAGTCATCTTCATCCTCCTCCTCCCCATGATCTCGGTGCCTGTGGACTTGATGTCTGTGCTCGGTGGAGACAACATCATCTTCATCTTCATCATCTTCTTCTTCTTCGTGGCCCTGGTGTCTATGGCTGGGGCTGTGATGGTGGTGATGTTCCTCTGAGTCATCTTCCTCCTCCTCCTCCCCATGGTCTTGGTGCCTGTGGACTTGATGTCTGTGCTCAGTGGAGACAATATCATCTTCATCATCATCTTCTTCTTCGTGGCCCCGGTGTCTGTGGCTGGGGCTGTGATGGTGGTGATGTTCCTCTGAGTCATCTTCCTCCTCCTCCTCCCCATGATTTCGGTGCCTGTGGACTTGATGTCTGTGCTCAGTGGAGACAATATCATCTTCATCATCATCTTCTTCTTCGTGGCCCCGGTGTCTGTGGCTGGGGCTGTGATGGTGGTGATGTTCCTCTGAGTCATCTTCATCCTCCTCCTCCCCATGATCTCGGTGCCTGTGTACTTGATGTCTGTGCTCGGTGGAGACAACATCATCTTCATCTTCATCATCATCTTCTTCGTGGCCCCGGTGTCTGTAGCTGGGGCTGTGATGGTGGGGATGTTCCTCTGAGACAGCCTCCTCCTCCTCCTCCCCATGATCTCGGTGTCTGTGGACTTGATGTCTGTGCTCAGTGGAGACAATATCGTCTTCATGATCATCTTCTTCTTCTTCGTGGCCCCGGTGTCTGTTGCTGGGGCTGTGATGGTGGTGATGTTCCTCTGAGTCATCTTCCTCCTCCTCCTCCCCATGATTTCGGTGCCTGTGGACTTGATGTCTGTGCTCAGTGGAGACAATATCATCTTCATCATCATCTTCTTCTTCGTGGCCCCAGTGTCTGTGGCTGGGGCTGTGGTGGTGGTGATGTTCCTCTGAGTCATCTTCCTCCTCCTCCTCCTCCCCATGATCTCGGTGCCTGTGGACTTGATGTCTGTGCTCGGTGGAGACAGCATCACCGCCATCATCGTCATCTTTGTGGCCCCCATGTCTGTGGCTGGGGCCATGGCCGCGGTCGTGTTCCTCTGAGCCGTTTCCGTCCTTCTGCTCCCCGCGGTCCTGGCGTCTGTGGACCTGCTGTCCATACCCAGGGGAGACATTCTCCTCTTCCTCGTCTTCATCTTCCTCTTCTCTGTGGCCTCGGTGGGCCTGCCTGACGATGTGATGTTGGTGATGCTCACTGGACACAACTTCCTCCTCCTCCTCGTCTTGATGGCTCTGGCTCCCGTGGCTGGGCAAGTGGTCCCCGAGCTCAGCTGAATCATCTGCATCTTCATTTCCGTGGCATCTGTGTCCGTGGGCCTGCTGAGCATGCTCGGGGTACTCCTCCTCGTCAGAGATGTTCTCATCTCCCACCTCGCGGCCTTGGTACCTATGGCCTTGAGATTCTCTGGAGACATCTTCATCCTCTTCTCCGTGGTCTCCGTGGCCCCGGAAATGGTGCCCATTGTCTGTGGAAACATCCCTGTTCTCATCTCCATGGCCTCCGTGGTGGTCAGACTTGCCGGAAACATCTTCTGAGGACCCCGAAGCTCCTGCATGGTCGTCCCAGTTGCTGGGGCCGGGTCCAGCCCCTCTCAGCTGCTGGGTCATGGCGGGGGGGAGGAGCAGGCTAGCCACTGCGGCCCAGAGGACAGAAGTGTGCAGCCATGGCCCGCAGAGGCCCATGGGGACAGACGGGCAGCAGAGCTGCTCCCAGGGCTGGCTCCCACTGCGGCTGTGGCTGCAAGGATGGATGTTGGGCTCCTTGTCCCTTTGGGGCTCCTTCCCTTTCTGGCTCCGTGTGTCGTTCCTTTGCTGTGTCCCTCCCCGTCTCTGCCCTCTGGCCCTCACAGTCAGCCCTGGACACCCCTCTGAGGCTGTCTTCAGAGTCCCCTGACCCCCCTCGCAGGCCCTCCCTCCCACTTCCCAGCCAATAGGGTCTCTCCCCTCCCCTTTCTGTGGCTAAATTTACTCTGGGCCCTGAGTTATTCTGGGTCAGTCCCCTCCTGCCCCTCCCCTCCTGCACCTCCTCCTCTCAGCTGGGAAGGGGGTGGATGAAGGGGTCTCTCTTTGGCCAGGAGAGAGGAGTCGAGGGTCTCTGACTTTGGGCTGCCAATGCGTTCATGTTTGGCAGCTGCCAAGACAATGGCTAGATTTTTAGTTGGCCAGTGTCGGGGAGCCTGGACCCCGGGGGAGGGGAGCAGGTGGGATGTATGTGAAGGGAGAGACCCCTGCCAAGGAAGGACTGGAGGGTTAGATTCCCGGGAGTTTCCGGCCAGAATGGGCTGCTCTGCTGAGATGGTGGATGCCAGAATGGAGGCCCTGGCGAGGGGTGAGAGGCATTCTGCTGCAGCACACATACCCGTGACCTCCTGTCCCTGGGACTCAGATCTGGGGGCAGGGGATGGGGCCAGGCCAGGGCTATAAATGTGGCGCAGGGGGGCGGGGGGCTCAGGTTACCCAGGCGGCCACAGCTGTCCCTGTCAGAGAGCTGGCAGGGGACATGCGGCCCTGCCCGTCTGCCTACCCACACCTCCCACTGCTCATCCCAGCACTGCCGCTCCAGCTCTTTGGGGTCCCAGCCTTCTTCACCTGCTCTCTCAGGACCCCTGTCCCCCGTCCTGAGGATTCTGTCCCCTTCTTCTCACTCTTGAGTGTGTCTGTGTGCACACTATCCACCTAGCCAAGCCTTTCTCACTGTCTCGGGTCAGTGTAGCCCTCCACCCATCCAACTCTCTGCCCCCACCTAAGTCTTTGTTTCCCCCCAACACTTCGTCAGTGTAGTCAGTGGACCCCTCCCTCATCGCTGGCATTTCCTCTCTGTGTCCCCGTCCCCCTCTCTCTGACCTCTGTCCCCCCTCTCTTGGACTCTGTCTCTCACTCTCTGGGTCCCCGTCCCCCTCTCCCTGGGTCCCCGACCCTCTCTCTCTGGTCCCTGACCCCCTCACCCTGGGTCCCTGTCCCCTTCTCTCTGGTCCCCGTCCTCCTCTCCCTGGGTCCCCGTCCCCCTCTCCCTGGGTCCTTGTCCGCCTCTCCCTGGGTCCCAGTCCCCCTCTCCCTGGGTCCTTGTCCCCCTCTCCCTGGGTCCTTGTCCCCCTCTCCCTGGGTCCTTGTCCTCCTCTCCCTGGGTCCCAGTCCCCCTCTCCCTGGGTCCCCGTTCCCCTCTCCCTGGGTCCTTGTCCCCCTCTCCCTGGGTCCTTGTCCCCCTCTCCCTGGGTCCCAGTCCCCCTCTCCCTGGGTCCCCGTTCCCCTCTCCCTGGGTCCCTGTCCCCCTCTCTCTGGTCCCTGTCCTCCTCTCCCTGGGTCCCTGTCCCCCTCTCTCTGGTCCCCGTCCCCCTCTCCCTGGGTCCCCGTCCCCCTCTCCCTGGGTCTCCCTGGGTCCCTGTCCCCCTCTCTCTGGTCCCCGTCCCCCTCTCCCTGGGTCCCCGTCCCCCTCTCCCTGGGTCTCCCTGGGTCCCTGTCCCCCTCTCCCTGGGTCCCCATCCCCCTCTCCCTGGGTCTCCCTGGGTCCCTGTCCCCCTCTCTCTGGTCCCCGTCCCCCTCTCTCTGGTCCCCGTCCCCCTCTCCCTGGGTCCCCGTCCCCCTCTCCCTGGGTCCCCGTCCCCCTCTCTCTGGTCCCCGTCCCCCTCTCCCTGGGTCCCAGTCCCCCTCTCCCTGGGTCCCCGTCCCCCTCTCCCTGGGTCCCTGTCCCCCTCTCTCTGGTCCCTGACCTCCTCTCTCTGGTCCCCGTCCCCCTCTCCCTGGGTCCCCGTCCCCCTCTCCCTGGGTCCCCGTCCCCCTCTCCCTGGGTCCCTGTCCCCTTCTCTCTGGTCCCCGTCCCCCTCTCTCTGGTCCCCGTCCCCCTCTCCCTGGGTCCCCGTCCCCCTCTCTCTGGTCCCCGTCCCCCTCTCCCTGGGTCCCCGTCCCCCTCTCTCTGGTCCCCGTCCCCCTCTCCCTGGGTACCCGTCCCCCTCTCCCTGGGTCCCCGTCCCCCTCTCCCTGGGTCCCCGTCCCCCTCTCTCTGGTCCCCGTCCCCCTCTCCCTGGGTCCCCGTCCCCCTCTCTCTGGTCCCTGTGCCCCTCTCTCTGGTCCGCATCCCCCTCTCCCTGGGTCTCCCTGGGTCCCTGTCCCCCTCTCCCTGGGTCCCTGTCCCCCTCTCTCTGGTCCCTGACCCCCTCTCTCTGGTCCCCGTCCCCCTCTCTCTGGTCCCCGTCCCCCTCTCCCTGGGTCCCCGTCCCCCTCTCTCTGGTCCCCGTCCCCCTCTCCCTGGGTACCCGTCCCCCTCTCCCTGGGTCCCCGTCCCCCTCTCCCTGGGTCCCCGTCCCCCTCTCTCTGGTCCCCGTCCCCCTCTCCCTGGGTCCCCGTCCCCCTCTCTCTGGTCCCTGTGCCCCTCTCTCTGGTCCGCATCCCCCTCTCCCTGGGTCTCCCTGGGTCCCTGTCCCCCTCTCCCTGGGTCCCTGTCCCCCTCTCTCTGGTCCCTGACCCCCTCTCTCTGGTCCCCGTCCCCCTCTCCCTGGGTCCCCGTCCCCCTCTCTCTGGTCCCCGTCCCCCTCTCTCTGGTCCCCGTCCCCCTCTCCCTGGGTCCCCGTCCCCCTCTCCCTGGGTCCCCGTCCCCCTCTCTCTGGTCCCTGACCTCCTCTCTCTGGTCCCTGACCCCTTGCCCCGAGTCCTGTTCCAGCCTCGGCCCCGCCTCCCGCTCTACGCATCCCCTGTGCTCTCCGCCCCGCAGACCTGGTCCCGCCCCGGGCTGGGCGGGGAGGCGGCGGATCCGGTCTGTCCCGGGCGCGTCTGCAGCCCCGGGTTGGTGGAGGGGGTGCGGGCTGCCAGATAGGTGGCTGTGGCCGTGGCAGCATGGTGGGTGCGGAGAAGGAGCAGGTACAGCGCCGGACCCGGGTCTGAGGGAACAGGGAGCCTGGGCCGGGCCTCCTTGCTCGCGGGGAGGAGGGCGCTTGAGACCTAGATTCTCGGGTCAGACAAAGGAGGGGGGGTTGCTGGAGGCAGGGACTCCTGGGTCCCTGGGGACGGATAGAAGCGGGGAGGCTGGGGGTGGGGGTCGAATCACTGGAGTCCGGGAGAGGATGATGCTGGGGGTCGCGGACTCCCGGGTCTCCCACTAGGGCGCGGGCGGGTCACTCCGTGTCCGCAGGACTGAGCTGGATCCCCTCATCCCTTGTTCCTGTCCCCCCAGAGCTGGATTCCCAAGATCTTCAAGAAGAAGACGTGCACGACTTTCGTCGCTGACCCCACAGATTCGGGGTGAGGAGCTCGCCCAGGGGACAGACCCTCGAGCGTCCCGGGCCCGCTGAGCCCCGCACACCGCAAACCGCGCCCTTCGGGTCCTTTCGGTCCCGGGTCCTGTCACTGCGGACACTCCCAAGGGCGTTCCCCGGTGGCCCTGTATATCGGGGAGGCCTTGGGTCAGTCTGCAAACACTTGCAACTTACCGGCCTCGCGCTCAGGATCAGTGTTAAAGCCCCAGGGCAGGTTTCTGTTTCTTTCCTTCCCAGTTTCCCTTCTGGGTGTCTGCCTTCTGGTGTCACTTTCTCTTGTCTTTCTTTCTTGGCTGTCTCTGTCTCATTCATTCATCCCTTCCTTCATTCCTCCAAGAAACTCTCACTCAGCACTTCCAAGGGGGAGCACTGTTTGCAAGAGTACAGGCCCTTGCCATGGTTCACATTTGAACGGAGATACAAATTTCAACTGAGGCGCTAGGTGGCTTCCGGCAAATCATTTTACCTTTCTGGGCATTGTACTCATCTATCATCTGGGCATAAAAACAGGCTCTAGTTCCTGAAGCTATTGTGAGAATTAAACAAGTTAATGCTTGCGGTATTTCTGAAACGGCACCCAGTGCTTAGTAAGCCCTGGCAAATATGTCTGACTCCCATTGGAAGGTCACAGTTACTAACTCGTGTGCGTAGACCCTGTGCTTGCGCTGGGTAAGCCGGGGTGAAGAGTGGCGGCTCTTAGGAGCTCCTGGCCTTCAGTGATGGTCTCTCAAGGAGGCTCTGGCTTTCTGGTGTCCTTAAGACCACGCTTGGGGTATGGGAAATGTCAGTGTTCCTAATTTAGGGTGTGTTCTATTATGAATATATTCTATTAGTGCAGGATGGCTTGAATGATGCGTAAATATAAATACTATTTGGGGGTGAGTGCTCAGAAACTTTTACTGAGGGGAAGGGTGGTCAAGGAAGTTTAGAAACCTCTGGTCTGGTGGGAAGAAGATAATTCTAAGGCAAGGAAGTGAGAGCTGCAGAGGACACGCCGCTGGCCCCCGGGGGAGCATCTGGTTAAGGCTGGGAGGGGACACAGGAAGAGGTGCCAGTGAGGGGACATTTGAAGGTGACAGAGTTGGAGTTTGACAGCTGAAGGTGGGCTGGATTCCAGGAGTGGGAACAGCATGTATAAATCGCCCCCTGTTGACATTGCGAATTGAAGAGAGGGCAGAGTTCAGGGTGCCAGGGCCATCGGAGAGAGGAAACCAAGGAAGAGGGTGGGACCAGAAGTTACAGGGCCTCAAATGCCACCCTGAGGGGTTGGGGACCGGGTCTGGGTGTTCCAGGGAGCCCTGGGAGGGGCAGGGTCAGCTCTGGGTGTGGAACTCCCTGGGGGCCACGTGAAGATGGATGGGAGTTCAGGAAGCCAGGGAAAAGGCTGGGCAAGGGCCAAGTGGGAGGAGAAGAGGCCCGAGGCAGGCTGGGCTGTGGGGACACAGAGGGGAGGGGTCAGGGCAAAGATTCGGGGGGCAGGAACCTGGGGGCCGATGGATTTGTGGAATGAGGGGCGAGGGGAGGATGGATCCAGACATCTGGTCTGGGGCTCGGGAGCCCCAGAGATGGGAACCCAGAAGCATGAGAACCAAGGGCATGGCAGACCTGGGTCAGGGACTCAGGAGAGGTCTGCGACTTCCATCCTAGATTTGAGAGGGATTTGAGAAGTCCTAGCTGTAGATGGTAATGGAAACTGTGGGAGTAGGATGGCGTGGGAAGAAAGCATAAAATCGGAGGATGTTGCGAATGGGTAATTCTATGGCCATCTCTCCACCCCTCCACCTCCCACCCACTGCCATGGAAGAGGGTTCCTTAAAGACGTGTCTCTGAATGCTTCAAGACAGACATGCTACCTCAAGTCAGGACGGTGTCCACCACACCCACTTATAGTCTTCCCCCTGATGCTTCTTTCTTTCACCTGCCTGGCCCTCGGGGACACTGAGCTTGAGACCCATGTCGGGCAAGGGTCAAGTGGGAGGAGAAGAGGCCTGAGGCAGCCAGGGCTGTGGGGACACAGAGGGGAGGGGTCAGGGCAAAGAGTCACGGGGCAAGAGCCTGGGGGCCGATGGATTTGTGGAATGAGGGGCAAGGGGAGGATGGGCCTAGACATCTGGTCTGGGGCTCGGGAGCCCCAGAGATGGGAACCCAGGAGAATGAGAACCGAGGGCACGGCAGACCTGGGTCAGGGACTCAGGAGAGGTCTGCGACTTCCATCCTAGATTTGAGAAGGATTTGAGAAGTCCTAACTGTAGATGGTAGGAGAAGGCGATGGGACCCCACTCCAGTAGTCTTGCCTGGAAAATCCCATGGACAGAGGAGCCTGGTAGGCTGCAGTCCATGGGGTCACGAAGAGTCAGACACGGCTGAGCAACTTCACTTTCATTTTTCACTTTCATACACTGGAGAAGGAAATTGCAACCCACTCCAGTGTTTTTGCCTGGAGAATCCCCGGGACGGGGGAGCCTGGTGGGCTGCCATCTATGGGGTCGCACAGAGTCAGACACGACTGAAGTGATGCAGCAGCAGCAGCTGTAGATGGTATTGGAAACTGTGGAAGTAGGATGGCGTGGGAAGAAAGCATAAAATCGGAGGATGTTGCGAATGGGTAATTCTATGCCCGTCCTTCCACCCCTCCACCTCCCACCCACTGCCATGGAAGAGGGTTCCTTAAAAACGTGTCTCTGAATGCTTCAAGACAGACATGCTACCTCAAGTCAGGACGGTGTCCACCACACCCACTTATAATCTTCCCCCTGATGCTTCTTTCTTTCACCTGCCTGGCCCTCGGGGACACTGAGCTTGAGACCCATGTCGGGAAGGCACGTGGCCCTGGCTCTGGGGAACACCTGGACTCGAGGGAGGCACAGAGGAAGAGAAAGCCGCAGATGAGGCCGGACAGGGCAGCCAGGGGAACGGGTGTGCTCTGCCAAGGAAAAAGTTTTCTAGAATCAGAGCCTTTTAGCCATGACTGGTGCTGTTTTGTCAGAGTCAGATAAAACCTGAATAGAAACCATTGTATTTGGGGACATGCAGGTAACCGCTGATTTTTTCGTGCAGGTGACCGCTGATTTTTTCGGGTACAGTTTTGGTTTCTGTGGCCACGCAGAGAAAGGGGTGGGTAGGAGATGAGATAGGCAGATGGGGTGTCTGCCAGTGCTGTCCACTAGAGTTTTCTGGAATGATGAAAATGTTCTATAGCCACATCCAATATGGCACCCACTGGCCACACACGTGTGGCTCCTAGTCACTTGAAATGTGGCCAGAGCGACTGTGGAACTGAATTTTTAATTGTATTTAATTTTATTTGACTACAAGGAGCGCTGTGTGGCTAGAGGCTATCATACTGGAGAGTTCAGGTTCTAGAACATTCCTTGAAGAAATTTTGCCAGGAAGGGCTCATGGGAAGTAGATGGACAGGAACGAGGGAGGGGGGCGCCCAGGGACTGGGTTGAGATGGGTGAAAGGATCAGGTGGGTAAACTGAGGCATGCCAGGACCCTGACGGTTGACTCAGAAAGGAGGAGGTGTGTGTCCCATAGTCCTCACTCTGCCAGGAGCTGGTATATTCAGCGTGATGGCTTGATTATTTTTGTTGTCTTTGCGTGTGCGCGTGTGTGCTAAGTGGCTTCAATCGCGTCTGACTCTCTGCAGCCCTATGGACTGTAGCCCGCTAGGTCCCTCTGTCCATGGGGTTCTCCAGGAAAGTATACTGGAGCAGGTTGCCATGCTGTCCTTCAGGGGATCTTCCCGACCCAGGGATTGAACCCTAGTCTCTTAACTTTTGTCTCCTGCCTTGGCTAGCAGGTTCTTTACCATGAGCGCCACCTGGGAAGCCCCTGTTGGCTTTACAACTTTTGCTAAATCCATGGACCACTCGTGCTGTTCCTTCTAGAAAATTAGTCTGTTTAAGTTGTAGCTTACTCTGTTTACATTCCAGTATTCTTGCCTGGAGAATTCCGTAGACAGAGAAACCTGGCAGGCTACAGTCCATGGGGTCGCAAAGAGTCGGGCATGACTGAGCGACTATCACTCACTCACTGTTTACATAAATGCTGGTCTCCCCTGATATCTGAATCCCTTTTGGCATCAGGGACCAAAGAAATTTAGATACCTTTCCAAACCAATCCCTCATCTCTCAACCCTCGGTGCTTGCTCTTTTAAAACTCAGGTGCCAATCCCATTAAGTCACTAGGGATAATTATATATTTATTTAGGGGGAAAATGTCTCATATATGATCACCATAAATGGAAAATCCGTTCCATTTGCCACAAAGAGAAAGAAACAAGCCATAAAAGACAATTACAATAAAAACTAAGCCGAAGTATTTACCTTCTAAATGGATGCTGTTGCCAGCCTTTTTCTGAGCCCGAGGCTAACTTGTCTCTGTTATAAAAAAAAAAAAATAGTAAAGAGTTAGGCATGACAAATATTCTAGCACTCAGCTGAGCAGAGCTCTCTGCTTGACCGTAATCAGGAGAGCTCAAAAAGGAATGACTTTCTCACTGTGCTATTCAAGGTTATTTAAAGCTCTGTGCGGAGTTCACGGAGACTGGATCTGGTATGCAGCCCCCGTCTGAAGAAACGTTATTTCATTGGCTCCTCATAGTTCTCTGAAGTAGGCTGTGCTATTATTGTCTTTTCATTTGAGGGGGAAATTGAGGCTCAGAGAGGTGAAGCTACTTGCTCAAAGTTGCACAGCCTCCTTGGCCTCTAGAACATGCATGCTCTCTGAATCGCTCTCTTGATTTCCCTTTTCATGCGAATATCATCTGTCTGGACCGGGGGCAGCAAGTTCACCCCGGAACTTTCCCACTTCAGGCCCTGAAGGCAACAGTGAGTGTGGGGCCCTGTACATAGACCTCCCTGCCCAGTCTTGCTTGAGCCACTGTGGCTTCCAGCTGCTGGGCGAGGTGACTGTGCTTGTTCTGCTCCAGTCTCTCCCTACCAAGGAAGGGCAGTGCCAGGGTCAGCATGGACTGTGAGCGCCTCTGGGAGGACACACAGAGACAGGGATGTTTCTGCAGGATGCTTGGGGTCGGTGCGGACACTCCTGGGGTTCATCTTCTTCTCCCCCCGCCCCCAGGGGGAGCTTGTGCCAGTGTGGGCATCCTCGGGGTGCCCACCCATCCGTGGCTGTGGAGGATGCATTCGGGGCAGCCGTGGTGACCGTATGGGACAGTGACTTGCACACCACGGAGAAGCCCACAGATGCCTTCGGGGACCTGGACTTCCTGGGCGCCGGCCGCAAGATCAGCAATGTGAGGCCAGCATGTCTGGACAAGGCTGGGGTTGGCCAGTGGGACTGCGTGCCTCAGCATCCCAGCTGAACTCTGTGTCTCCCCACTTGCCCATCCTTGTCTTCATCTCTCCTGGGTCTCTGTCCCCTCCACCCCCTCTCTTTTGTAAGTCTGTCCTCCTCTCTCTGGGTCTCTGTCCCCCCATCTCTGTGCTCCTCTCTCTGCATCTCTGTCCCTCTCTCTCTGTCCCCTCTCCCCGTGTCCCTTCCTCTCGTGTGTCCACAGTTCCTCCGGCTCTCGGACCGCACGGATCCAGCTACGGTTTATACTCTGGTCACCAAAGTGTGGGGCTTCCGGGCCCCGAACCTGGTGGTGTCAGTGCTGGGGGGGTCAGGGGGCCCCATCCTCCAGACCTGGCTGCAGGACCTGCTGCGACGCGGGCTGGTGCGGGCTGCCCAGAGCACAGGTGACAGGCGGGGTGGGGCTGTGCCTCCTGGCCCCCCCATCTCCCCCCACTTCCCTGGAATGCCTGTCTTCTCCCCTGCCGTCTCTGTGTGGCTTTTGTCTCTCTCTCTGGTCTCTTTCTGTGTCTCTGCGTTGTCTCTGGACCTCACCACTACTCTCTGTGCCCCTGTGTAGGGGCCTGGATTGTCACTGGAGGGCTGCACAAAGGCATCGGCCGGCACGTCGGTGCGGCTGTGCGGGACCACCAGACGGCCAGCACTGGGGGCAGCAAAGTGGTGGCCATGGGCGTGGCCCCCTGGGGCGTGGTGCGGAATAGAGACACTCTCACCAACCCCAAGGTGGGATTCGGGGTCTTGGAAGGGGGGGCTGGGGGCCTGGAGCCCCCGGTCTGAGTGGGGAGGGGGCTGGGGCTTAGGGTTAGGGGAGGGATGAGCGCCGAGTGTCTGTGCCCTTGGCCCTGATGGAGAGACCCCCTGGTCTGGCAACTTGTCCCCACCAGGGCTCGTTCCCCGCAAGGTACCGGTGGCGCGGAGACCCAGAGGATGGGGTCCAGTTCCCTCTTGACTACAACTACTCGGCCTTCTTCCTGGTGGATGACGGCACACACGGCCGCCTGGGCGGCGAGAACCGCTTCCGCTTGGGCTTCGAGTCCTACCTGGCCCAACAGAAGACGGGCGTGGGAGGTGAGTGGCTTCCTCCACTGGGGATTCACTGCTCAGGATCCCAGTGGTCCCCTCTGGTTGGAATCTGGGGACTGCAGCCAGGGGGAGTTTCCTATGGTCAAGGGCCTTCTCCCATCACTTGCTGTGCTTAAAAAAATCCTTTATCTTGAAATCTGCAATGCACAAAGGTGGACAGCTTGATGAGTTTTTAACAAACTGAACCCACTTAGGCAACCAGGACCGAAATCAAGAAACAGAATAATACCAGCCCTCAGAAGCCTTCTCCTAACCACACCCAAAGGCCACCTCATCGTGTTTGTCACAGCGTCGGGTAGTTCTGAACCTGTTTCATATGACTAGAATCATACCATCCTTACGTCTTAAATTCTCGCTTCTCATAGTCAACGTTACTTCTGTGAGATTCATCCATATCATTGCATGAATTGTAGTTTGTAATTAACCCATGGATCAAAGAAGGAAAAAAAAGAAGCTAGGTAATATTTTGAACTGAGTGATGGTTATGTCATGACATACCAACATGTTTGGGGGGGGCAGCTAATGCTCGGGCTTCCCTGGTAGCTCAGCTGGTAAATGCAGGAGACCCAGATTCGATTCCTGGGTCGGGAAGATCCCCTGGAGAAGGGATAGGCTACCCACGCCAGTATTCTTGGGCTTCCCTGGTGGCTCAGACCGTAGAGTCCTCCTGCAACGTGGGAGACCTGGGTTCAATCCCTGGGTTGGGAAGATCCCCTGGAGGAGGGAATGGCAACCCACTCCAGTATTCTTGCCTGGAGAATCCCATGGACAGAGGAGCCTGGTGGGCTAACAGTCCACGGGGTCACAAAGAGTCGGACATGGCTGAGCGACTAAGCACAGCACAGCATTGTGCTGTGCTTAGGAAATCTGTAGACTTAAATGCGTATATAATAAAGAAAAGAAAAAGAAGGTTGAAAATCAATGATTTGTCTCCAATTTAAAAAAATCCTAGAAACAGAAGTGAAGTCACTCAGGCGTGTCCGACTCTTTGCGACCCCGTGGACTGTAGCCTACCAAGTTCCACCATCCATGGGATTTTCCAGGTAAGAATACTGGAGTGGGTTGCCATTTCCTTCTCCAGGAGATCTTCCCGACCCAGGGATTGAACTCGGGTCTCCCACATGCTAGGCATTGTAGGCAGACACTTTACTGTCTGAGCCACCAGGGAAGATCCAAACAGAAGAAACAGAAGAGCAAGACAAATCTAGAGGAAGTAGAAGCAATGAACTGATACAGACAAGAGCATAATCACTAAAACAGAAACAAATGTCCAGTGTAGAAAATCAGCTGAACAGAAAGCTGCTTCTTTATAAACGTTTCTTATATTTTAAAGGGTGTCCACCTAATTCTTGACATTTAATTAGTTTTGGGGTAATTTTAATCTTATTTTTATCATTTTATTTTATTTTTGGCTAACGAACCACTTTATTTTTCTTCCCACTCATAGAACACACCCTCTCAGAAGAGACAACTCAAAGTTCCTTCCAGCCACTATTCCTTGATCAGAGTCAAAGTATAGGGCATACACACTAGTTTATCGGGCCCAGTGGTTCCAGAATCCGACTCACACATGTAGGGATTTTTTTTATATAATTAATTTTTATTGGAATATAGCTGATTTACGATGTGGTGTTACTTTCTGCTGTACAGCAAAGTGACTCAGATATCTATGATTTTTAAGATTCTTTTCCTATACGGGTCATTACAGAGTGTTGAGTAGAGTTCTTATTAGTTATCTATTTTATACATAGTGGCTTTATACATAACAGCCTTTGCTGGTGCCTCAGATGGCAAGGAATCTGCCTGCAATGCAGGAGACCTGGGTTCGATCCCTGGGTTAGGAAGAGCCCCCTGCAGAAGGGAATGGCTACCTATTCCAGTATTCTGCCTGGACAATCCCATGGACAGAGAAGGCAGGCTACAGTCTATGGGGTCTCAAAGAGTCGGACATGCTGAGCGACTAACACTTGCACTTTTTGTACCTAGCGTGATATGTCAATTCCAGTCTCCCAACTTATCCCTCCTGCCCTGCTTTCCCCCTTGGTAACCATAAGTTCGTTTTCTACATCTGTGACTCTGTTTTGTAAATAGTTTCATTTGTACCATTTTTTAAAATTCCACATATAAGCAATTATCATATGATATTTGTCTTTTTCTGTCTGACTTCACTCAGGATGACAATCTCTAGGTCCGTCCATGTTGCTGCAAATGACATTATTTCATTCTTTTTTATGGCTGAGTAGTGTTCCATTATATATAATATATATATATTTATAATTATATATATACACACATCACATCTTATATACATATGCACATATATTTATACATACGTGCTGTACTTAGTCGCTCTGCCGCCGCTGCCGCTAAGTCGCTTCAGTCGTGTCCGACTCTGTGCGACCCCATAGATGGCAGCCCACCAGGCTCCTCTGTCCATGGGATTCTCCAGGCAAGAACCCTGGAGTGGACTGACTTAGTCGCTCAGTCGTGTCCAATTCTTTGCAAGCGCATTGACTGTAGCCTGCCGGGCTCCTCTGTCCATGGAATTCTCCAGGCAAGAATACTGGAGTGGGTTGCCATGCCCTCCCCAGGGGATCGTCCCAACCCAGGGTCGAACCCTGGTCTCCTGCACTGCAGGTGCAGTCCTGCCACTGAGCCACCAGGGAAGCCCATAAATACGCATACACATATATAAACATATACACACCACATCTTCTTTATCAGTTCTCCATCGATAAACATTTAGGATGTTTCCATGTCTTGGCTATTGTAAATAGTGCTCAGTGAACGTTGGGGAACATGTATCTTTTCGCATCATGGTTTTCTCCAAATATATGCCCAGGAGTGGGATTGTTGGATCATACGGTAGCTCTATTTTCAGTTTTTTAAGGGACCTCCTTACTGTTCTCCATAGTGGCTACACCAATTTACATTCACACCAACAACGTAGGAGGTTTCCCTTAATCTTATTTTTTAAATTATCTTTTTGGGGTGTAAACTGACTTTTTGGGGTGTATAATTCTGTGAGTTTAGGCATATGTACAGAGATTCATGTGGCCATTTCCACAATCAGGACACAGACCAGTTCTGTTCCCATCAAGGCACTCCTTTGGCACCCAGCCCTGTTTACTAACCTGTTTACTATCACATGAGGCCTCTCTCTTCCAGAAGATAAATACATGGAATATAATATATGACCTTTTGAAATTGCCTCCTTTCACTCAATATTTTAATATTAATTTAATATTTTAATTAAATTTTAAAAATTAATATGTGTTTAATATGTGGCAACTTTAATATGTGTTTATTGGAGCTAATCAAACCATGCAAAAGTATGTAAGGAAATTCTTATCGTTGCATGAGTTGTAGTTTGTAAATAACCCACAGGTCAAAGAAGAAGAAGAAAAAAGAAGTTAGAAAATTCCCTTCCCAGCTCCAGCCCCGTCTATTGGGGTAATCAGTGTTATATGGTTTGGGGTTTATCCTTTTATACTTTTCTCTGTGTTTATAAAATCCTATGCGATTATATTTCCACCTCTCTGGTCTTTCTTTTATACTATGCATATGCGTATCACTTTCTTATAACCATCCTTTTAGGTCCAAACTTCTTTATCTTGCATCCCCTTCTAATGGTTGCATGATATTCCTTTATAATGTTTGTTCCATCTCTTATTTAAATTTTTCTCAATTGGTGGCTACTTAAACTGCTATCAGTGTTTGGCACTACAAACAATGCTGAAAAAATACCTTTGTATAAATGTCCATAATTACATCCCAGTGTTTTATTTTAATTTTGTTTAATTAAAAATTTATTTTTCCTGGCTGTGCTCCACCACTTGTGGGATCTTAGTTTCCCAACCAGAGAGGCAACTCAGGACTAATCACTGGACCGCCAGGGAACTCCCAACATCCAGGTGTTTAAAATTCTATACAGTAGATCTTGAAACTGAGATTGCTGTGCGTACTAATAGTACTAGGTAACTTTCTCAAAATGTGTAGCGGTTTTCATTCACTCTCTCATCAACAATGTGTGAGTTTTCTTTTCCATTCAGTCTTAACCAACTCTGGATAATCTTGCTTTAATTTTTCTTTTATTTGCCAGCTTGATGGGTAGAAAGTGATGTATCACTTAAAAATTTTTTTTTAACTTTGGCTGTGCTGGGTCTTCATTGCTGCGCTTGGGCTTTCTCTGGTTGCTGCGAGTGGGGTCTACGCTCCAGTCGTGATGCATACATAGGCTTCTCACTGCAGTGTTTTCTCCTGTTGAGAAGCTGGGCTCTAGAACTCAGGCTCAGTAGTTGTGGCACACGGACTTAGTTGCCAGCAGCATGTGGAATCTTCCTAGACCAGGGATTGAACCCGTGTCCCCTGCATTGGCAAGCAGATTCTTAACCACTGGACCACCAGAGAAGTCCTGATTTCGCACTTTTAATTTGATGTTTTAATTTATCTAACCGTTAGTAAAAGATAAAAACACATTTTGTTGGCTGATCAGATTTCTATTCAATATGAACTAAATATGAAATGTCTATTCATATTCTTTGCCCTTTTTGAATTGGATTCTTTTAAAAATCTTTTTATAAGAATTCTTTGTATCCTATTGATAGGAAAGCTTTAACTGTTAGATGTATTGTAAAATTTTTAAAAGATACTTTAATTCTGGTGTCTACTTCCATAAAAATTTGATCATATTAACGTGGTTCGATATATTTGTTGTTCCTTTTATAACCCCTTGGTTTCTCTTGGTCTTTTTAGAAAAGTCCATTCCACTCCAATGCTATACAAATATTCTAAGTCTTCTTTTCTAATATCCTATACTTTTATATTTAAACCTCAATCCATCTGGAAATGATTTTTACATATTTTGAGGTAGAGTCTACATTTCTTTCTTCTAAATGGGAAGCTGTATTTTCTTCATGACCATTTAATAAATAAACTATCTTTTCGCAGCTAAATTGAAATGCCACTTCAGTTATATATTCAGTTCCTTTATACACTGAACTATTTCTAAACCTTTTCCTCTTCTACTTCTCTATGTATTTATTCCTGTGCCAAAAATATATTTTGTTTACAGCAGTTTAAAGATGTTTAAATACATATATCAGAGAAAGTTCCTCCTCACTGTCCTTTTTCAACAATTTCTTAACTCTTCAATATTTATTCTTTTGTATGAATTTTAAAATTATTTTGTTGCATTAAAAAAGAACAAAGGAAAAACACTGCCAACCTTCTTCAACTTCCCTCTTTCCCCAAACTGCATTGAATTTGTGTTACATTGTGACAGGTTAGCATAGTATTTACTTTTCCATTTAGTCATACCTTGTCTTTAAATAAGGTTTTATCAATCTTATAAAAATATCATAACTTTCTATACAAATTAATCCCTGGGTATTTTATCATTTTTGTGGAAATGTGGATAAGATACATATTCTTACTAGCTGGAAAAAAGGTTTTGATTTTTGTATATTTTTCTTGTATTAATCCACTTAACCAAATTATCTTATTAGTATTTAGATATTTTGAGTGGAGTCTCTCCAATTTTCTGAGAATGTAGATCATCTTTTCTTCAAATAAATACCTTTGTCTCTTCCAGCTTCAAAAAAAAAATACAAGTTTCACTCTAGTTATTTCATTTTCTTGCATTATTGCATTAGCTCAAGACACCCAGATAAGTGTGATTAGTAGTAATGTTGTCTCATTTCTTATTTTAATGGGAATAGAGTTAATAGAAAACTTTTATGAGTTTGCCATTGGGCTTTAATACATATCTTTATTGTATTTGGATAGTCCTTCCTATTCCTTATTTCCTTCATTTTCTGTTTGAACTTTCATCCTCTCCTGGCTCCAGGTCAGTTAATCAGTCACAGGATTGACTCATGCCTCATTCGGGAACCCAGGAGTCCAGGTTCCCAGCTCTGTCCTCCCTTGAGAAGTTGAACACTACTGTCTTTGAGATCCGGCTCCTCCCAACATCCTCAAAGGCATGACAGTTCCCATGAGCCTCAGGACTGAGGATTTTAGGCAGAAGCCAGCGTTTGCCCCAGGGACTCCTGGGAAATGTGATTGCCATCCCCAGCAGAGGCTGATGGGAACTGCCCAAGCCTTCTGCTCTGTTCTCCCTGCAGGGACTGGCATTGACATCCCTGTCCTCCTCCTCCTGATTGATGGTGATGAGAAGATGTTGAAGGTACAGGAGCCCAGGGGGCCTGGGGGCTGTACTCCTGGGTCCCAAGTCCTGGAGGAGAAGAGGGCTGGGAATCTAGGCTCCAGGAAGGGTGAATGCTTTCCTTCCCTAACCTGCCTGCCCCTTTTATTCTGTAGCAGATAGAGGATGCCACCCAGGCTCAGCTCCCCTGCCTCCTGGTGGCTGGATCTGGGGGAGCTGCGGACTGCCTGGCAGAGATCCTGGAGGACACTCTGGCTCCAGGGAGTGGCGGGGGCAGGCGACATGAACCCCGAGATCTGATTAAGCGTTTCTTCCCCAAAGGGGACCCTGAGGTCCTGCAGGCCCAGGTAGGACACTGAGGGCCCAACTGTGGAACCTGAGATGGGAGAGAGCTGGGGGCTTGGATTCCTGGGTCTTGAGATGTGAGGATGCTGAAGATTTGGAGTCCCGAATCCAAGGGAAGGGGAATGGGGGCCCAGCCACATGGATTTGAGGAAAGCCTGGGAACCTGGACTCCTGGGTCTGACGGAGAAGAGGCCTGGGGGCCTTGACACCCCTAGGTTCTGGGAGTAAAGGGTGCTGGGCACCTAGACTATGGGGTCCTGCAGGGGAATGTTCTCCTTTATCTCTGTGGACAGGACCAGGGGGTTGGGTGGGGGTGGCAGAATTTGGTATTCTGCAGGTGGAGAGGATCATGACTCGGAAGGAGCTGCTGACGGTCTATTCAACTGATGACGGCCCTGAGGAATTTGAGACCATCGTCTTAAGGGCCCTTGTCAAGGGTAAGACTTGGAATCCCCCAACCTCTGCTTCTGTCAGCTCCACTTTGGACACCTCTCCTGTCTTCGGCACTTTACCCATCCTCTCTAATCTAAGTTGTGCCTCTTTTTATCTCTTTCCTTTTGTCAGTGCCTTTTGGGGCTTTGCATGGTGCTATTGAACAGTTGTCCCAAGATACTTTCAGTATGTTCCAACATTGCTTTCTTTCTGTTGCATCCATCCACCCATCCTTTCATCCATCTAGCCAGCCACATGTACACTGATCTATCTACCCATTATTCCCTTCATCCTTCCATTCCTTCAGCTGTTCAACCATTCATCCATCTTGCCATTCACCCATCCTTCTACCAATCTATTCACCCCTCTGTTAACAATTCCACCCACTCGTCATTCTTCCATCCGTTCGTCTTTCATTTACCCATCCATCTTTTCATCCACCCATCCATCTTTCATCTATCCATCCTTTCATCCATCCATCCATCCATTCATCTACCCATCCATTCATCTTTTCATCTATCCATCTTTTCATCCATCCATCCATCCATCTGTCATCTATCCATCTTTTCATCCATTCATTCTTTCATCCATCCATCTTATCCATCCATTCTTCCGTCTATCCACCCACTCACCCTTTCTGCCTTTCCTACATGCCTCCGATATGTTTTAAGCCCTGAGGTGTGGTGGCATCAGAGATGAACCAGAGTGCCGTCTCACAGTGAGGGACTTCTGATATTTCACTAGAGGAATGAATGATGAAAACCAAGACAGGGAGCGCAGTGGCCACATGGTAGAGGCTAATGTTGGAGCTCATTATTCATTCAGCCAAGACTAGCTTAGGCTTCAGAGATAAAAGCAGTTCCTACCAGGGCTGTTTGGACACATCTTAAGTAAAATTCAAGACAAAAACATGGAGAGGAACTGCTGTCAGAAAGGCGAGAAAAATTCAATTGGGAGGTGGTATTTGAGTTGGGCCTTGAAGAGCCAGTAGAACCTGGAGTCAGTAAGATGGGGTAGTGGGATAAATAAGTGCTAAGGTGGATCCCCAGGGCTCTGTGGGGATGTGTGTGAGGAGGGTCATTTTGGTGTCAGAAGAGTTTTACAGGGAAAGCACTCACCTAGATAAAAAACTCCCAAGAGGCATAGTGTGAATTTTTAATGCGTTCTGAGCGCCAGGTTCCCACCCCAATTGCATCTACCATATTCTGCGGTGAGGTAGTTATTTTTGACTCTGGAATCAGATAAAACTGAAATCTGAATACCAGCGTGGCCCCCCTCTCTGCTGTGTGACTTTGAGAAAGACACTTTCCTTCTCTGAGCTTTAGTTTCTGTCTCTGAAAACACTGAGATAATACCTGGCAGGAGTGTTTTGAGCCTCAGCAGTGCCTGCCCCAGGGGAAGCCTGATAAATGGGAGCTCTCCTTAATATGATTCCATTTCTTGTGGGGACACATGCTTTAATAGAGGATGGCAGTCAGTGAGCAAATGTGATTCACTTCACAGAAGTTAACTCACCAGCCTCCTGGGAGAAAACACAGCCACCCTCTAAGATGTGGTTTGAGGGGGTGGTAGTATAAGTCTGTGGCTTGCAGCAGGGCAACTCTGCTGGGGAAACTGGAGATGGCTGGACAGGCTCAGTGTTGGCAGAGTTGAAGGGATGGGGTTTCGGCAGGTGAAGAAGGAATGGGGGAAGGGGATGGATGCTTCTTAGAGTCTAGGAACACCCAGGCCCCGTGCTGAGCGGGTAGCACACGTCTTTGCTCTGATCCTTCACCCATGCCTAGAAGGATTGTCTCCTCGGGTTGCAGATGAAGAAACAATGCTCAGAGAAGGGGGATAGTGACTTGCCCAAGGTCACACGAGGTTGACTGCACACTTTGAGATCAAAGTTTTAAAGGCCACTTGTTCTTCCTTGTTCTTTTGAATGGCCTCAGGGTCTCCTGGAGCCCTGCTAATGTTTGGAATTTTTTTCCTGCTATGGGCTCCTCTTTCTTCTCACAGATACTCCCAATTGCAGGAAGCCAGAGTGACTCACGTTTGCTGTCATATCCTGTGCTTTCCTGCACCCAGGCTTTTGTTTGGGCTGCCCCTGCTGCCTCAGAGATTCTTTTATCATTTTAGACGCAGACTTACAAATCCTACTAGTCTTTCAAAAGCCCTTCCTCATTGTCCACCTTTAGGAGGCTCCCTTGGGTCTCTCCATACCTCTGTGACTGTAGCCTCCTCTGGCCTTGATCACATTCTTCACCCACCTCCAAGGGGATGGTGTTTATGTGATTCTGGGACATATTTCCCTGGAATGAGGTTCCTTCAGGGCAGAGCCTGCGTCCAGTTTCTCTCGCCATCTCTCTCACTGCCTGGCCCGTTGTTGTTGTTGCTGTTGAGTCACTAAGTCAGGTCCGACTCTGCGACCCCATGGACTATAGCCCACAGGCTTCTCCATCCATGAAATTCCCCATATACTGGAGTGGGTGGCCATTTTCTTCTCCAGGGAATCTTCCTGACCCTGGGATCTAACCCGGGTCTCCTGCATCGCAGGCAGATTCTTTAGTCTGAGCCACCAGGGAAGCCCACCTGGCTCATAGCTTACCTCAATAAATGTAAAGTGAATATAAATGATTCCTTTTCCTTTTCTTGGGGCCTCTAAACCGCTGGTCTGTGTTCTGTCCCTGAGCTGAATGACTTTATGCTTGTAATAGCCTGGCTTCTTAAAGGCTCCAGACTCTGCCCAACAACACTCACTTTATACCGAGTTTAAATGTCAGGCATCTCAAGAAGAAGCAATACAGATGCTCGTCCTGTTCTCAGTCCCCCGGCCCTGACTTCATGCCCCCTGTCCCTGTCACCCTTTCAGCCTGTGGGAGCTCTGAAGCCTCAGCTTACCTGGACGAGTTGCGTTTGGCTGTGGCTTGGAACCGTGTGGACATTGCCCAGAGTGAACTCTTCCGGGGGGACATCCAATGGCGGGTGAGGGGTTGGGGCCCGGAGGTGGGGATCCAGACAAAAGGGATGCGTTCTCCCCTCTCCAACTCCTTTGACATCTGGCTCTGTCTTCCATTATGGCCTGTCCAGCCTTCTCTTAATTGTCCACCCATCTCTGGTTGTCTGTCTGTCCCCATCTTATTTCCTCTCTCCCCATCTGTCCATCACTCATGGTTCTGTACTCCCATCTCCTGTCCTTAACCTCTGACCTCACCTGGCCTTCTGCCCGTCTCTGTGCTCAACTCTTCCCCCATTCATTCCACCCCTACCAGTCCTTCCACCTGGAGGCCTCCCTCATGGACGCCCTCCTGAACGACCGACCGGAGTTCGTGCGCTTGCTTATCTCCCATGGCCTCAGCCTGGGCCATTTCCTGACTCCAGTGCGCCTGGCCCAGCTCTACAACGCAGCGCCCCCCAACTCACTTATCCACAACCTTCTGGACCAAGTGTCACACGGTGCAAGCACCAAAGCCCCAGCCCTTAAACCCTCTGAGGAGCCACAGTTTCCTAAGGTGGGGCAGGTGCTGCGCATGCTGCTGGGGAAGACGTGCGCGCCGACGTTCCCCGCCGGGGGCACCCGCCGGAGCGACAACAGCAGAGAGAATGTAAGAAAGGAGGTTGGGAGCAGGGGGGCACGAAAGGACCTGGGGGCGGGGCTCTGCCAGGAGGCGGTGTGATCAGAGAGCTGGGTGTGGGACTGAACGCGGTGTGGGGTTGATGGTTGGGACGGAGTCAGAAAGGGTCTGGGGTGGAGCCAACCCTCATCGCACCTTTCCCGTCTGCAGTCGTTTATGCTGTCAGACAAGGCTGCCTCTGGACTGATGGAAGCTGTCCCCGGGCAGGCCCCCTGGAGCGACCTGCTCCTCTGGGCACTGCTGCTCAACAGGGCTCAGATGGCCTTGTACTTCTGGGAGATGGTGAGTGCTGACTTGATCTCTGATTCTACTCTCTCCTACATTCCTGTCCTTTATTTCTACCGGACTCCAGTGCCTGAGCAGGAAGGTTCTGGTACCCCCACTCACCTCTCCATTTTTTTTTTAAGTTTTATTGATTTATTTTTAATTTTGCCCATACTCTGCAGCGTGTGAGATCCTAGTTCCCGGACCCGGGATCGAACCCTTATCCCCGCCCACCCTCGCATTGGAAGAAGGAATCTTAACCACTGGACTGCTGGGGAGGTCCCCCTCCATTCTTGATATATGACTCTGAGTGCTGCTTCTTTCTCCTGCCTCTCCCACTATGCAT
The DNA here is from genome assembly GCF_029378745.1 of Bos indicus. Lineage (NCBI taxonomy): Eukaryota > Metazoa > Chordata > Mammalia > Artiodactyla > Bovidae > Bos > Bos indicus. The sequence goes on from NC_091777.1 coordinate 56,243,203, forward strand.
TTCTTGTAACTCGATTCTTCCATTCACCATGTATGCTGGGTATTTACCCTGTTCATGCATATGCATCGGGGCTTCTCCCAGGCGGTTTAGCCGTAAAGAGTCTGCCTGAAATGCAGGAGATTGTGGGTTGCATACCCCGGTAGGCATGATCCCCAGGAGAAGAAAATTGCAACCCACTCCAGTATTCTTGTCTGGGGTCCCACCGATGGAGGAGCCTGGCAGGCTACAGTCCACGGGGTCACAAAAAAGTGGACATGTCTTAGCAACTAAACACCACCAGTATATATGCCTCAATCTCATCCTTTCAAATAGTTGCCTCTGTGAGGAAGTTAGCTGTTACCTGAAGATGATGGGATGTCGTTTCACCTTAACTGTTCTTGCAGTTTAGAAGCATTGTTGTGGTTGCAATGCAGAAGCAGAGAAAACTAGAGGCAAGGACAGCGCCTGGGAAAGTAAGCTGGGATCCTCCAGGCAGCCAGGATGGGGGCCTGGACTAAAGCTGAGGTGTTGGGACGCATTTGAGAAGTTTAAAAAGAAAGTCATGAAATTCAAGTAGGATCAGAGATAGACCTTATTTTTGTGTCAAAGAAATATCTTGACAGGAGTTCTTCAACTTTGGATTGTAATCTGGTCATCAGCTAAATATAGATTTTTTTAAAAAATTGAGATAAAGGTTCATCAGTGTTATAGCATGTGTTAGAATATCCTTCCTTTTAAAGGTTGAATACTATTCCATTATATGGATATACTATATTTTCTTTATCTGTTTATCTGCTGCTGGACATGTGGATTGTTTTGACCTTTTGACTCTCGTGGAAAATACGGCTATGATTAGTGTATGAACATCTATTTGTGTCTTTGCTTTCAATTATTTTGAGTACATATCTGAGAGTGGAATTGCTGGACCATCTAGGTTTCATTTTTTGAGGAACTGCCATACTGTTTTCCATGATGGGGTTACCCTTTAAATTTCTACCAGCAATGCACAGTTATTCTAGTTTCTCCATATCTTCACCATCAGTTGTTACTTTCTTTTCTCTTCCCCTTTTTTTCCTCCTTCCTTCTTCTGTCTCTTTCTTTTTTATAATTGTCATTCTAATGGGTGTGAAATGGTACCTCATTGTGGTTTTGATTTGCATTTTCTTAATGATCGATGATATTGAGCATCTTTTCATGTGATTCTTGGCGATCTATATATTTTTGGAGAAATGTCTATTCAAGTCTTTGCCCATTTTTAAATTGGGTTGTCGGTCTTTTTTGTTGGTGAGTTTAAAGAATTCTTTATATGTTCTGGGTATTAATCCCTTATTAGATATATGATTTGCAAATACATTCTCCCTTTCTGTGCGCAGTCTTTTTCTTCTATTGATAGTGTCCTTTGGTGCACAAAAGTTTACATTTTGATGAAGTCCTATTTGTCCTTTTTATTTCTTTATTTCTTGTGCTTTAGGTGGCATATCTAAGTAACCATTGCAAAATACAAGGTCATAAAGTTTTATCCCTATGTTTCTAAGAGTTTTATGGTTTTGTAACTATCATATATAATTATTTGATCTTACATGAGTCACTTCTGTCTTGCTGATTTTAAAACTCTCTTTGTGTTTGGCTTTCAGCAATTTGGTTATAATGTTTCTTTCTTTTTTTTTTTTTGCTTTTTTTAATTTTTTAAATGGTTATAATGTTTCTCAGTGTGAATCTCTTTGAACTTATCCTACTTGGATTTCTTCATCTTCTTGGAAGTATAGATTCATGTATTTCGTCAAATGTGGGAAGTTTCAGTCTGTTATATCTTCAGATATCCTTTCTGTCTCTTTCTCTCTGTCCTCTCCTTTTGGGGTTCCCATTATGCCTGTGTTGGTCTGATTAATGGTGTCCCACAGATCTCTTACGGTCTGTTTATTTTTCTTCATTTTTTTTCTTTCTGCACCTCAAGCTGGATAATCACAGTGGACCTAGCTTACAAACTCTTTCTTCTGCCTCCTTAACGCTGCTCTTCAGCCCTTTAAAAGAGTTTTTCATTTCAGTTATTGCACTTTTCAGCTCCAGAATTTCTACTTGGTTCCTTTCTGTAATCTCTATATCTTTATTTCTTTAAAAAAAAATCTATTTATTTATTTGGCTGTGAGAGGTCTTGGTTGCAGCAGGCACTATTTTCAGCTGTGGCGTGTGGCATCTAGTTCCCTAACCAGGGATTGAACTTGGACTCCCTGCACTGGGAGTGTGGAGTCTTAGCCACTGGACCACCAGGGAAGTCCCTATATCTTTATTTCTATTCTCTATTTTCTGAGACATCGTTCTTCTGGGTTCCTTTAGCTCTTTGTTCATAATTTCCTTTAGCTTTTTGAGCACATTTAAGACAGTTGATTTAAAGTCTTTTTCTAGTAATTCCAGTGACTCAGCTTCCTAATTTCTTTTGTCCTGTGAATGGGTCATACTTTCTTGGTTCTTTGTAACACTCATAATCTTTTGTTGTTGAAAACAGGACATTTTGACTATTATAATATGGCAACTCTGGAAATCGGCTTAGCTCCTTCCTTCAGGGGTTGTTGCTGCTGCTTGTGGGTTGTTGTTTGTTTAGTGACTTTTCTATTTTTGTAAAGTCCATTTTCTTTATTATGTATGACCACTGAAATCCGGTTCTGTTAGCTTAGTGGTCAGATAGTGACTTGACAGAGATTTCCTTAAATGCATGTAGGTGGGGGAATAAAACTCTCCCACTGTGCAAACTGGCTGTTTGTGGAGCTGTCTTTCAACACTTGGGTAGGCTGTTTACAATTCTGCTTTAGCTTTAGCTTCCTGCTTTGGCTGAGCCTAAAGGTCAGCCAGAGGTGAAAGCTTAGGGGTTTCCTTAGTCTTTTCTGAGCACGCATCCAGTCTCTGTCGTTTGCAGTTTTCTAGATTTCCTGGTATATACAGCAGCTTTTTAAAAAAAATTTTATTTATTTTTGGCTGCACTGAGTCTTTATTAACTGTATTCTTGGTTGCTCAGTGGTAGAGAATCTGCCTGTCAATGCAGGAGACACGGGAGACTTGGGAAACGCGGGAGACCTGGGAGATGTGGGTTCGATCCTTGGTTTGGGAAGATCCCCTGGAGTAGGAAATGGCAAACCACTTCAGTATTCTTGCCTGGAAAATTCCATGGACAGAGGAGCCTGGCGGGCTACCGTCGATGGGGTGGCAAAGAGACATGACTGAGCACGCACGCACACCACAAGTTGTTGCCGCACAGCCTTTTCTCTAGCTGCAGCGAGTGGGCTCCATTCTAGTCGTGCTGCGTGGGCTTATTGCCGTGGCTTCTCTTGTTGTGGAACGCAGGCTCTAGGTGTGCAGGCTTCCGGCTCTAGAGCAGATGCTCAATAGTTGTGACACATGGGCTTAGTTGCTCTGCGGCATGTGGGATCTTCCCAGACCAGGGATCGAACCTGTTTCTCCCGCATTGGCAGGGGGATTCTTGTCCACTGAGCCACCAGGGAAGCCCCACGTAGGAGCTTCTTAAAGCCCTCACTCCCCCAAGCATCCCCTTTCCCTGCTGCTTCCCTCTGCCCTCCTGGGTTGTTCAGAGTATCTCTCGCTTGCCTTGACTGTTACTATTTGCATCAAGGAGCCAAGGCTAATATGTTTGTCTTTAATGTTTTTAAACACCACTTGGGAAGCCACTCCTGCTCTGAGGGAAGCTGCAAGAACAGTGAAACAACCGCCAGCCCTTGAGCCGCCCCTTCAGAGAGCCACCAGCTAGGTTGATGCACACAACCACAGTTATTTAAGAGTAAGATCTGGGCCTTCTCTGGTGGCTCAGTGGTAAGGAATCAGCCTGCCAGTGCAAGAGTCATGGGTTCCATCCCTGATCCGGGAAGATCCCATAGACATTAAAAAAAAAAAGAGTTAAGATCTGAGTTGTTCCCTCAGCAGAACAACAACCTGCAGCAGAATATGGGCTATTTTTTTCAAGGCAACCACTGTGCTGGGGAATTGGCAATGATAAGTAGATTAGTTAAAATGTCACAGTGCTCTTTTACTGAAATCTTTCTTCATTAAGCATTCTCCTGTTTGTTGTAAATTTTATGTTAGATTCCAGAATTCTGAAAAAGCTGATCCTGACAGTTTTTTCTTTTTTAGCCAGCTTATTTGTTGCCGTTGTGGAGGGACCAAGTTTTGAGGTTCTCTCCAACTGAGGCGACTTAGCATGCATGCCTGCACTGGAGAAGGCAATGGCAACCCACTCCAGTGTTCTTGCCTGGAGAATCCCAGGGATGGAGGAGCCTGGTGGGCTGCCATCTATGGGGTCGCACGGAGTCAGACACGGCTGAAGCGACTTAGCAGCAGCAGCAGCCTCTGCCATCTCTCTCAACTTACTAGGTGGCTCAGTGATAAAGAATCTGCCTGCAATGCAGGAGACTCAGGTTCGATCCCTGGGTCGGGAAGATCCCCTGGAGAAGGGAATGGCAACCTACTCCAGTGTTCTTGCCTGGAGAATCTCCTGGACAGAGGAGCCTGGTGGGCTACAGTCCACATGGTCACAAAGAGTCGGACTGAGCATGTAGCTATCTTTCAATAGGTCTGGCCAAGACGTGAGATGCTGTCTTCCTTTTTCCTCTGCCATTTTAGGTGACACTTCTGACTGCTTCTCGGCTCTGATGTCCTTTTAATTCCAGCCCAGCCCGGGCAGTCTCTGAACCATCTGACTTCTGACATGTTCCCTTGACATCCAGTTTCTTCCAGATCCATCTGCAGACATCCTTGGTTCCTGATTTCCTTGGTTAATTTCTGATGACCTCTGGCCTCTGTCCCTTCCCTTGATCACAAGCTTTCCTCCCATCTTCTCTACCACCTCCATGAATCTCACTTCAAACTCTGTCCCTACCCATGACCCCATGTCTCTGTCTCTCCAGGGTTCCAATTCTGTGGCCTCAGCTCTTGGGGCCTCTTTGTTGCTGCGAGTGTTGGGGCGCCTGGAGACTGAGGCCGAGGAGGCGGCGCGGAGGAAGGAGCTGGCGGCCAAGTTCGAGGGGCTGGGTGTTGGTGCGTGGGGTATGGGTGCCTGGGGGCACTACAGGCAGCAGCCAGGAAGGGGGGTTGTAAGTCTCCCCCTTCCTTCTCTAGTAACCCTGCCCCTTCCCCTGCGATCCCCTCAGCTCTTCCCTCCCACTGTCTTCCCACAACTCTTCCAACCCAGACCTCTTTGGAGAATGCTACCGCAGCAGCGAGGAACGGTCCGCCCGCCTGCTCCTTCGGCGCTGCCCACTCTGGGGTGATGCCACTTGCCTGCAGCTCGCCACACAGGCGGATGCCCGTGCCTTCTTTGCCCAGGATGGGGTACAGGTGAGCATCTGAGACACCCACACAGTCCTCAGCTGGACTCTGGGAAGTCTGGAGGATGAGCCCCTGCCATGGTCTTGACCATGGGCAGTCTGTGGTCTTGACCCCCTTCCTGGAGACCACCCCTCCTCCAGAAAATCTTAGCCCTCACCCAGAAAGCTTGCTCTTCCCCAAAGAAGCCCCACGCCGTGCCACAGGAAAGCCAACCTTCCCACAGCAAAGCACACCCTTCTAGAAAGTTCTATTCCAGGAATTCCTGGTGCTTCAATGCCTAGGACTCTGCGTTCCTAATGCAGGGCGCCTGGGTTTGATCCCTGGTCAGGGAGTCAGATCCTACATGCCGCAACTAAAACATCCCACGTGCCACAGCTAAGACTAGACACAGCCAAACAAATAAAACAAACAAATATTTTTTAAAAAGTTCTATTCCAGGGAATTCCCTGGCAGTCCAGTGATTAGGATTCTGTGCTTCCACTGCACGGGGCACAAGTTTGAGCCCTGATCAGGGAACTAAGATCCTGCATGCCTGTGCAATGTGGCCAAAAAAAAAATTCTATTCCAGATACAGGAATACTGGTGACTTTAGTAGGAAGTCCCGCCTCTCACACAAGAAGTCCTTCCCACTTCCCTGAGAGGTCCCCGTTTCCAGGTTTCAACAATCAGAACGGCATCACTGGACAATTACCTAGTGTTCCAGGTGGAGACAAACTCTGGTTTAGGGAATCCTACCCTTCCTTTGGGAAGCTCTGTGTGCCCCTCTGTCTCTCCCATTCTGCTAATCCTGACATTAAAAAAAAAAAAAAGACTTATTTATGATAATTGGGAGTAAATTTCGTACCTCATTATTTGTACTCAGCCCCGCATTTTTGCATTCTGGTTGTCAGTTTCTACTTTCTTTCTTTTTTGGGGGGCACACAGTGGCACGTGGAAATTCCCTGACCAGGGATCGAACCCACGCCCCCTGAAGTGGAAACGTGGAATCTTAACCACTGGACTACCCACCAGGGAAGCCCTTAATCCTGACAGTTTGAAACTCCTCTTGGTTTCCTTAGTCTGAATCTGACAGGGGCTCAGTGAGTCCCACCCAGAGTACGAGGTTTGCCTACGCAGCAGGGAGTCCCACCTTCACTTGCTGGCACTTCAAGTACTTTCCCAGAGTCCTTTACTCTGAATGATGGTTAAACTCCTGGGTTCCAGTTTTCGCCCCTTCCGTAACCTCCCTGTACCCCATCTATGGAAAAGGAGAAAATAATAGTACCTGTCCTCCTGGGGGGCGGGGTGGTGAAGCTTAAGTGAGCTGATCTGTCCGAAGTGCTTAGCCCAGTATCTGGTGTATTGTGTTAACAAATGTTGGCTGTTTAACTCTACTAAAATCTGCGACACGTGGTCCTGCCTTTGACCCTTTCCGTCCCCCCCGCCCCCAGCCCCACCACTGCAGGGAGCATTTGCCCTGGGCTCTGGAGCAGGGTCCAATCCTTGCCTGGGGTCTTCGGGAGGGGGTTGCGGGGGAGATTCAGGCTCCTAATCCTCCCCACCCCCGCAGTCTCTGCTGACACAGAAGTGGTGGGGGGAGATGGACAGCACCACGCCCATCTGGGCCCTGGTTCTTGCCTTCTTTTGCCCCCCACTCATCTACACCGACCTCATCACCTTCAGGTCAGTCCCTGGGGTTAAATTGGCAGGAGGCGGGATTGGGGGTGGGGTGGGGCGATCGGCCTCTCCTTCCTGCTCAGTTCTGGCCGCCTTTCTACGTGGTCTGTCTAGTGCTTTGCCTAACCATGTTCATTCTTTCCCTCCCCCAGACTGGGGGCACGTTGTGGGAGGGGAAGCTTTCGGGGGACTCTATACGATTCCTCTGCTTTCTGACTAGGGCTCTGGGGGCAGGTCGCTTTGGGGTAATTCCTCTCCTTCCTGCCATGTCTCTGGGTGCTGAGTTTGGGTCTCTCTGGAGAACTCCTCTCCTACCCTCCCTCTCCCCTATTCCTCACTCTGGGTGTCCCTCCACGCCAGGAAGTCAGATGAGGAGCCCACGCAGAAGGACCCGATGCTTGACGTGGATAGCGACATCAATGGGGAAGGGCCTGTCGAGTGAGTGAAGCAGCAGCACCTCGAAGGGGTGGGGGCACCCGGGGCAGCCCCAGGAGCACCAGGCACTGGGAACAAGGCCAGAGGGGAGACGTGGGGCTTTAGGAGATGGGGGTTTCTTGAAGCCACTGAAAACACCGAGGAGGTTTCCCAGATGCCAAGCTCAAGGCTTGGTTCTCGGTTTGGTTCTGCTGCCAAGGAGTTCCTCACTGGCAATCAATTTGCTTCATGTTACATGTATTTCTGTCTCGACAGAGCAAGTAGAACTGGGTGGATTTGGTTCATTTAGGGATCTTTTGCCACTTTTATTTTTCTGTCTCCAAGAATTTTGCTCTTAATCTCCGTGCTGTGGTACCCATGAAGGTGTTTTCAAAATCAGAGCCCTAAGCAAATGCAATAGAATACTTACCAATCTTCGGTAATTCTGCAGAACAGAGGCATGAAGGACTTGGTCCTGAGTCGAGCAGACCTGGGTTCAAATCCTGACTTTGACTTTGTAAGTGGCTCCACCCAAGAGCCTCAACTTTCTTTTCTATAAAAAGAAGGTTGTACGGTATTAGTCAGGTTCGGTTGGGTGATGCTACAGTGATGAAGCATCCCAAACTCTCAGTGGCTGGCAACAGTGAGGACTTTGTTGTCATTCATGCTCCGTTTTGGGGTTGTCTGTGGCTCTGCTCTACATGGTCTCCACTTTGGGATAAGCAAGCACCTTCTAGCTGAGATGTTGTCGGTTTCATGGTAGCAGGAAAAGAGACAAGAACCGGGTATGTCAGTCTCAGTCATGTCTGACTCCCTCCAGGCTCCTCTGTCCCTGGAATTCTTCAGGCAAGAATACTGAAGTAGGTAGCCATTCCCTTCTCCAGGGGATCTTCCTGACCCAGAGATCAAACCTGGGTCTCCAGCATTGCAGGCAGATTCTTTACCGTCTAAGCCACCCGGGAAGCCTCAATGGCAACCAGGGAGGTACTGGATCTTAAAGCCTCCACTTGGAAGTGACACGTCACTTTTGCCCACATTTCATTGGCAAAAACTAGTCATATGCTAATTCCTTAGCTCCTAATTCTCCCACTGGGAGGGACCAAAATATTTGGTCCATAGTAATACAGTATACTCATTCGCAGTTAAGAAGATCCCCTGGAGGAGGAAATGGCAACCGACTCCAGTATTCTTGTCTGGGAAATCCCATGGACAGAGGAGCTTGGTGGGCTACAGTCCATGGGGTCACAAAGTCAGACATGACCGAGCAACTAACATATACATACACACACACACATCTCTACTTTAACCACTTGAATAGGAAAAGGGAGGAACCTCAGCCCGAATATTCTAGAAGAAAAAAATGTTTCTGGTAACTGTTAGAAACAGAGTCAGGCTGCCAGAAGTCTGTAAAACACACCGCCTACTGTGAAGTCAAATTTAATTATAGTATGTATACTTTTTTTTTAGATAATGCACAAAGAATATAAAATATTTGTCAAGGTAGAAGAGGAAACTAAAAAAAAAAAAAAATCGGAAATAAATTTGATAGAAGGTTCCAGTGTCAGGATCCATAATGGTGTCCTTGCCTGGTGAGTTCCCAACATTTGTACCATATGATAATGACAACAAGAGATGATGGGGACTTCCCAGGTGGTCCGGCATCTGGGACTCTGTGCTTCCAATGCAGGAGGCCTGGGTTCCATCCCTGGTCAGGGAACTGGATCCCACAAGCCACAAGTAGGACTTTGCATGCCACAACTAAAGATCCCAGTGAAAATCGAAGATCCCGCATCCTGCAACTAAGACCAGGCACAGCCAAATAAGTACATAAAAATAAATATAAAAAAATAGATGATGCTATAGAACACTTACAGTGGGCAGCCAGTGTACTAAACCATTTTGAAATCAGCCCATTTACTTCTCTCAACAACTGTATGCTATCGTGTCTACTGTTATCCCCATTTTACAGATGAAATAACTGAGGCATTAAGTCACCCACCTCAGATCATGTGATTGACTGGTCAGTGGTGGGAGGTGGGATTTGAACCCAGATCTTCTTGTTCCTAAATCTGTGCTCTTAGCCACTGTGGAGAGCCACCTTCCTGGAGAACTTTCTTAAAGGACAGATTCCTGGTGCTCCCTCAGTGAAGCATCCAGGAATCTGTGTGTGTCTTGCTTGGATTTAAGACGCCAGACTTTGGGGAGCACTCTGACCCACCACATATTTTTGTTCCCAGGTCTATATTTTCCTGTTACTGGAGAGCTAATTCTCCTTTCTTTTTTTAATTTTTATTTTTTCAAACTCTTTATTTTTGGCTGCACTGGGTCTTCTTTGCTGTGCGAGGGCTTTCTTTATTTGCCATGATGGGGGCTGCTCTCTGGTTGCCGTGCGCAGGCTTCTCATTCTGGCGGCTGCTCTTGTTGTGGAGCGCAGCCTCCAGGAGCCTGTATTCCCTGCACTGGCAGACGTTAACCCTGGACCACCAGGGAAATGACTAGTTCTTCTTTCTGCACCTCACTTTCTTTACCTGTTATTGTGCTTTCTGCTTATTTGTTTTAGAACAGCTTTAGTGAGATATAGTTCCCATACATTCAGCTCACCCACTTATGGTGTACAATTCTCAGTCGTTTTTGGTATATCCACAGGGTTGTGAAATCATCACAAAATTAATTTTAAAATATTTTCATCACTGCAGCACGAAATCTCGTATCTATTAACAGTCTCACTCCCCTCTCCTCCCTTCCCCAGCCTCAGGCAACCACTAATTTATTTTCTGTCTCTATGGATTTGCCTGTTCTGGATATTTCATGTAAATGGAGTCATATACTACGTGGTATTTTATGACTGGTTTCGTTAACGTAGCATCATGTTTTCAAGATTTATCCACTGTGTAACATGTATCAGTGCTTCATCCCTTTTTAATTGCTGGATAATACTCCATTGTTTGAATCCGCTACCTTTTTTTATCTGTCTGTTCATCAGTTGATGGACATTTGGGTTGTCTCCACTTTGGGGTTTCCTTTCTGCTTTTATTTTTTTTTAAAGACAGGATGCCTTTCCAAGCCAGTTTATTTTTCCTGTTAGCTTTCTGAATTTATTATTAGTAGTAGTATTCATTTTGCTGTTTCTGATTTGAGATCAGAATTAAGAATTAGGATGTAACTGGGAAGAGTATCAGAACTCAGGTGAAAAGGGCCAGAGATATGAGTGGACCAAGAAGGTTAGAATTCAGGTAGGGCTATACAGTGAGAGATCAGATATCAGGAAGGAAGAGTTAACTGAGAAAATGCAGCTGGATAATCTGCAATTGGTTGTGGGTCAGAAGTTAACTTTCAGGGTGGAGTTCCATGAAGGAATCTGGTGCTCTTCTAGATATGAGGAGATGCAAGAATTGGGTTCATAAGATCAGCACCTGAAAATATCTATCTGAAAACCTGTTCTGCCAGTTTTCCCCAGAGCACAGAGTGCCTCATTCTTGCTCTCCACCCTGAATTCCCTTCAAGGGATGTTGAAGGTCAGCCAGCTGCAGCAGCGCCTGATTTAATCCTTGAGCAGATGTGTGCTCAGTCACTTCAGTGTCCGACTCTTTGCAACCCCATGGACTGTAGGCCACCAGGCTACTCTGTCCGTGGAATTTTCCAGGCAAGAATACTGGAGTGGGTGCCATTTTCAGTGCCATTTCCTTCTCCAGGGGATCTTCCTGACCCAGGAATCCAACCCGCATCTCTTACCACTAGTGCCACCTGGGAAGCCCTGTAGAGGTAGATGGCAAGTGCCAACTGTAGTTAACAGAATTGTCAAACCTGGGGAACCGAGGTCGCGAAATGAGGAGGTCAGAGGTTATATATGAGGGCCAGAGGTCAGGTAGATGGTCCAAGGTCAGACAGAGAGCCAGAGATTGTGAGGGGGAAAGAAGAGGGACTTGGAGCCAAAAGCCAGAAAAGAGTCAGAAGTCAGGCCAGAGGCCAGAGGCCAGAGGTCAGAAGGGTGGGGAAAGTCAGGGGTGGAAGCTCAGCAGTGTTGAAGGTAGATTTCAGAGGTTAGATCAGGGGTCAAAACTCGAGAAGATGGAGGGCGTCCGAAGGCGTGAAGGTGGGGATTGACTGGAAAGCGGGATGAGGAGGGTCAGAAAGCTGAGTCTTGATGGTGGTGAAAGTCAGGTGCAGAGATCAGGGTGAGCCCTCCTCCCTTCTCCCCCTTTCTCCCGCACAGGGCCACAGAGCCCCCTGAGAAGATGCCCTTGGGGGTACTGAGGCCGCCCAGACGCAGGGACTGCTGTGGGGGGTGCCTGCCGCGCCTGCGCCGCTGGCCGCAGTTCTGGGGGGCGCCGGTGACGGCCTTCATGGGCAACGTGGTCAGCTACCTCCTCTTCCTGCTGCTGTTTGCGCGCGTGCTGCTCATCGACTTCGAGCCGGAGAGGCCCAGCGTGCTGGAGCTGCTGCTCTACTTCTGGGCCTTCACCCTGCTCTGCGAGGAGTTCCGCCAGGGCCTGGGCAGCGGCCTGGGCAGCCTGGCCATGGGGGGACCCGGGACAGACTCCCACCGGGCCCCACTGCGCCGTCGCCTGCAACTCTACCTCTCCGACGCCTGGAACCAGTGCGACCTGGTGGCCCTCGCCTGCTTCGTTCTGGGCGTGGGCTGCAGGTGAGTGCCCTGCGACGTTGCATGCCCTGCCCACGACCTCTGACCCTTCCTTCCTGGGGGTGGGAGGGTGGGGATGGGAGGTGAGGGGCGGAGTTAGGGGCCTCAACTCTTGGCTTCTCTGCAGCAGGCAGCAGCTAAATCCAATTCTGCTTCTTCTTTTCTTTTTTTTTCATTGACATGTAATTGATGTACAATATTATATCAGTTGTAGGCATACAGTATTGTTGTTTAGTTGCTAAGTCGTGTCTGACTCTTTGCGACTCATGGATTGTAGTCCCTCAGGCTCCTCTGTCTATAGGATTTCCCAGGTAAGAACACTGGAATGAGTTGCCATTTCCTTCCCTAGGGGATCTTCCTGACTCAGGGATCAAACCTGCATCTCCTGCATTGGCAGGCGGATTCTTTACCACTGAGCCACCTGTGGTATCCGTTACAGATATACAGTATGGTGGTTCACAATTTTAAAACAACTCCACTTTTTTTTTTTTTTCTTAAAAAAAAGTGTTTAAAGAACATATGAAAGTGAAAAGACAAGTTGCAGACTGTGAGATGATATTTAGAACAAAACCACCAAGAATCGGGATCCAGAGTATAAGAAGAGCACCTACCAAAAAATATATAGAGGCACGAGATCAGTGAACACAATAAATTAAAAACTGGGACAGAGAATATGAAAAGACAGGTGATAAAGTACATGTGCCATTAGATATGAAAGGTGCCCAACATTTTTTCTTAAAAAAGCTCAGATCCCACCTTGATTGAAAGTACTGGCTAAAGATGTTCTGTAAGTCGTTTGCTCACACATGGGTATCTGGCTTTGGGGCTGATGGGGTAAAATGAGAATCCCACTGCTCTTTGTTCTATTAATAGATCTGGACTTCACAAGACGTTTCTCTAGTCCTCAGCCTGGCCCTGCAGCTGCACCCCTGTCCTGGCCCCCAGACACCAGGCCACACACCGAGAGCCACCCTCACATTCTCCCTCTTCTTCCTCTACAGTCCTTGGTCCCAGGCCCCATCCTCGGGTCCCCTGACTTCCTCTGTCCCATCCCCAACTCATCTCCATGGCTGCCTGTCCCAGCTGGACCCTCTCGCAGCTTCCTGGACCCCATTCTCTTCCCTCCCTAGTCCATCCTCTACAGGGTCTGCAAGGGGCCTTCTATACCCAGGGCTGGCCTCTCAGAGCTCCCTTGCTTCTCGGGGCTCCCCGGCACCACGCCACAGTCCCTGGACCTGGTCTGGGTCTGCCCTTCTCTGCAGGGGTGCCTCTCTGATTCCTTTCTCTCTTCTTCGTCTACGCTTCAGCCTCTCTGAGAACTACTTGCAATTCCTTCTTCACAAGGCCAGTGGCGTTGACCTTGATCCTCGGTATTTTGAATCTGCATGATTATAAAATGGTAATCAGAATTCGACTGACAGATTCTTATCAAGGAAGTATTTTCTAGTTACTTTAAACGGCCTTGATCAATTTTATATTGCAGGGTGGTGAAAGCAGCTTCAATTATTTTCTTTTTCAGTTTCTGAAATTACTTCAGTTTGATTACTGTTCAAGTTAAGTTTTACAAGTATTCGGTTCAGTGTATGTGTTTTTAATCCATTTCAGATTTTGATAAAATCTGCTCAAACTATGTTTGTGAATTTTACTTTGTGACTTTAATTCTGTCATGTCTGATTTTCCTGGGTCAAATTTCATAGTTTTAAATTTCATCAGGGAAGCCTGAGTGTTTTATCAACTTTTTACTCCCTGATAAATCAGGGTTTCCCTGATAGCTCAGTTGGTAAAGAATCTGCCTGCAATGCAGAAGACCCCAGTTTGATTCCTGGGTTGGGAAGATCCCCTGGAGAAGGGAAAGGCTAGTATTCTGGCCTGGAGAATTCCAAGGACTATACAGTCCATGGGGTCGAAAAGAGCTGGACATGACCGAGTGACTTTCACTTTCACTTACTCCATAAAAATCTTGACTTTCTGCTTATTTCTTAGCTAATTAATAAAACAAATTGTGGGGAATTACCCTGAAGTATTTTCTGTTGCCCAGGTTGGGATATATGTGTAAATAATGTTAGTTCGGCACACCACTCCAGTTCTCTTGCCTGGAAAATCCCATGAGCCGAGGAGCCTGGTGGGCTGCAATCCATGGGGTCACTAAGAGTCGGACACGACTGAGCGACTTCACTTTCACTTTTCACTTTCATGCATTGGAGAAGGAAATGGCAACCCACTCCAGTGTTCTTGCCTGGAGAGTCCCAGGGACAGGGGAGCCTGGTGGGCTGCCGTCTATGGGGTCACACAGAGTCGGACACGACTGAAGTGACTTAGCAGTAATGTTAGTTCATTTCTTCTATAGTTTCCAGATCATGTTGTGTGGTGCCCAGAGAGAAGGCAAAGGGAAGATCAAAATATTCTTGGGAATACATTGTTGTTTTTGGGTCTTGGCACATGCTGTTCGCCCACCCTGAAACACTCTTCCCTCCTCTCCTTGGCCAGGCCAGCCTTCTGTACTTCCTTTCTGCCTCAGCTTTACTGTCTGTCTCTGAAACTCCTTTTTTCTTCTCAGACTCTGGGTCTCTCCTTTGTGTTCCCCTAACATCCTGAGAGCTCCCCGCCATAGAGATTAGATCATGGCTTTTGCGTCTCTCTTCTCAATGCAAGATTATAAACTCCTCAAGCCCCGTCTGTCTCATCTTCCAGCAACTAAAAACATCTCTGAATATAGTCTATTCCTAAAGAAATGCAGAAGGACATCCTTATTGAACAAGATTATGTCCCAGTGTAGAAGAGAATAAAACAGAAACCAATTATCTTCCTCAGCCATTGCAAGATTTCTCCTTTTTTTTTTTTTCCCAAGCTTCCTCCTTTTCTCTGTAGTTACCTCCATCAACAGTTCGGTGAACATCCTGCCTGTTCTTTCTCTATGCATTTACATACTTCTTTTATGCACAGATATTATACACAGAAGATACTATAAGTTTTTTAAAATTCGTTCTTTTATTGAAGGATAATTGCTTTACAGAATTTTGTTGTTTTCTGTTGAAGATACTATATGTTATGTATTCTTTTGCAACCTCTTCTTTTTCTCCATAATATGTCCCTGACATTCTTTCCATGTTAGTATTTGCAAATATTCCTTATTCTTTAAAAATGCTGCATCCAATTCCTGAAGAAGGGGCTTTAGCCAATCATTGGCAGCTAAAGCAGCCAGGAAAGCCTTTTCCTTGCCAGATTTAATGAATGAATGAATTCTTTTCATGAGGCAGTGGGACAAAGATTCTGAACTTCAAGAGAGAGAATCAGACCAAATATTTCTCTCTAAAGTGTCTTTCATTTTCTACTTGAGATAACATGAAGTTTTAATCAGATATTAGCTGCTCTGAGTCCAGTACTCTGATGATATATTTTTTAAAAATAAAGTATTAGCTGTTAGGACATGACTGCTTTTGAAGACAGCAAAGAACTTTGTGGTCACAACCTAGTGACTATTTGTAGGGGATGAAGGGTCCTGACGCCCCCTTTCATAATTTGGACAGTTGACAGCAATGACCCTCTATTCTTTTAAATATTCTGACACACTGAGAGGCATGGTTCCTCTGTGCTGTGTTAAAAATGGTACAAAGTCCCTTGAAATGAATAATTTTTTCAAACAGCAAGATAAGAAAGTTTTATAGAACACTGTGCTTCTGTTTATTCCTCATGTTTTGTATCAAGTATCTTCTGAGAGGAAAGGACTAAGGCCATGTGCTGACGTTCTTTAGGAATCCCACTGATATTTTAGATATTTTTGTCAAGCTCATCATGTTCTAGATGGGGGAAGAATTATTGCATGGGGAAAAAAAAGACCAAAAATCTCAGTTTACACAGGACAAATTTCCAGCATTCTCCAGAATTGAATGCATGAACTGTTTTATTTTGCCAGTCCCTTCTGGATGGACATTTCAGTTGTTTCTAATTTTTTATTATTCCAAAGTTATACAAGTTTACATCCTGGACGTACATTTTGTGAGTCAAAGGGCAGGTGTATTTTTGAGGTTCATTGCTTTCCTTGGAAAAATAGCTTCTTCCAGCTACACACCCACCATCTGGGTAAGACACTGCCCCCTTGAGGACATGCTTGATGATACCCGATATTTTCAATCTGAGAGTTTGTAGCTCTCCATTTAACCTTTACATGTTTTGCCAATCTGATGGGTAAAAAGGACCTCTCCTTGTTTTAATTTATGCATCCAAGACTCCTAGGTGGTAAGTTGGGCACCTTTCATATCTAATGGCACATGTACTTTGTCACCTGTCTTTTCATATTCTCAGTCCCAGTTAATTTATTATGTTCACTGATCTCGTATTGATTATCCAGTGGAAGTGAGAAATAGATTCAAGGGCCTAGATCTGATAGATAGAGTGCCTGATGAACTATGGAATGAGGTTCGTGACACTGTACAGGAGACAGGGATCAAGACCATCCCCATGGAAAAGAAATGCAAAAAAGCAAAATGGCTGTCTGAGGAGGCCTTACAAATAGCTGTGAAAAGAAGAGAAGCGAAAAGCAAAGGAGAAAAGGAAAGATAAGCATCTGAATGCAGAGTTCCAAAGAATAGCAAGAAGAGATAAGAAAGCCTTCCTCAGCGATCAATGCAAAGAAATAGAGGAAAACAACAGAATGGGAAAGACTAGCGATCTCTTCAAGAAAATTAGAGATTCCAAGGGAACATTTCATGCAAAGATGGGCTCGATAAAGGACAGAAATGGTATGGACCTAACAGAAGCAGTAGATATTAAGAAGAGGTGGCAGGAATACACAGAAGAACTGTACAAAAAAGATCTTCACGACCCAGATAATCACGATGGTGTGATCACTCGCCTAGAGCCAGACATCCTGGAATGTGAAGTCAAGTGGGCCTTAGAAAGCATCACTACGAACAAAGCTAGTGGAGGTTATGGAATTCCAGTTGAGCTATTTCAAATCCTGAAAGATGATGCTGTGAAAGTGCTGCACTCAATATGCCAGCAAATTTGGAAAACTCAGCAGTAGCCACAGGACTGGAAAAGGTCAGTTTTCATTCCAATCCCAAAGAAAGGCAATGCCAAAGAATGCTCAAACTACTGCACAATTGCACTCATCTCACACGCTAGTAAAGTAATGCTCAAAATTCTCCAAGCCAGGCTTCAGCAATACGTGAACCGTGAACTTCCTGATGTTCAAGCTGGTTTTAGAAAAGGCAGAGGAACCAGAGATCAAATTGCCAACATCCGCTGGATCATGGATAAAGCAAGAGAGTTCCAGAAAAACATCTACTTTTGCTTTATTGACTATGCCAAAACCTTTGACTGTGTGGATCATAATAAACAGTGGAAAATTCTGAAAGAGATGGGAATACCAGACCACCTGATCTGCCTCTTGAGAAACCTGTATGCAGGTCAGGAAGCAGTAGTTAGAACTGGACATGGAACAACAGACTGGTTCCAAATAGGAAAAGGAGTACGTCAAGGCTGTATATTGTCACCCTGCTTATTTAACTTCTATGCAGAGTACATCATGAGAAACGCTGGGCTGGAAGAGGCACAAGCTGGAATCAAGATTGCCGGGAGAAATATCAATAACCTCAGATATGCAGATGACACCACCCTTATGGCAGAAAGTGAAGAGGAACTAAAGAGCCTCTTGATGAAAGTGAAAGTGGAGAGTGAAAAAGTTGGCTTAAAGCTCAACACTCAGAAAACGAAGATCATGGCATCTGGTCCCATCACTTCATGGGAAATAGATGGGGAAGCAGTGGAAATGGTGTCAGACTTTATTTTTTTGGGCTCCAAAATCACTGCAGATAGTGACTGCAACCATGAAATTAAAAGACGCTTACTCCTTGGAAGGAAAGTTATGACCAACCTAGATAGCATATTCAAAAGCAGAGACATTACTTTGCCAACAAAGGTCCATCTAGTCAAGGCTATGGTTTTACCAGTGGTCATGTATGGATGTGAGAGTTGGACTGTGAAGACAGCTGAGCGCCAAAGAATTGATGCTTTTGAACTGTGGTGTTGGAGAAGACTCTTGAAAGTCCCTTGATCTGCAAGGAGATCCAACCAGTCCATCCTAAAGGAGATCAGTCCTGGGTGTTCATTGGAAGGAATGATGCTAAAGCTGAAACTCCAGTACTTTGGCCACCTAATGCGAAGAGTTGACTCATCGGAAAACTGATGCTGGGAGGGACTGGGGGCAGGAGGAGAAGGGGACGACAGAGGATGAGATGGCTGGATGGCATCACGTGAGTCTGAGTGAACTCCGGGAGTTGGTGATAGACAGGGAGGCCTGGCGTGCTGCGATTCATGGGGTTACAAAGAGTCAGACATGACTGAGCGACTGAACTGAACTGATCTCGTGCATGTATATACTTTTGGTAGGTGCTCTTCTTATTGGAGAAGGCAATGGCACCCCACTCCAGTACTCTTGCCTGGAAAATCCCATGGACGGAGGAGCCTGGTAGGCTGCAGTCCGTGGGGTCGCTAAGAGTCGGACATGACTGAGCGACTTCACTTTCACTTTTCACTTTCATGCATTGGAGAAGGAAATGGCAACCCACTCCAGTGTTCTTGCCTGGAGAATCCCAGGGACGGGGAAACCTGGTGGGCTGCCATCTATGGGGTCAACAGAATCGGACACGACTGAAGTGACTTAGCAGCAGCAGCAGCAGCTCTTCTTTTACTCTGGATCCCAGTCCTTGGTGGTTTTGTTCTAAATATCATCTCACAGTCTGAAACTTGTCTTTTCACTTTCATATGTTCTTTAAACATTTTTTATTCTTTAACTTTTCATTTTGAAAAACCCTTAGACTTATAAAAAATGTTGCAGAAACAGCACAAAGAATTCCCATACACCATTCATCCAGATCCCCCAAATGTTAACATCTTACATTATCAAAACCGGGAGATTTTATTTAAATTTCATCAATTGTCCACAGATGTCCTTTTTCTGGATCAGGAGCCAATCCAGGATTCCATGTTGCCTTTAGTTGTCACGTCTCCTTAATTGTCTCTAATCTGGGACAGGTTTGCAGTCCATCTTTAACTTTTACAATCAGTCCAGACTAGTTATTTTGTAGAATTTGCCTCCATTGGAGTTTGTCTAGTACTTCCTTAGGATCAAATTTAGGCTATACATTTTTTGGCAGAGAATTTTGCCTTTCTCTGTCCATCATATTTATGTTATCTCTTAATATGCATAAATTTTATATTTCAAAGTAGTTAACTTTTCAGTATTTTCTTTTGCCATGATTTTGTGTCTTGTATATAGGACTCTTTTTCTTAATGACAGTTATCTTATTTCAAGTTCATGAAGAAATTCTTCTATATTTTCTTATTAAGATTTGATGTCTTACCTTTAACTTTAGGTTTTTAATTCCTTCAAAGTTGAAGTACATGATGATGCAAAATAGGGATATAATTTTCGTTTTCCCCTTAGGGATTGCTAACATTATTCACTGTTTGACCTTCTTCTGTGAATTGTCTGTCCTTAACCTTTATCCATTTTCCTGTTAGGTTCATTGTCTTCTGCTTACTGGTTTGCTGGAAGGCTCCATATTTTGCCATTTATAGGTTGGGCAAATATACCTGCAGTTTTCCCAACTTGATGTTATAGGGGCCTCCCTCCCAGCTTTTTGCTAAGGCCGTTTTTCATACAGCCATTATTTAATGGGTACCAGCGCCCTGCGAAGCCCTGCTTGGCAGTCTCACGGTGCCAAATTTTGAGTAAACCCCAGGTGAACTGGAGTGGGGAGTGTCCCAATTCTGGCCCTGGAGAGGCCACATTCTCGCCTTCAGTCTGGTGTTGGGAAGACTCGGGGCTTTCTTTGCACCCTGTAACCCTTGAGTGACGTCTGCCGCGTCTCCCTATACCCAGGCTGACCCCGGGCCTGTATGACCTGGGCCGCACTGTCCTCTGCCTTGACTTCATGATCTTCACGCTGAGGCTGCTGCACATCTTCACGGTCAACAAACAGCTGGGGCCCAAGATCGTCATCGTGAGCAAGATGGTGAGGGGTGGGGTCGCGCTCGTGTGGGCGGGGCCTGAGGATGAAAGGGGCGGGGCCAAGAAGCTGTCATGGATTCGCTGTAACTGGGCGTCTGGTGAGGAGGAGGGGCTTAGGGTACTGGGGCGGGGCTAGAGTAGGGAAGGGCGGGGCCAGGCTTGGTCTCATCTTCCTCTTCTGCAGGTGAAGGATGTGTTCTTCTTCCTCTTCTTCCTCGGCGTGTGGCTGGTTGCCTACGGGGTGGCCACTGAGGGGCTCCTTAGGCCCCAGGACCGTAGCCTCCCGAATATCCTGCGCCGTGTCTTCTACCGGCCCTACCTGCAGATCTTTGGGCAGATCCCTCAGGGGGAGATGGACGGTAAGGAGGATGAGAGGACCTGACATCCAAGTGAGCCCCCCTCCACCTCCCCTATCTCTGGGTCTCTGACCCTTCCCTCTTTTTTTTTGCGTCTCTGTCCCCCTCTCTTTCTGGGATTCTGTCTCCCTCTCCCCGGGGCTTTGCTCTCCTCCACCCTCTGGACTTCTGTCTTCCTTAGGTCCCTGTCCCTCTGGCTCCATCTCTAACTGTCTTCCTTCACAGTGGCCCTCATGGAGCACGGCAACTGTTCACTGGGGCAGGGCTCATGGGGGCACCCCGAAGGGAACCTCTCTGGCAAATGCGTCTCGCTTTATGCCAACTGGCTGGTGGTGCTCCTCCTTGTTGTCTTCCTGCTGGTGGCCAACATCCTGCTGCTCAATCTGCTCATTGCGATGTTCAGGTGAGTCCCTACTTCCCTGGTGGCTCAGACGGTAAAGAGTCTGCCTGCAATGCGGGAGACCCGTCTTTGATCTCTGGGTTGGGAAGATTCCCAAGAGAAGAAAATGGCAATCCACTCCAGTATTCTTGCCTGGAAAATCCCATGGACGGAGAAACCTGGCAGGCTACAGTCCATGGGGTCCCAGACAGTTGGACACAACTGAGCGACTTCACTACTGCTCTCTGATGATCTGGCCTCATGCATGACCCTTGACCCCAGAGTGACTCTTGATCCCAGCTTAACCCTTGACCCCAGCATGATTTTTGATCCCAGTCTAAGTAATTCTAGTTTTAGTCTCTGAACTCCGATTAAAATCTAATGCTGGCTTGTTCCCAAATCCAGCCAGAGTGTGCTCTTGACCTGGACTTTGGAATCTGATCTGCTCTCTGAGTCCAGGCTGAAGATTAAAATTTTTTAAATTGTGGCTATATATATATAACATAAAAACTGCCACCTTCTCCATTTTAAAGTGTACAATGCAGTGACATTAATTACATTTATAACGTTATACAGCCACCACCACTATTTCCTAAACATTTTCATCACTCCAAACAGAGTGTGTAACCATTAAGCAAGGGATAACTTCTCATTTTCCCCTCCCTTCCAGTCCCTGGTAACCTCCACTTTACTTTCTGTCTCTATGACTCTGCCTCTTGGAGGTAAGTAGAGTCATACAGTATTTGTCCTTTTGTGTCTGGCGTAGTGTTTTCATGGATCACTCCATTCTTTTTTATGGCTGAACAATACTGATGTACTGATAAAAGGCATTTAGTTGATCCATTCATCTAATGAGACTTGGGTTGTTCCATCTTTTGGCTATTGGGGATAATGCTGCAATAACATTGGTGTTTACATATCTGTTTGAGTCTCTGTTTTTATTTCTTTTGATTTTATTTCTAGAATAAAATGCTGGGTCATGTGTTAATTCTGTGTTTAGCTTTTCCACATCCTTACTAATAGGTGCTTTCCGTATTAAGAGGTTATAGACATCCTAGTGGGCATGAACTTGTTATTTCATTTTCGTTTTGATTTGCATTTTCCTACTGACTAGTATTCTTGACTGGAGAATCCCATGGACAGAGGAGCCTGGCAGGCGACAGTCCATAGTGTTGCAAAGAGTCGGACACGACTGAAGCAACTTAGCATGCACACATCCCACTTATAATCCTTTTAATATGCGGTTGAATTAGTTTTCTAATATATTCTTGAGGATTTTTTCATGTATATTCATAAAGGCTATTGGTCTATAATTGTGATATTTTTATCTGACTTTAATTTCCCTGGCGGCTCAGATGGTAAAGCACCTGCCTACAATGTGGGGACCCAGGTTCGATCCCTGGGTGGGGAAGATCCCCTGGAGAAGGAAATGGCAACCCACTCCAGTATTCTTGCCTGGAAAATCCCATGGACGGAGGAGCCTGGTAGGCTATAGTCCATGGGGTTGAAAAGAGTCGGACACGACTGAGTGAGTTCACTTTCACTTTCACCTTGGTATCATCATGGTAGTTCTGGCCTCACAGAATGAGTTGGGAAGTGTTCTCTCCTCTTCAATATTTTAGAAGAGTTTGAGAAAGATTGGTGTTAATTCTCTTTTAAATGTTTGGTAAAAGTCACCAGTTAAGCCATCTGGTCCTGGGCTTATTTTGTTGGGACATTTCTGATTAGTGATTCAATCTCTTTACTTGTTATAGGTCTTTTGAGATTGTCTATTTCTTCTTGAGTCAGTTTAGGTAATTTGTGTGTTTCTAGTAATTCTTCCATTTCATCTAGGTTGTCTAATTTGTTGGCATACAATTATTAATAGCATTCTCTTATAATGGTTTTTGGCTTCTCAGGTGGTGCTAGTGGTAAAAGAATGTGCCTGCCAGTGCAGGAGACCTAAGAGACACTGGTCCCATCTCTAGTTGGGAAAGATCCCCTGGAGAAGGAAATGGCAACCCACTCCAGTATCCTTGCCTGGATGGACAGAGGAGCCTGGTAGGCTACACATAGGGTCGCAAAGAGCTGGACACGACTGAAGCGACTTAGCACACACATAATGGTTTTTAGGAGGATTCTATAATGTTGATAGTAATGTCCCCATTTTCATTTTTTATTTTAGTTACTTGTGTCCAGGCTGACTTGTGAACCTGACTCCAATCTACCTAATTCGTGTTAGCTTTCCCAACTTAATCTCTAACATCCGACTCTGGAGCCTCCTAACCCAGCTACCAAATGCCTCTGACTTTATTAATCCTGACATCTGCCTTCTGCCTTGGGTTTCAAACAGATATTGCCTGACAGGTAATCTTGATCTGCTTTTCCAAGGGGCGCCTCTACCTCTAGTGACTCTTGATCTCTGGTCCCTACAGCCATACCTTCGGCAAAGTGCAGGGCAACAGCGACCTCTACTGGAAGGCGCAGCGCTACAGCCTCATCCGGGAATTTCACTCTCGGCCCGCACTGGCCCCGCCTCTCATTTTCATATCGCACGTGCGCTCCCTCATCCATCGATTTCGCAGGCGCCGGGCGCGCTTGCCACCATCCCCAGACGTCGAGCATTTTCGTGAGAGCCCGGCTTGGCCCAAAAGAGAAAAACTCAGGGGGCGGAACCTGGAGAGAAACAAGAGCATGTATATACAGGAGGACGCTTAGGAGCACTAGTGGGCAGGGCTTAGTCTGTCAAGGGGCTGGGCGTGGGGTATTAGTGGAAGACCAAAAACGCTGAGGAGGTGCAGTCTGGGAGATCACTGAAGCTCGAGGTTTTGGGTGGGGAAGCTGGGTCTAGGAGCGGGCGTGGCCCGAGGATGGGCAGTCCCTTTGACTCTATTCTGGCCCCACTGTCCAGGGGTCCACCTCTCGAAGGAAGCGGAGCGGAGGCTGTTGACGTGGGAGTCAGTGCAAAAGGAGAATTTCTTGCTGGCGCGTGCTCGGGACAAACGGGAGAGCAACTCTGAACGTCTGAAGCGCACGTCGCAGAAGTGAGGGCGGGGCCTGGCTCTGGGCGGGGCTTCTGTCCTCCGGGATCGATCTCTTGATTTACTTCCTACAAAAGCCCAGGCTAGAGGCGAGGCCTACCAGGGCAGCGTCCTGGAACGCTAGGGAGGAAAGCAGAGCTGCGGGGGGCGGGTCTTTCAAGGTGTGCGGGGCTGGTAGGCTGCTGGCACCCACCTAAAACCCTGGATCCCCAGGGTGGACACAGCACTGAAGCAGCTGACACAGATCCGCGAGTACGAGCAGCGTCTGAAAGGGCTGGAACTGGAGGTGAGGGCTCCGGGCCAGGCTGGAGGAGGACGGCTAGGGTGAGGGGCAGCAGACTCCAGCCGGGTGCCCGGATGTCTTCCGCTGCTCCCCAGGTCCAGCACTGTACCCGCGTCCTGGGCTGGGTAGCTGAGGCCCTGAGCCGTTCTGCATTGCTTCCCCCAGGGGGACCACCCCCCCCAATCCCACCTGGGCCCAAAGGTCAGTGTTTACCGTCTACTTGTGTGTATGTCTGGCGTCTGTCACCACCTACGTCTGTGTCCTTGCTTTCTGGGTCTCTTCCCATATCTCAGTGTTTCTCTCTTTCACTGGCCTTCCTTTGCCCCTGGTTCATTCTTGGTCTCTTTTGGGCTTTTTGTGCATCTTTCTTTTTGTCAGTCTCTTATTTTTTCTGCCCTCCTCTCTATGCCCATCGCTTCTTTTCTCTCCTCTCTTCCCCCAGACTGAGCCCTGCTGGTGGACGTCAAGGAGTAGCTGCCAGAGGGAGCTTTGCTCCCAGAGTAAGGCCTAGCATGTCCTTGACTCCTGCACCTGGCGACCTTGTCTTTGAGGTGAACCGGATGCCCGTGGACTACCACCTTGGATGCTGTCAGGGTCACTCATGCAAACCACGGCAGGCCTGGCTCCTCCCAGAACCAGCCCTACTCTGGGAGGATGAGCCTCTGGAGCCCAGGCGTTCCCTCTCTGAGGGCTGTATCACAGCCCGCTGGACTGGAGAAGGCTACCGGGTCCTTGTGGCAGAGGGACCAGAGTCCAATCACAGCTCCCCACACTGGGGAAATAAAGCCATTTGAGAGGAGTAGGGTCTGAATGCTGGATTCTTTGGGGAATTGGCGGGTGGCTAGATCCTTTTGGGATGGCAGCTGAAGCGGGGGGTGTGTTTGGGGTCCTTGGTCCATTTGCTACTACTGCATTTCAGGTCTCACCGGGGCTGTTTCTTCCTCTCAGCCCCACTACTCCTGTCTGACTCAGGCCCAGCACCTCTTGTCTGCACTGCTTGATGACTCTCACTTCAGTGGGACAAGAACCCCATCCATCTGTACCCCCCAACACCCATTCCTGCCTACCAGTGCAAAAAGAACTTGGAGATAAAAAGCAAATTATTTCCTGGAGGAGGGGTGGGTGGGCACTGTGTACATCTGCTTTGGCAATAGGGGAACAGATGATGCAAATTTGAGTAGATAACTGCATATGTGTCTTTAAAAAGTCTAATTAGTAGAAAATTGCAGGCCACACACGCCTGGGATTGAGGCAAATATGCATCATTATACATGCCATTTAACTAAACAACCCGTAACAAACTAAACTGGTAATGACAAGGCTGAACTGACAGCAATTATTAGTAAAATAGCAAGAAAGCCACCAACAACACATCCAAAAATGAAAACCAAAACATCCTTTTTCCAAATTGGAGGAATTCCAACTGTCTGCCACTTTGGGTGCAGAGTAGCTTTGAAATATTGCCAAGTGTTTTGTGGCAGCCAGCTATCTCTGGAAGATGACCGAGTCAATTCTCAGTAACCCAAGTAGTAATATCATCAGTAATGACGATGGTGGCAACAACAACAGCTAATAAGAGTGCTGTGTGCCTGGCATTGTGTTTAAGTGCTTCACGGGTGCTAAATCAAGGAATTCTCATGAAAACCATATCAGGTAAGTGCTGATGTCTCCATTTTGCAGATTGGAAAACTGAGGCACAATGAAAATTATGTGACTCACACAAAGTCATAGAGCTAGAAAATGGTCCCCTAGAGAAGGGAATGGCAACCCACTCCAGTATTATTGCCTGGAGAAGGTGGGTTACAGTCCATAGGGCTGTAAAGAGCACTTGCTGTAATGTGCTTATGCACTCGGTCATGTCGGACTCTTTGCGACCCAGGTCTCCTGCATTGCTGGGGGATTCTTTACTGTCTGAGCCACCGGGAAAGCCCAAGAATACTGATAACACTGAAGTGGGTAGCCTATCCCTTCTCTAGGAATAGAACCAGGGTCTCTTGCATTGCAGGCCAGTTCTTTCCCAGCTGAGCTACCTGGGAAGCTCCTTGCAGGGCCCCAGGTTGACAGAAGTGAGTCTAGAAAGGCCGATTTGAAGCAACTCAGCACACAGCACAAAGGGGGCGCTAGAGGGAGAAGTGAAAGGCAAAGGAGAAAAGGAAAGATACACCCATTTCAGTGCAGAGTTCCAAAGAATAGCAAGGAGAGATAAGAAAGCCTTCCTAAGTGAATAATGCAAAGAAATAGAGGAAAACAATAGAATGGGAAAGGCTAGGGATCTCTTTAAGAAAACTGGAGATACCAAGGGAACATTTCATGCAAAGATAGGCACAATAAAGGACAGAAATGGTATGGACCTAACAGAAGCAGAAGAGATTGAGGGGGCAAGAATACACAGAACTGTGCAAAAAAGATCTTAATGACCCAGATAACCATGATGGTGTGACCACTGGACTAGAGCCAGACATCTTGGAGTGCAAAGTCAAGTGGGCTTTAGGAAGCATCACTATGAACAAAGCTAGTGGAGGTGATAGAATTTCAGCTGAGCTATTTCAAATCCTAAAAGATGATGCTGTGAAAGTGCTGCACTAAATATGCCAGCAAATTTGGAAAACTCAGCAGTGGCCACAGGACTGGAAAGATCAAAGAAAGGCAATGCTAAAGAATGTTCAAGCTACTGCACAATTGCACTCAAAATTCTCTAAGTCAGGCTTCAGCAATATGTGAACCATGAACTAGATGTTAAAGCTGGATTTAGAAGAGGCAGAGGAACCAGAAATCAAATTGCCAACATCCACTGGATCATCGAAAAAGCAAGAGAGTTCCAGAAAAACATCTACTTTTGCTTTATTGACTAAGCCAAAGCCTTTGACTGTGTGGATCACAACAAATTGTGGAAAATTCCTGAAGAAATGGGAATACCAGACCACCTGACCTGCCTCCTGAGAAAACTGTATGCAGGTCAAGAAGCGACAGTTAGAACCGGACATGGAACCACAGGCTGGTTCCAAACCGGGAAAGGAGTACGTCAAGGGTGTATATTGTCACTCTGCTTATTCAACTTATATGCAGAGTACATCGTGAGAAATGCTGGGCTGGAAGAAGCACAAGCTGGAATCAAGATTGCTGGGAGAAATATCAATAACCTCAGATATGCAGATGACACCACCCTTATGGCAGAAAGTGAAGAGGAACTGAAAAGCCTCTTGATGAAAGTGAAAGTAGAGAGTGAAAAAGTTGGCTTAAAGCTCAACATTCAGAAAAAGAAGATCATGGCATCTGGTCCCATCACTTCACACAACAAATAGATGGGGAAACAATGGAAACAGTGAGACTTTATTTTTGGGGGCTCCAAAATCACTGTAGATGGTGACTACAGCCATGTATGAAAAAACACTTGCTCCTTGGAAGAAAAGCCATGACCAACCTAGATAGCATATTAAAAAGCAGAAACATTACTTTGCCAACAAAGATCTGTATAGTCAAAGCTATGGTTTTTCCAGTAGTCATGTATGGATGTGAGAGTTGGACCATAAAGAAGACTGAACGCCGAAGAACTGATGCTTTTGAACTGTGGTGTTGGAGAAGACTCTTGAGAGTCCCTTAGACTGCAAGATCAAACCAGTCAATCCTAAAGGAAATCAGTCCTGAATATTCATTAGAAGGACTGATGCTGAAGCTGAAACTCCAACTCTGGCCATATGATGCAAAGAGCTAACTCTTTAGAAAAGACCCTGATGCTGGGAAAGAAGGAAGGCAGGAGGAGAAGGGGACAACCGGGAACTAGATGGTTGGATGGCATCACTGACCCAATGGACATGAGTTTGAGCAAGCTCTGGGAGATGGTGAAGGACAGGGAAGCCTGGCATGCTGCGGTCCATGGGTCGCAAAGGGTCGAACATGACTGAGTGACTGAACAACAGCAGAAGGAGAATGGCAACTGGAGGAGGAAGAAGGGAACGGGCTGCTTCCTATTTGCTTCTGGTTCCTGAGGACAGCCTCATAGCATTGCTTTCTCTGATTGCAGTTTTCATCTTCCCTCCAGCACTCCTGTGACAAGTTCCATGTATGCCCTCAGTCACACCCACTCCATCCAGGCAGCCCTCTTTTCTAGAGTGGGTTTCAGCTCCCAGAAGCACTTCTCCAAAAGTTTAGGTTCTGCTAATTCTATTCTCTTCCCTTTGTCTCTCAATGGAGAGACATCTCCATGGGGTGATATCTGCTTCCTGCAGTTTACTATTTCTGTACTAACTCTGTGCTTCTATTTCTTTCCCAGTTTTCTGAGACTTCTATTTCTTTTCCCAGTTTAGTCGCTCAGTCATGTCTGACTCCTGCCACCCCATGGACTGCACCACGCCAGGCTTCTGTGTCCATCACCAATTCCCGGAGTTTACTCAAACTCACATCCATCAAGGTGGTGACACCATCCAACCATCTCATCCTCTGTCGTCCCCTTCTCCTCCCACCGTCAATCTTTCCCAGCATCAGGGTCTTTTCCAATGAGTCAGTTCTTCACATCAGGTGGCCAAAGTATTGGAGTTTCAGCATCAGTCCTTCCAATGAATATTCAGGACTGATTTCCTTTAGGATTGACTGGTTTGATCTTCTTGTAGTCTAAGGGACTCTCAAGAGTCTTCTCCAACACCACAGCTCAAAAGCATCAGTTCTTCGGCGTTCAGTCTTCTTTACACAATCATACATGACTACTGGAAAAACCATAGCTTTGACTATACAGACTTTTGTCAGCAAAGTAATGTTTCTGCTTTTTAATATGCTGTCTAGGTTGGTCATGGCTTTTCTTCCAAGGAGCAAGCGTTTTTTCATGTCATGGCTGTAGTCACCATCTACAGTGATTTTGGAGCCCCTGAAAATAAAGTCTCACTGTTTCCATTGTTTCCCCATCTATTTGCTGTGTGAAGTGATGGGACCAGATGCCATGATCTTCTTTTTCTGAATGTTGAGTTTTAAGCCAGCTTTTTCATGCTCCTTTTTCACCTTCATCAAGAGGCTCTTTAGTTCATCTTCATTTTCTGCCATAAGAGTGGTGTCATCTGCATATCTGAGGTTATATTTCTCCCGGCAATCTTGATTGCAGCTTGTGCTTCATCCAGCCCAGCATTTCTCATGTTGTACTCTGCATATACTTTGGCTACCTCATGCAAAGAGTTGACTCATTGGAAAAGACTCTGATGCTGGGAGGGATTGGGGGCAGGAGGAAAAGGGGACAGAGGATGAGATGGCTGAATGGCATCCCTGACTTGATGGACGTGAGTTTGAGTGAACTCCGGGAGTTGGTGATGGACAGGGAGGCCTGGCGTGCTGCGATTCATGGGGTCGCAAAGAGTTGGACACGACTGAGCGACTGAACTGAACTGAACTGAACTCTGCATATAAGTTGAATAAGCAGAGTGACAATATACACCCTTGACGTACTCCTTTCCCGGTTTGGAACCAGTCTGTTGTTCCATGTCCGGTTCTAACTGTTGCTTCTTGACCTGCATACAGTTTTCTCAGGAGGCAGGTCAGGTGATCTGGTATTCCCATCTCTTCAAGAATTTTCCACAATTTGTTGTGATCCACACAGTCAAAGGCTTTGGCATAGTCAATAAAGCAGAAATAGATGTTTTTCTGGAACTCTCTTGCTTTTTCGACGATCCAGTGGATGTTGGCAATTTGATTTCTGGTTCCTCTGCCTCTTCTAAATCCAGCTTGAACATCTGGAAGTTCACAGTTCATGTACTGTTGAAGCCTAGCTTGGAGAATTTTGAGCATTACTTTGCTAGCGTGTGAGATGAGTGCAATTTTGCGGTAGTTTGAACATTCTTTGGCATTGCCTTTTTTGGGATTTGAGTGAAAACTGATCTTTCCAGTCTTGTGGCCACTGCTGAGTTTTCCAGATTTGCTGGCATTTTGAGTGCAACACTTTCACAGCATCATCTTTTAAGATTTGAGATAGCTCAACTGGAATTCCATCACCTCCATTAGCTTTGTTCGTAGTGATGCTTCCTAAGGCCCACTTGACTTCGCACTCCAAGATGTCTGGCTCTAGTTCAGTGATCACACCATCGTGGTTATCTGGGTCATTAAGATCTTTTTTGTACAGTTCTTCTATGTATTCTTGCCCCCTCTTCTTAATCTCTTCTGCTTCTGTTAGGTCCATACCATTTCTGTCCTTTCTTGTGCCCATTTTTGCATGAAATGTTCCCTTTGTATCTCTAATTTTCTTGAAGAGATCTCTAGTCTTTCCCATTTTATTGTTTTCTTCTATTTCTTTGCATTGATCACTAAGGCAGGCTTTCTTATCTCCCCTTGCTATTCTTTGGAATTCTGCATTCAAATGGGTATATCTTTCCTTTTCTCCTTTGCTTTTCACTTCTCTTTTCTCAGCTATTTGAAAGACCTCCTCAGACAACCATTTTGCCTTTTTGCATTTCTTTTTCTCGGGGATGATCTTGATCCTTGTCTCCTGTACAATGTCATGAACCTTCATCCATAGTTCTTCAGGCACTCTGTCAGATTTAATCCCTTGAATCTATTTGTCACTTCCACCATATAATCATAAGGGATTTGATTTAGGTCATATCTGGTCTAGTGGTTTTCCCTAGTTTCTTCAATTTAAGTCTGAATTTGGCAATAAGAAGTTCATGATCTGAGCCAGTCAGCTCCCGGTCTTGTTTTTGTTGACTGTATAGAGTTTCCCCATCTTTGGCTGCAAAGAATATAATCAATCTGATTTTGGTTGATTGACCATCTGGTGATGTCCATGTGTAGAGTCTTCTCTTGTGTTGTTGGAAGAGGGTGTTTGCTATGACCAGTGCATTCTCTTGGCAAAACTGTTAGCCTTTGACCTGCTTTTTGTATTCCAAGGCCAAATTTGCCTGTTACTCCTGGTAGTTCTTAACTTCCTACTTTTGCATATACTGGAAGACCCCTATTTATTTCTGTTGAAATATTTGTATGACAGGAAAACTCCAGGTATGGCAGGTAGAAATCTGAGCATGAGTCATCAGATGGAGAGATATAACCTCCACGTCATTTCCACACATAAATCAATTTTGGAAACTGAATGTCCTGGAATTGAAGAGGAGGCTAGGTGTTCTTGAGGAATTATAAAATACTATAAATTTATATTTGAATCTTTCCTACTTGTATATTTTCCCACAAAGCACCCATTTTACTTCTCCATTGCACAGCCTTAGTGTGGTGGGTATCCTGACCCCTTTGCATGACCACTGGTGACCACAAAGCACTTGTCTTGGTGCTGTTTTTGGAAGCCACAAAGACTTTACCTGGACCATTATGAAGGTGAAAGATATCCCTCTTAGTGATGGTAGGTCACCAGCAAGGCCAGTTAGTGACTGGGTGTCCATCAACCAAGATTGAGCAGCATAGCCATGATCTGCTAGTCTAGGGTCCTCTGGAGGGGCTGCTGAGTGCATGGGACAGCTGCATCATCCACTAGCCTATGATGCAAGAGAACCACATCCCTGAGATATCTGCTCCGGGGACTTCCCTGGTGGTCCAGTGGTTAAGACTCCGAGCGCCCAGTGCAGGGGCTTGGGTTCAACCCCTGGTTGGAGAACTAGGTCCCACGTGCCTCAACTAAAGATCCCGCATGTCACAACAAAGACTGAAGATTCTGCCTGCTGCAACTGAGACCAGGCTCAGCCTAAATAAATAAATATGTGCTCAGTCGTGTCTGATTCTTTGCAATACCGTGGACTGCAAATGACCTGCCCAAGGGCCCGCCAGGCTCCTCAGTCCGTGGGATTTTCCAGGCAGGAAAAGTGGAATTTCCTATTCCAGGGGATCTTCCTGACTCAGGGATCAAACCCTGGGTTCGATTTCTCACATCTCCTGAATTGGCAGATGAATTCTTTACCACTAGCACCACCTGGGAAACCCAAATAAATAAATAAATAATAAAAACAAACAAAAAAATTATATCTGCTCCAGTCTCAGATATGGGGAAGGGAGAGTCGCCATCCATAGAATATGCAAGCTACTAAAATCCTAAACAAGCAGGTCATTTCAACAAGAGGTTTATTTTATACGGAAAGAAAACTCCAGATAAGAGACTGCTGGTCATCAGAGAAAAGGAGGGGGCAGGGTGCAGTGAGGACTCATGACTGCACGAGCTTGGTGACTAAAGGCTGAGGACCTGCTATGTTAAAGGGACAAGCTGAGCTAGAGAAGACAGCTGTGAAGGCTGTGCAGAGCTGCAGCCAAAAACTGGAATGGATTTGGTAGCTGCTGTGGAGCAAAGACTTAAACCAAGGGGCTGATATGCAAACCTAGACTGAACTAGAGAAAAACTGAGTATCAGAGATGTTTTTCTCTTTTGGATGAATACCTAAGATAGAGGGGGTCTGGATTGTATAATAAGTGGCATCTTAGTTTCCTGACCAGGGATTGAACCTGGACCCCAGCAGTGAAAGCTCTGAGTCTTAACCACTGGGCTGCCAGGAAATTCCCCCTGTATAACTGTATCTGAAGTGACTCAACTCTTTTCCTAAGTGGTTGTACCTTTTGCATTTCCACCAACAATGTATGAGAGAATTTCAGTTTCTCTGCATTCTTACTAGTACTTGCTGTTATCAGTATTTTTTAAATTAGCCATTCTAATAGGTTTGTAATGGTGTCTCATTGTGGCTTTAATTTGCCTTTCCCAAATGATTAATGATGTTGAGCATCTTCACATGTGCTTATTGCCATCTGTATAGCTTTTTTGGTGAAGTGCCAGTTCAAATCTCTCACTCATTTAAAAAATAAGTTGTTTTCTTATCAATAAATCATAAAATTTAATGTATTATAGATACACCTATATCAGATATGTACTTTGCAAATGTTTTCCCTCAAAAGCTTACTTTCTCATTTTCTTAATAGTGTCTTTTGGAGAGCAGAATTGTTAAATTAGCAATTAAATTTTATCAGCATTTTCTTTTACAGTTGATGCCTTTCTGTCCTGAGAGATCTTTGACTAACCCAAGTCACAGAGATTTCTCTTTGAATTTTATAGTTTTAGGCTCTACATTCAGGTCTGCCATCTGTTTTGGTTTTGTTTTTTGGCCGTGCAGTGTCGCTTGCGGGGTCTCAGTTCCTGGAGTCGTGCCCTTGTTAGTGAAAGCACAGAGTACTAACCATTGGACCACCAGGGAAGTCCCTGCAATCTCTTTTGAGTTCATTTTTATACATAGGTTAAATACATAGGTTTTATACATACATATAGTCGAGGTTGTGTGTTTTCGCACACGGGTAACTTAATTGTTCAGCATCATTGGTTAAAAAGACTTCTTTTCGCTATTATCCTGGCACCTTTGTTGAAGATCAGTTGGCGGTAGATGATGGATAGAGGTCTATTTCTTTTTTCTTTTTTTGGCCACACCACGAGGCATGTGGGATCCTAGTCCCACCCCCACCCGCCCCCCCGCCACCCCCCAACACCAATCTTCTAACCCATGCCCCCTGCAGTGGAAGTGTGGAGTCTTAACCACTGGACCACCACAGAAGTCCCTGTGTGGGTCTATTTCTGAGCTCTCTGTTCTGTTCAGTACATCTATGTCAATCTTTTCACCAATGCCATACTGTTTTGATTACTGTAGCTTTACACTACAATAAATCTTGAAATTGGGTAGTGTGAGTCCTCCAGCTTTGCTTTGCCTTTCCAAAATTGTTTTAGTTATCCTAATTGCTTTGTTTTTTTTTTTTTTAATATAAACTTTGGAATCTGGTTGTCAATTTCTCTAAACAACCTGTTGGGATTTTGTTTGGATTTGTGTTGAATCAACAGGTCAATTCAAAGTGATTGACATCTTAATTGTATTGTATCTTCTCATCAATGAATATTGCATGTATCTTGGTTAGGTCTTTGGTTCTGTCATGAATGTCTGTGGTTTTCAGCATACAAATCTTGCACATATTTTGTTAGATGTATTCCTATACAAAATGATGTTGTATTTGATATTATTTTTTTTAGAATTTCTAATTGTTTATTGTTAGTATACAGAAATACTGCTATTTTTTGTATATTGACCTTGTATTCTATGACCTTGCTGAACTCACTTTACTAGTTCTAGTATTATTTTTTCAGATTGTTTAGAATTTTCTATGTCATGTTGCCTGTAAGTAGAGGCAATTTTATTTTATTCTTTCCAATTTTCATTTTTTTGTGTGTGTGTGGTAAAATACATATAATGTAAGATTTACTATTTTAACCCTTTTTAAGTGTATAAATCAGTGGCATTTAGACCATTCACAACATTGTACAATCATTACCGCTGTTGAGTTCCATGTTTTCATCACCCTACGAAGTAACCTTGCATCCAGTAAGAACTCACTTATTCTCCTCTGTCTCCAGCCCCTTGGCAACCAGCAATCTGCTCTTATCTCTATGGATTTCCCTATTCTGTATATTTCATATAAACAGAATATGTGGTTTTCTTTGCCTGACTTCTTTCACTAACCACACTGGTTCATCGATGCTGTAGTATAACTTCATCCTTTCCACAGCTGAATAATATCCATAGTATGGATCAGTTCAGTAGCTCAGTCGTGTCCAACTCTTTGAGACCTCATGAATTGCAGCACGCCAGGCCTCCCTGTCCATCACCAACTCCCGGAGTTCACTCAGACTCACGTCCATGGAGTCAGTGATGCCATCCAGCCATCTCATCCTCTGTCATCCCCTTCAATCCCTCCCAGCATCAGAATCTTTTCCAATGAGTCAACTCTTCCCATGAGGTGGCCAAAGTATTGGAATTTCAGCTTTAGCATCATTCCTTCCAAAGAAATCCCAGGGCTGATCTAACTTCAAAAAATCCATCAATCCACTGAACATTTGGGTTGTTTGTATTTTTTAGATATTGGGACTAATGCTGCTATGAATATTCAGGTACAACTTTTTGTTTGAACACTTGTTTTCTGTGTTTTTGGGGAGGCATATAACTAGGAGTGGAACTGCTGGCAATTCTACATTAAAGTTTTTGAAAGCCTGCCAAATTGATTTTCACAGTGGCTGCTCCATTTCACATTTCCACCAGCAGTGTATGAGGTTCCAAATTCTTCAAATCCACACCAACACTAGTTATTTTCTTTCTTTTTTTTTTTTTTCGGTTTCGGTCTCCTGGTGGGTGGGCTTCCCAGGTGGTGCTAGTGGTAAAGAACCCCCCCTGCCCATGTACATCAGACATAAGAGACACTGGTTTGATCCCTGGATTGGGAAGATCCCCTGGAGGAGGGCATGGCAACCCACTCAAGTATTCTTGCCTGGAGAATCTCATAGAAGTACCTGCATAGCCATTAAGCCAGCCCATTAAAACTGTGATTTCCCTTTCCTATTCAGGGCTTCTACACGGTTTCTGTAGCCTGCCATGAAGAGGACCTGCTACAGTCCTGGACGGGAGAATCCCCTGACATTATGCGGCGATCAGGCTACAGTCTGTGGGGTTGCACGGAGTCGGAGACGACTGAAGCGACTTCATACATCCTGTGTGACATGTCACGGTGAGTTTGATTTGTATTTCCATAATGACTAATGACACTGAATTTCTTTTTATGTGCTTTTTAGCCATTTGTAGATCTTTGGAAGAAATGGTTTTTTAGTAATGACCTCCACTGCTTCTATAGCACTCCCCACCACCCAATCACAGTTAACTAAGGATGGATGGGTCTTGAAGGAAGACAAAAACAGACCCTACTGTCCAAATCATCATCTTAAGGACTATCTAGGCTTACATAGCGGAGAAGGCAATGGCACCCCACTCCAGTACTCTTGCCTGGAAAATCCCATGGATGGAGGAGCCTGGTAGGCTGCAGTCCATGGGGTCGCTAAGAGTCTGGCATGACTGAGTGACTTCACTTTCACTTTTCACTTTCATGCACTGGAGAAGGAAATGGCAACCCACTCCAGTGTTCTTGCCTGGATAATCCCGTGGACAGAGGAGCCTGGTGAGCTGCCGTCTATGGGGTCGCACAGAGTCGGACTCGACTGAAGTGACTTAGCAGCAGCCGGCTTAAATAGACATGTCATAGCTTAGAAAAGACAAACTGTTGGTCCTGCACTCCCTGACTTCAAAGGATGTTCAACAAGGATCAGTCTTTGTGGAGTTTGCAGACAGTACATCTTCCAGGTGGAAATTTCACTAAAGTTGATGCTGTAGTCCCTGACTCATGCATGTTCCTCAAGGAGGAAAGAGCACTTGAATTCGACTGATAAGGGTCACTGTGAGGGAAGGGAAGCGGAAGTGACCTTGCAGAGTAGGGGCCTTTGAGCCAATTCAGTGTGCTGCTATGTCTTCCTTTACTGAATATATAATTGGTACTAATGTTTTAGAATCCCAGGTGGCTCAGAGGTAAAGAACCTGCCTGCCAATGCAGGAGACACAAGAGACGCAGGTTCGATCCCTGGGTCGGGAAGATCCCCTGGAGTAGGAAATGGCAACCCACTCCAATATTTTTGCCTGGAAAATCCCATGGACAGAGGAGCCTGGAGGGCTTCAGTCCATGGGGTCTCGAAAAGTCCGATACGACTGGGCGAGTGAGCGACTGATGTTTTACGTGTTCATCCTGTGATCGCCCCATAAGTGTCAGGGTATTCTCCCATCCAGGGACTGTAGCATGTGTCGTCCTCTTTATGGCAGGATTCAGAAACCACATGGAAGCCCAGAAGAAGAAAGGAAAATCACAGTTTTAACTGCTTAATGGCTATGGAGGCACTCAGAAGCCATTTCCCAGTACAAGAGCGCCACCTTCCGGACGAACCTGCTACATACACCCCTTTCAAGAAAAGTGAAAATGAAGTCGCTCACTCGCGTCCGACTCTTGGAGACCCCAAGGACTGGGGCCCACCAGGCTCCTCCACCCATGGAATTTTCCAGGCAAGACTACTGGACTGAGTTGCCATTTCCTTCTCCAGGAGATCTTCCTGACCCAGGGATCGAACCCGGGTCTTTCGCATTGCGGACAAACGCTTTACCGTCTGAACCACCACAGAAAGTAAATTCACTCAGTCCTATCCGACTCTTTGCGACCCCATGGACTGTAGCCTACCGGGCTCCTCTGTCCATGGGATTTTCCAGGCAACAGTACTGGAGTGGATTGCCATTTCCTTTTCCAGGGGATCTTCCCGACCCAGGGATCGAGTCCAGGTCTCCCGCATTGTAGACAAACGCTTTACCGCCTGAGCAACCGCTATTAATTGCTGTTTCGCCAAAGAATGTTCAAACTACTGCACAGTTGCACTCATATCACACTCTAGCAAAATGATGCTCAAAATTCTCCAACCCAGGCTTCAACAGTACTTGAACCATGAACTTCCAGATGTTCAAGCTGGATTTAGAAAAGGCAGAGGAACCAGAAATCAAATTGCCAACGTCTGCTGGAACATAGAAAAACAAGATAGTTCCAGAAAAATATCTGCTTTTGCTTTATTGACTAAGCCAAAACCTTTGACTGTGTGGACCACAACAAACTGTGGAAAATTCTTTAAGAGGTGGGAATACCAGACCACCTGACCTGCCTCCTGAGAAACCTGTATGCAGGTCAAGAAGCAACAATTAGAACTTGGCCATGAAACAGACTGGTTCCAAATACAGAAAGGAATACATCAAGGCTGTATATTGTCACCCTGCTTATTTAACGTATATGCATAAGAAATGCTGGGCTGGATGAAGCACAAGCTGGAATCAAGATTGCCAGGAGAAATATCAATAACCTCAGATATGCAGATGACAGCACCATTATGGCAGAAAGTGAAGAAGAACTAAAGAGCCTCTTGATGAAAGTGAAAGAGGAGCGTGAAAAAGTTGGCTTAAAACTCAACATTCAGAAAACCAAGATCATGGGATCTGGTCCCATCACTTCATGGCAAATAGATGGGGAAACATTGGAAATAGTGAGAGATTTTATTTTGGGGAGCTCCAAAATCACTGCAGATGGTGACTGCAGCCATGAAATTAAAAGACGCTTGCTCCTTGGAAGAAAAGCCATGACCAACCTAGACAGCATATTAAAAAGCAGAGACATTACTTTGCCAATAAAGGTCTGTATAGTCAAAGCTATGGTTTTTCCAGTAGTCATGTATGGAGGTGATAGGTGGACTACAAAGAAAGCTGAGCACGGAAGAATTGATGTTTTTGAACTGTAGTGTTGGAGAAGACTTTTGAGAGTCCCTTGGACTGCAAGGAGGTCCAACCAATCAATCCTAAAGGAAATCAGTCCTGAATATTTATTGGAAGGACTGATGCTGAAGCTGAAACTCCAATACTTGGGCCACCTGATGTGAAGAACCGGCTCATTGGAAAAAGACCCTGGTGCTGGGAAAGATTGAAGGTGGGAGGAGAAGGGGACGACAGAGGATGAGATGGTTGGATGGCGTCACCACCTTGATGGACATGAGTTTGAGCAAGCTGCGGGAGGTGATGATGGACAGGGAAGCCTGGCATGCTGCAGTCCATGCATCGCAAAGAGTTGGACACGACTGAGCAACTGAACTGAACTGAAGCTCTGTTGAAAGGGACTGCCTGACCCATGGAGACCTTATGACTGTCTGACTTGATGCCTCCATTTTGGGGTAGCTCAACTATTAAGGTAAATGGTTAAATGTAAATGGCATGTTCAAAGACACAGCTAGGCCGATCCTCAGGTCATCTGAGTTTTGCAATTGAAAAGTAGGGGCTTCCTATTTGGAGAAAACTTAACCCCCACCCCCCACCCCGCCAAACACACACACACTGCCTGAAGCAAAGCTGCTGGTTTCGTGAGGCCTTCGATTTACACAGGTTCTTCAAAGTGACTAGGCCTGGATCACTGCTTTTTGGGCTGAGTGAAAAGCTAGTGGTTGGTGGTCCGGTGGTTAAGAATCTGCCTGCCAATGCAGGGGATAATGGGTTCCATCCTTGGTCTGGAAAGTTCCTACATGCCACGGGCAATGAAGCCTGTGCACCGCAAGTACTGAGCCCACACCCTAGAGCCTGTGCCACACGACAAGAGAAGCCATCATGATGAAAAGCCTCCGCACCTCCAGGAAGCGTAGCCCCTGCTCGCCACAACTAGAGCAAGCCTGCCTGCAGCAGCGAAGACCCGAGGGAGCCAAAAAGTTTTTAAATTTATAAGAACTGGAGGAGGGTTCACA
This sequence comes from Bos indicus, assembly GCF_029378745.1. NCBI lineage: Eukaryota > Metazoa > Chordata > Mammalia > Artiodactyla > Bovidae > Bos > Bos indicus. The sequence goes on from NC_091777.1 coordinate 56,282,401, forward strand.
GCAGTCATCCAACTCCAGAGCCAAATTTGGAAGACACTGCAGTCAAGGGTAAGGTGGGACTTCCTATTCTCCCTCCTGTCCACATGCATCTGGTGTTAATGGTTGTTGGACCCATCTCCTAAGTAATCAACTCAAAGAGATTCCTGACTTTACCTTCTCCTTCTCCTCCTGGTCCACACGGCTTAGTCGGGCAGGTTGGGCACTGAATGTGGTCCTCCCAGTGAGGCTGCCTCTCTTCTTGGCTGCCTCCTGATAATTAATCTCCTGAGAGTTAAGAGGTGGGGGAGTTATATATACCATTTTGAGAATTTAGGGTTCTGCCCACTGACCATTCTTGGGTCACCTTTCTTTCTGCTGGACGGCCTGGTGGTCATACCCTCCAGGTGGCTGCCTGGCACAAAGTAGGCCAACTAGAGAGTTCAAAGTGATTCCTGGTTTAGTCACCAGCATTCTTTTGTAGGCATCATATGGCCTTAGATCAGCGGTTGGCACACTACACGCGTTGTGTGTGGGATAAATCTGGCTTATGAGCTAAGGGTGGTTTTTACATATTTTAAGAGTTGTAAAAATCAAAGAGAATACAGCCGGCCCCCTTTGTATCCACATGTTCCACCATCCATGGGTTCAACCACACGTGATCGAAAATATGTGAAAAAATTTTTCGAACGCAAAACTTCCCACACTGGGTATTGTTTACATAGCATTTATGTTATATTAGGTATTAAGCAATCTAGAGATGATTTAAAACATACGGGAGGATGTGTGTAGGTTATATGCAAATACTACATCATATTATATAAGGGGCTTGAGCATCGGAAGATTTTGGTATCTGGGGAGTGGGGAGGAGGCTCCTGCAAGCAATCCTGAGGGTCAGTATTATATGCCATAGAGACCATGTTCTGAAAAATCAAAAATATCATCTGGCCCTTTATAGGAAAAGCTTGCAGAACTGTCTTAGCAGAAACTACTTGCTGAAGTTCCTCATGTGGCTTCCCCAAGCCAATGTCATGGTCATTCGGATCACAGTTAACAAAACTCATCCCTCCACATACACACAGCAGGACCGTCCTAGCCTGGACACCTCTTCCTCCACAGCCACTGCAGAGGGCCCTGAGGCCCCTACCCCACATTTCCCAAGATCACCAATCTCCCCCCACACAGAGGCCACCTCGCACATCAATTCCCTCCCAAGCTTGTGGGAGCCCTCAGACCAGGGAATGCAGGTCGCATGCCGGTATCCTAGACGCAAGGGTCAAGAAGCACTTAACCAGCCGGTGGGGAAATTAAAAACAAAAGGATCCCAGACTGGGAGCCAGACCACCTCGCTTCTCTCTCCACCTGGGTCGCTGACTGGTGGCTTTGACCACAGGGCTGTCCTTTCTTTTCTCCGAGCCTCCTGCAACATCCACTTCCTGAAAGGAGAGGTGGGAGAGGGAGACTGGCCACAGGCCTGTCTGTCAATGCCTTGGTCAAGTATTAACAGGGGCAGGGGGCTTCTCATAGCATCTGGAAAGGTGCCCTCCATGCCAGGACTTCTCGCTCGCCCCAGCCCACATAAAAGCACCTTCTGATCACCGCTCTGCGTGTAGGACTCATCATCTACACTGGCCTCTCTCTTACCCCACCGGATGCTTGGCAATACTGATTCATGGTGGCCCTTCCTGACTCTGAGAGGGGAGGAGAGACACAGAGGTGAAGGTGAGGGTGGAAGGGGGACCAGACCCACTCCACTCACCTCCCGCTTCCAGAGCTGGGTCATCCTAGACCCAGGGTCCATGGAGAGTTAGGGAGGAGGCAGGAGGCCACGAGGGGAGTCTCAGGGCAGGAAGGGCCTGGGGACCTCTGCCTCTTTCAGGGCTCTCCAAACGGGGTTGGAGAAGCCATTACATTGGGAACGCAGGAAGAAAAATTTAGAATTTCTACTTACATCTACTTTTTTTTAAACCAGTGAGCAAAACAAATGAAACTTAACTGACATCAGGTATATAGAATAACGGGAGTTCACAGGTAAAGTTTCTACCTAGGTTGGGGATGTTTTTTCAGGAAGTGGGCGCTGATAAAGGAGTGTCATAAAAGATGTTTAGACATGTTTGAGGTAAATAAAGGTGCACGTGAAGAGTTGAGAAGTGATTGGGAACCAGAGTTGGGGATGATGGAAGCTGGCGTTGATTCTCAAGGTCATGACCTTTGGGGGTAGGCAGTGGGAGAGAAGGGTTTTTGCCCAGGAAGTCACTAAGGGGTGTGGCTTCCAGAAAGGGCCTAGGTCCTCCAGCCCTGCCCCCCAGCTGCCTTAACTCCATGTGACATTCAGAGAGGCTGTGCTGGGCTTAGATTCTCAGTCACGTCCCACTCTTTGCGACCCCATGGACCGTAGCCCGCCAGGCTCCAAGGCCCACGCGGATTCTCCAGGCAAGAATACTGGAGTGGGTTGCCATGCCCTTCTCCAGGGGATCTTCCCAACCCAGGGATCGAACCCACGTTTCCCGCAACCCAGGTCTCCTGCATTGCAGGTGGATTCTTTACCGTCTGAGCCACCAGAGAAGCCCATTCAGGAGGCAGGGTGGTGTTATCTAGCTCCCACAGAAAACCCTAATAAGGCCCAAGTTCTTTATGATTCCCTGTTCCTGATCTCATGGAAACCCGGTGACCCACCTACTACAGGTGAAGGCCTCTATCCCAAGTAAGAATGAAGCATAACAGCCAGCTAGCGAGGATCAGAATGTTCTAGGCTTACTTCCCTCTTGGTAGGAGTTGTGAGAGGAGAGTTATGGGGTAGATTCAGTATGGCCGCCAATTACCAAATTAGCTTTAGGGATTAACACACGTTCTGGATTGAGTGACACTGATTGCTGCAAAGTTCCCCACACAATTTGGCTCAACTCCAGGACACAGAAGGGTCTCAAAGGCAGGGGGAAACTGGGGTCACCAGACTGGATGCTCAGTTTGCCAGAGGTGGCAGTTTGGAGGGTGTATTTGCAGGCGGAGGCTGACATCTGGGCTGTTCACCCAAAGAATACTATGCCTGAGGCCTGTGCATAGTGGGGTGGGGTCCCAGAGGACCCATTTATTAACTCACAGCATTGTTGTCTCAGCCTCATTCTGAGAGAGCAGCCCCCGAGAGGTCAGCCACCCCACCAGTCCAGTCTGGTGGCAGAGGTGGGGGCGTTGGAGAGAACGTTGTCTGTCTTCCATGGTAACTGGAAGTTGGGTCCTGGGAAGTGCTGTGATGCCCATGCCATCATGCCAGCATGGTGCCCCCACTTCGCAGGGGGAAAGGGGCACCAGGTCCAGTCCTGGTAGCAATGGAGGTGACTTCTTCTGAGTTCCTCCATCCCAAAGCAGAGTGTTCCACTGAGCAAAAGTGGTGGAGGGGAGGAAAGAGCGTCCGGGTTTTCCATTTCCTTCCAAGGTCAAATGACTGATGTCATCGATTGCTAGGCAAGTTTTCCACGTGCCCCTTCCCCTCCTTTTTGGCAGAACCAACTATTTCTGTAGAAAAATGTTCACAAATGCCGCCAGTCATTGGACAGACTTGCTGCCTTGGAAAAGGTGGGCGGTGTTGCAAGTTACTGAACAGATTTCTCTTTTGGGCTTTCTTCCTTGGTCTCCCCGCCCTTGTAGCTGTTGTCTGTGTTTATCGAGGCTGGGCTCACCTGCCTTGAGACACGGAGGCTGGCACTCCTTATGGTCAAGGAAGACGACAGGGAGGTCAGTAGAGGCAGGCTGAACCAGGAGGAGCCCTCATACTTCTCTGAGTCCTGGCTGAGACACCCTGACTCGGGTTTCAGCGACCTGAGTAAGGACATACTTAACCTTCTGGTTGAGGCGTTGCTGGTTCTCTCCGGGGACTTCACCGAGTGGTGCTTCGGCCTCTGTGAGGACATGGAGGACAGCATGGGTGTCTTTTTAGACATTAGCTTTTCAAAGGGATCCGGGGCAACGTAGTCCTGGAGGGACCACCACTGGTGGAGTGGGTGGACTGGAATCGGCAGGAAGGTGAGGATGCTGAGGAAGATGACCCAGCCCAGGCTGTTCCGAGGGTAGAGGTGTTTCACTTCCTGGCTCTGGGGGCAGAGAGAGAGGAGACCAGGGTGGGAGAAAGAGGCAGCGGTGGTGGGGTCTCAGTCCACATGCTGCTGGGGATCAGGTTTCCCAGGGGCTGGCAAGCTGGTCAGAGGGCCCCTGGAGACCATAGGAGCCCAGACTTGGGGTCCTGCGGGGTGTCCTCTGACAAGGAGTCCCCAAGGTGGGCGTGGGAGGCCAGGGTGGGGCAGTCTCACCCCACTGGTATTCCAGGCAGTGTAGTAGAGGTGTGTCCCCTGGTAGAGCTGCATGAGGCAGATGGTGAGGAGGGCCAGCAGCCCTGGCAAGGTCACGTAGCACCACAGGAATGAGGAGAAGGGCCACAGAGGGCGGCCCATCTCACTGAACATTTCTTCCCTGAACCTGGGGTGGGGGCAACGGTCAGGGACGTCTGGAAGGGAGCCCTCCTCTGGCCACCGGGGTCTGGGGCCCTTAGGAGGGTGGGCTTTCCAGGCGTCTGGTTCTCTCACAAGTTCTCAACATTTAAGAGCTGCCAAGTCCTGCCAGGCCCTCCTTGGGGTTGGCTCTTGCATCTAGTCTCCCCATGGGAAACACTGCCCCCCTACCCCCAATCCTGGGGGAATGCATCACTCCCAGCCTTTTGTCTTCAGAATAGCCCATGTGGCCAATGGCAGGGTCCCTGAGTCCCCTGGATCCTGACTGCTTGTCCCATTAGGGCCCCCCAGCCTCAGATTATTCCCTCAGATCACTCCCTCCTGTACCCCTGCACCCTCAGCTGCACCTCCCTGCTGTGGGAAGGACTGAGGGACCAGACCAGGCCCCAACTCTCCTCAGAGACCCAGGGTGGGAGGAGGGTTCCCTGGCTGGGCAAACCCTGGGGGCTTGGGCATTTACCTCCCAGCTCCGTAGATCCAAGCCAGGGCCATGTTCTGGAAGACCACGGTGATGATGAGGGTCAGTGGGACCAGGAGGTCATCAAACAAGTACATTATGTAGCTGCCAGCACGACTGGTGAAGACGAGGCTGCCCAGAAAACCTCCCAAGCAGACGATCGCTAAGGCAGGGGCAGGTTTGGCCACACTTGAGGTCTATGTGTAGGACTGGGTTCAGGGGTCAAAGTGAGCCCTGGAGACTGGGGGTGGCCGGATAAGGAGGGGCCACAGGCAAGGCTGTCACTGGGATGAGAATCCACAGTACCTGAGAGTATCCTGGGATAATTCCTGAAGATGGAGATGGAGTTCTGGAGGGGAAAGACAATGCCTTCCAAGAGCCTCATCAAGTTGCTCAAGCCTATGATGAGCAGAGCCATGAAGAAGAGGATGGCCCAGAAAGAGGAGCCAGGGAACAACGAGACGACTTGGGAGAAGGCTGCGAGTGCCAGGCCCGGGCCCTCCATGAACTGTGGGGGAGAAGGGCTCTGAGGCAGTGGTGGGTCTGGATGTGGGGAGGGAAATGGTGCAGTGATCGATTAGCAATGTCTGCCTTGGGTGGAAGAAAGAGGCCAGAGTGGTGATGGATGGTCCAAGTGCCCTTCTTGGTTTCAGGAACTGCTGCCCACCCTGGACTACATAAATCCAAGAGCTTAATCTCTTGAGGCCTCAGTTTCCATCTCTAATACATGAGGATCCTGAGGTCAATGTGAGAATTAGAGGGACAGTTTCCCCAGAGGCCTGGGCACATATGAAATGGTGGTGGAAAAGTGACTATAACAGTTACCTTGCCTCAGAAGATGATTAGGTGGCCCCCAACCCCGGCCAAGGACCCTAGGAAATGCAGATCCCTAGGTCCTCTGGGGCCGTTAAGGACTCCAACTCCCCTCCTGTTCCCAAACACGCACCATTTCCTTCTGCACCTTGATGCTGCAGGATGGGGATAAGTGGATGACCTTTTGCCGGAGATGGCCCGGGAGACTGTTGATCCATTTTATGTAGTCCAGGGTGGGCAGCAGCAGGATGTCTTTGGGGGGCTTGGCATTCTGAGGCAGCACCCCCTCGTCTATCAGCTGCATCAGCTTTGAGACGCTCCTGAAGCGGGGAGAGAGGAAAGGAAAGGTGGTGCAGAGCTGACGGCAGACCAGGGATGTCAAGGACTGAAGAGGAAAGCGAGCTGCCCAAGATGAGTGCAGCTGAGTAACGAGGGCAGGGACCAGAAGCTAACCACGTGGACTCAGGGCCAGTTGGCCTGGGGATCCCATCTGAGCAGCAGGAGATGTTATATTTGCAGTAGCTAATTCCTCACTGTTATGAATTGTGTGTCCCCGCCTCCCAGATTCATCCGGTTGAAGTCGTAACCCTCCACTACCTCAGAAAGGGACCTTATTTAGAAATAAGACTGTTGTGAAAATAATTAAAGGTGAGGTTGTATTGTAGTGGTGAGGGGCCCTAATCCATTGTGACTGGTATCTTTCTATAACAAGAGGGAATCTGGACACACACACAGACACAGACACACACACACACACACATGACATGGAGAAGAACACGTGAGAATGCCGGTGAGATCTACAAGACAAGAACACCAAAGGTTGCCAGCAAATCACCAGAAGAGGCATGGGACAAATTCTTCCTTACAGCCCAAGGGAGGACACAGCCCTGCCAATGCATGGAGCTCAGACTTCTGGCCTCCAAAGCTGTGAGACAATACATTTCTGTTGTTTTAGCCACCCAGTTTGTGGAACTTTGTTATGGCAGCATCAGAAAATGAATACACTCAAGATTTTCTCTTTTTGGACCTTAAGTTTGGAGTGCTGGGTTCATCAGGCGTGTTCATGATACGTTTTCCTCAACCAGCAGAGAGGACTGGTGTGTTTGATCTTTTTTCTCCTTCAATTTTTTTAAACTATTTATTTTATTGGCTGTGTCAGGTCTTAGTTGCAGTATGTGGACCCTTCCATTGAGGCACACAGGCTTAGCTGCCCCACAGCATGTGGGATCTTAGTTCCCCAGCCCGGGATTAAACCTGAGTCCCCTGCATCGGAAGGCAAACTCTCAACCACTGGATCACCAGAGTGGACCACCACTGGACCTCCTTCATTTTTGAATTTCACTCTTTCCTCTGCTTCTGTAGTGACTCACTTTCATGTGTTTCAAATATGGATATACTTTGTGGGAAAAATATGTTGTTTTGTGTGTCGTCACTGAAGTGTCATTGTGCTATAAACAGCATTGTTTCTTACTTTTCCTCCTTTTTTTTTTTTTCCTTTGCTGATAGCTATACGTTGCTGAATGTGCATCAAGTTTATTGCTCCTGACTGCTGGATTGTACTGCATAATACTTATTTACATTCCAAGTAGTATGTCTCCAACTTGATTTTTTTTTTTTCAAGATCGTTTTGACTAATATACATCCTTTGCATTTCCATATACATTTTAGAGTGATCTTGTCAGTTCTGTGGTAAAGTTTGCTGGGATGTGAACTGCCATTTCACTTGGCAGTTTGGGGAGAACTTATATCCCAACATCAGTGATTCTTCAAATCCATGAACATAACATAGCTCTTCACTTATTTAGGTCTTTCTGTCAGCAACGCTTTGTAATTTTCAGTATGGAGATCTTGCACATCTTCTGTTAAGTTTGCTGCTAAGTCACTTCAGTCGTGTCCGACTCTGTGTAACCCCATAGACGGCAGCCCATCAGGCTCCCCCGTCCCTGGGATTCTCAAGGCAAGAACACTGGAGTGGGTTGCCATTTCCTTCTCCAATGCATGAAAGTGAAAAGTGAAAGTGAAGTCGCTCAGTCATATCCAACTCTTAGCGACCCCATGGACTGCAGCCTACCCGGCTCCTCCATCCATGGGATTTTCCAGGCAAGAGTACTGGAGTGGGGTGCCATTGCCTTCTCCATCTGTTAAGTTTAGCCTTAGTATTTGATGGGTTTTGATGCTAATGTAAACGGTTTTGCTTTTTTAAATTTTAATTTAACTGCTGTTTGCCATTCAGTTCAGTTCAGTTCAGTCGCTCAGTCGTGTCCAACTCTTTGCGACCCCATGAATCGCAGCATGCCAGGCCTCCCTGTCCATCACCAACTCCCAGAGTTCACCCAGACCCACGTCCATCAAGTCAGTGATGCCATCCAGCCATCTCATCCTCTGTCGTCCCCTTCTCCTCCTGCCCCCAATCCCTCCCAGCATCAGAGTCTTTTCCAGTGAGTCAACTCTTCACATGAGGTGGCCAAAGTACTGGAGTTTCAGCTTTAGCATCATTCCTTCCAAAGAAATCCCAGGGCTGATCTCCTTCAGAATGGACTGGTTGGATCTCCTTGCAGTCCAAGGGACTCTCAAGAGTCTTCTCCAACACCACAGTTCAAAAGCATCAATTCTTCAGCGCTCAGCCTTCTTCACAGTCCAACTCTCACATCCATACATGACCACAGGAAAAACCATAGCCTTGACTAGACGGACCTTTGTTGGCAAAGTAATATCTCTGCTTTTCAATATGCTATCTAGGTTGGTCATAACTTTCCTTCCAAGGAGTAAGCGTCTTTTAATTTCATGGCTGCAGTCACCATCTGCAGTGATTTTGGAGCCCAAAAAAATAAAGTCTGACACTGTTTCCACTGCTTCCCCATCTATTTCCCATGAAGTGATGGGACCGGATGCCATGATCTTCGTTTTCTGAATGTTGAGCTTTAAGCCAACTTTTTCACTCTCCACTTTCACTTTCATCAAGAGGCTTTTTAGTTCCTCTTCACTTTCTCCCATAAGGATGGTGTCATCTGCATATCTGAGGTTATCGATATTTCTCCCGGCAATCTTGATTCCAGCTTGTGTTTCTTCCAGTCCAGCATTTCTCATGATGAAAGACTAGAGATCTCTTCAAGAAAATTAGAGGTACCAAGGGAATATTTCATGCAAAGATGGGCTCAATAAAGGACAGAAATGGTATGGACCTAACAGAAGCAGAAGATATCAAGAAGAGGTGGCAAGAATACACAGAAGAACTGTACAAAAAAGATCTTCACGACCCAGATAATCACGATGGTGTGATCACTCGCCTAGAGCCAGACATCCTGGAATGTGAAGTCAAGTGGGCCTTAGAAAGCATCACTACGAACAAAGCTAGTGGAGGTGATGGAATTCCAGTTGAGCTATTTCAAATCCTGAAAGATGATGCTGTGAAAGTGCTGCACTCAATATGCCAGCAAATTTGGAAAACTCAGCGGTGGCCACAGGACTGGAAAAGGTCAGTTTTCCTTCCGATCCCAAAGAAAGGCAATGCCAAAGAATGGTCAAACTACCGCACAGTTGCACTCATCTCACATGCTAGTAAAGTAATGCTCAAAATTCTCCAAGCCAGGCTTCAGCAATACATGAACCGTGAACTTCCTGATGTTCAAGCTGGTTTTAGAAAAGGCAGAGGAACCAGAGATCAAATTGCCAACATCTTCTGGATCATGGATAAAGCAAGAGAGTTCCAGAAAAACATCTATTTCTGCTTTATTGACTATGCCAAAGCCTTTGACTGTGTGGATCACAATAAACTGTGGAAAATTATGAAAGAGATGGGAATACCAGACCACCTGACCTGCCTCTTGAGAAATCTGTATGCAGGTCAGGAAGCAACAGTTAGAACTGGACATGGAACAACAGACTGGTTCCAGATAGGAAAAGGAGTACATCAAGGCTGTTTTCCATTAGCATGTAGAAAAACTTGTTTGTTTTTGTATGGGGACTTTTATTTTTGTGACTTCCCTAAATGCATTTATTATTTTAGTTAGTTTTTTTTTTTTTTGGAAATTCTTTTAGGTTTTCTAAGTACATACTTATGCCGTTTGTGAATAAAGACACTTTTAGTTCTTTCTATGCTCTATTCTTTTTATATTCCTTTTTTGCCTCCTTTCACTGCTAGGAACTTCACTATAATATTGAAGAGATGTGATGAAAAGAGATACCCTTGTCTTGTTTTTATATTAGAGGAAAATGTTCAATAATTAACCATTAAGAATGACATTGGACTTCCCTGGCAGTGGTTGAGTTTCCCCCTGTCAATGCAGGGGGCATGGGTTGGATCCCTGGCCTGGGAGGATTCTACATGCTGCAGGACAGCTGAGCCCACAGGCCACGACTACTGAGCCTGTGCTCTAGAGTCCGTGAGTGTCCACTACTGAGCCTGGGCGCCCCAGAGCCTGAGCCCTGCAACAGAAGCCACTGCAATGAGAAGCCCACCGCAGCTAGAGAGTAGCCCCTGCTCACTACAACTAAAGAAGGCTTGTGTGCAGCAAAGATGACCCAGTGCAGTCATAAATGAAATACAGTAAATACATTTTTTTTTTAAAAGGATGATGGTAACTGTTTTTCTGTTGTTGATATCCTTAACACAATGGTTGTCAACAGAGGGTGACATCCCCATCTTTTTCCCAGGGACATTTAACAACATCTGGAGACAGTTTTGGTTGTTACAACTGAAGCAGGGGAGGGCACTGATATTTGGAATCTAGTGTTTGACGTATATCTCTTATTGTTTTGTTTTTGATGATTACGCTAGAGCTGTGCTGTCTACAGTGGCCATAATAACTGTACAGCAAAGTATGATCTTTATTTTATCCATTAAAAAATGCTGCTGCTGTACAAATATGGACTTTTGCATCCTTCAATATCTTAACTGGAAGAAAAATTCCACTCTGAGGCTTTAGAAAATCCCAGTGCCTGAATGCACTCCAGACCAAGTAAATGAGAATTTCTGCGGGGGTGGGAGCACACAGACGTACGTATTTTCTAAGTCTTCCCGAATGATTCCAATGTACTGCCTGGGCCACAACCACTGACTCTGGCTCAGAATGCTCTAACGTTCCTCTCTGTGAGCTGAAACAATTGATTCTGAAAACTTCTTTACATCATTTGCAGTTTATAGAAACCTTTGGACAGTCATGGAATCTACCTGACCCAGGGGTTGAACCTGGGTCTCCTGCATGGCAGGCAGATTCTTTACTGTCCAAGCCACCAGGGAAGCCCAATCTTTGGATAGTCATATAGCTGAGACTCTTTTCTTATCTATAAAGTGATGGATATTAGACTATTCCCTTCTAGCTGTTTTTCTCTGAGAGTAATGTGATATTATTCTTGCTGTTGTTGTTATCGGAGAGGTTTGAGTTTGAAGGTCCCTGAGGCTGGGGGACTGCTGAAGTAGAGGAAGGGGGACCTCTTTTTGGATCTGCAAAGCTTCGACTACTCACTGCTTGATACAGGCATGCCCGCTGGTGGTGGTCCAGAACCCCAGCACTATAAAGATGATGGACGTAGTCAGCAGTGAAGTCACCAAGTTGACCAGGATCACCAAAGAGGCCACCTGGGCATAGTTGTCACCTCCAGACTTGTAGGAGAATAAGATGATGGTGCCCATGCCCAGGCCCAGGGAATAGAGCACGTGGCCTCCTGCTTGACGCCACAGGTCCAGCGAGGCCCAGGCAGAGAACTGTCGATTGGGGTGGTGGGCGAGAGGAGTTTGGGAATGGGCTCAGAGTGCAGAACCACCAGTGGGCTGGCAGAGGGGGCAGGCTGGGGTGGAAACAGGAGGGACAAGAGATATGCAGGGGACAGAAGGAGAGAAGATGCAGAGGAAGGAAACTCAGAGAAGGAGGGTGAAGGTTTGGAGTGCCCAGCCTCACCTCTGTGGTCACCATACGTCTGAGGCTGGTGGTTGCACCTTCCAAGAAGAGACATCGGATGAGGAAGCAGAGGAGGATGATGTAGGGAAGGAATACTGAGAAAATCAGCGTCTGGTCAGAGAGGTCGGGACAGAAAGCCGAAGTCAGGAGACATGGGCAGGAGGGGAGCATAGGACAGAGAGGCAAGTGTTATCAGGGGCCAGCAGGAGCGGAGACAGTGAGGTGAGCAGCATTAATGTGGCCGGGATGTGACAAGAGGGAGTTACAGGAGGATTATTCTAAGGAGACAACAATGTTGTGTGGGGAAAAAAAAAATCCACCAATCAGGTGGAGGCCCCGGGTAAAGATGGCTTTTAAATGGTGGTGCAGTTGTGGTTTAGTTGCTACGTCTTGTCCAACTCCTTTGTGACCCTATGGACTCTAATCCTCCAGGCTCTTCTGTCCATGGGATTTCCCAGGCAAGAATACTGGATTGGGTTGCCATTTCATTCTCCAGGGGATCTTCCTGACCCAGGGATGCATTGCAAGTAGATTCTTTACCACACCGGGGAAGCCCTGTGGTCCAGTTGGATACAATCAATTCACGGGCTTTGGTTATTCTGACCTATTTTTAAATTTAGGGATAAGAACTGCAAAGGGGAGAGGAACCAGTGAGGCTGAAGACTGGATGTAACACCTTCATAGCTGAAGGGGAAAAGAAGAAATGGAAAAGAGACTTTGTGAGAAGATGATGTGCTTAATAGGAATTAAATTTTTTTTTTTTTTTTTTTTTGCTCAGAGATTGATAAGGGAAACTCACCTCCCTGCCACCGTGTGCTCTACTAAGCCTTTAGTAAAACCCACTTTTGTGTGACTGGCTTATTTTGAAGGCTGCAAAGACATGGTGAGCTGGGCTTCTAGGGATGCCTGGCATGAAAGTTGACTGCTTGCATAGATACAGGGGTCAGAAGGTACAGGTAATGTTAACCAAGATAATCTGACATTACTTTTCCACAGAAGGAGAATATCCAGGTGCCAAGGGGGTGGGTTGGAAATAAGGATTGGAATAAAGTAATCTAAATGAGAAACTTTGAAGTCAGTGCCAGTCGGCTCCTTTAGGGGTTAATGGGCACTGTCAAGATGCAGGAAGGTGGGGTAAGCCAGGCTCAGGGAGTGAGGCCATGGTCTGATCTACAAGGCTGTCTGCAGGTCCCCACATGCAGTGGCATGCAGATGAGAGATGGGGAAGAGGGAACTGGGTCAGTCTGAGGTGCTCTTCTGTGCCACGGATGGGAGATGAGCGGTTCTCCTTGAGAGGAGCAGTGACCACTGCTGAGGGCAAGTACACCGTCTTCCTTAGGACCCTGATGGAGTGGCTGTGTGGTCACCTCTGAGCTTACCCTCTGGGTGGGTGGGGGGGTGTGGGTCATGAGGATTGGAAAAGAGAAGTCAGCAGGAAGGAGTTAGATGGTGTGGGGGCAGGGAGCCTGAGGATCTTTGGACCTGGCAAAGGTGAAGGGGTAGTGAGACCAGCAGTCAGAGTGGCTTACCTGCATTGAAATCTTTAGCCCTACCATCATGATTAAGAAGAGGAGGAACCAGACTGTGAAGATGCCCAGGGTGAGATTCAGGACGAGGGTCTCGACCTCTTCTTCAATGTGGTTTGAGGCGTTCAGAGTGGTGTGGTACCAGAAGTACTGGTGGGTTACAGTCTGAAGGCAAGAAAGGTCTGGGGGAAGCCAGTCCCTCAGGTACCACCTCACCTGGTGGCTGCCCCTGCATGCCACTGCCTCCCCTTCAGCTCTCACTCCCTGTCTCTTGCTGCTTGGTTCCCCTGCCTCCCTTGGCTCTGCTGGGCCTCCCCCTCCCTCTCCTCACCGGTGACATTGATGTTCCTCACCAGTGGGCACTTGTCCCACGGCAGGGGGTAACGAAAGGAGTTGCTTAGGTAGGAGAGGCTCCAGGTGATGATAATGCTGTTGTACAAGCTCACCAAGATGCACACCTGGGGGTGGACATGGTGGGTCTGAGGTGGGATGGGAGGGGTGGAGATAGGGAGCCTGGAGACCATAAGGGGTGGGCTGGGATGCCCCTGGCTGGACCCTCATTCACCAGTATGCTGGCGTAGCCTATGCCGCCCAGCCAGGGGACAAGCTGCTTCCAGACCCGGATGTTGTCCACGCGCAGACATTTCCCCATGATCATCTCCATGTACATGAGGGGAACCCCGAAAAAGAGGAGCATGAAGAAGTACACCAGGATAAAGCTGCCTGAAGAAGAGAACCAGGAGCTGTGCTCAGCCAGCCAGGAGTCCTGGCCCCCCTCCTCTTAATCTCCAGTTATCTCTTCCCCCAAATCCTCGGAGCCTAGGTGCCCAGCCCGAAAACTCCTCCTTTAAACTCAGGATCCAGGTCCCTGACCTCACCTCCTCCATTCAGATGACACAGGTAAGGGAACCGCCATATGCTGCTTAGACCAATGGAGAAGGCAATCTGGATCAAGATGTTCTCAGCTCTTTTAGTCTGAGCAAAGTAGTTTTGGGTCTTGGTGGCCAGAATCTCCTTGGCTGTGAGCTTCCAGGACGGTGTTGAGGAAGTGTGGCGTTCTTTGGGGGATTCTTCCTCTGATATTTCTTCAAGGGACTCCATGACTTTCTTCTTACAGGCCCACTAACTCCTGAGGGAATCTTGGGGTCACCAAGCAGAGCAGACGTTAAGGAACATGTCTCAAGATACCAGACTGTAAAACCCCATGACAGAAAAGGTTTTAGAGGGCTTTCCTGGTGGCTCAGTGGTAAAGAATCTGCCTGCCAATGCAGGAGACACAGGTTCGATTCCTGGTCAGGGAAGGTCCCACATGTCTCTGAGAAACTAAGCCCATGCGCCACAACTATTGAGCCTGTGCTCTACAGCCCGGGAGACACAGCTACTGAGCCCACTCGCTGCAACTCGAAGCCCGTGTGCCCTAGAGCCCTTGCTCCACAACAAGACAAGCCACTGCAGTGAGAAGTTCGAGCACTGCAATGAAGAGTAGCCCCTGCTCTCTGAAACTAGCAAGAAGCCCTAGCAGCCAGGAAGACCCAGCACGGCCAAACATAAATAAATTAACTTTTTAAAAAAGGGTTTAGACCAATGAAGGCCAGAGTTTCAATCTTGGCCCTTCTCATGAGTTACTGACTTTGAGAAGATAATTTCATTTCTCTGACACTCAGTTTTTCTCTCATCTTATAAGCAACAGATCGATTTCAAAATATTTAATAACTGTTACAGCAAGTGGGAAGTGGAATTAAATCTTTAAAGTGCTGAAAGAAAATAACTTTGAATTTGGAATTCCATTTCTAGAAAACATATTCTTCAAGAATGAAGATGAAGTAAATACATTTTCGGACTAACAAAACCATGGAGTTTTGTTGCCAGAAGCCTGGCACTACTAAAAATAATACAGACATTTCTTCTGGAAGAAGAAAATTTACCTCAGAAGAAAGGTCAGACATGCAGAAAAGAATTGAGAATAATTGAAAATATGTGGATAAAATTGAAACTGAAAAAAAATAGGAATGTAGAGAATTAAATATATAACAACAAAGATTAGGAGGGTGGTAAATGGGAATTTAATTACTGTAAGTACTTTTCATTGTCTAGTAAGAGGATAAAAGTACAAATAATATAATTTGATAATATATATATATATATTTAATATGTGGGGGAATCATTAAAACAATAGTTTAAATGAATAATTCCTAAGCTATCAGAGAAAAAAAATGGACTAATGAAAAAAATCAATGTACAAAGAATTTAAGAAAGAAGAGAAAAAGAAATACAGAATAGATAAGACAAGTACAAAACACCTAATCAGATGGTAGATTTAAACCTAAATCTGTCTCTAACACCAAACACAAAAATAAACTCAAAATGAATTCAAGAAGACCAGGTACTATAAAACTCCCAGAGGAAAACATCAGCAGGACACTCTCTGACATGTCGAAGCAAGATCTTTCTTGATCCACCTCCTAGAGTACTGAAAACAAAAATAAAAATAAACTTAAAAGTTTCTACACAGCAAAAGAAACCATGAGCAAAATGAAAAGACAAGCCACAACATGGGAGAAAATATTTGAAATGAAGAGAACCACAAGGAATTAATCTCCAAGATATACTAACAGCTCATGCAGCTTAATTAAAAACAAACAAAAAAATACTTCACAAACAGCCCAAAAATGAGGACAGGGATTTCCTTGGTGGTTCAGTGGTTAAGACTCTGCACTTCCACTGCAGAGGGTGGAGGTTCTATCCCTGGTTGGAGCACTGGTCGTGGTGCAGCCAAAAAAAATGGGTTGGAAGATCTAAATGGACATTTCTCCAAAGAAGACATACAGTTGGCCAAAAAGCACATGAAAAGATGCTCACATCATTAATTATTGGGCTTCCCTGGTGGCTCAGACAGTAAAGAACCTGCCTGCAATGCAGGAGACCTGGATTCGATCCCTGGGTTGGGAAGATCTGCTGAAAGAGGGTATGGCAACCCACTCCAGTATTCTTGCCTGGAGAATCCCCACAGACAAGGAACTTGGCAGGCTACAGTCCATGGGGTCGCAATGAGTCGGACTGAGTGACTAAGCACTCAGAGAAATGTAAATTAAAACTACAATGAGGTATCACCTCAAACTGGTCAGAGTAGCCATCATCAAAAAATTCTACAAACAATAAATTGCTAAATGCTGGAGAGGGTGTGGAGAAAAGGGAATCCTCCTACTCTGTTGGTGGGACTGTAAATTGGTACAGCCACTATGGAGAACAGTACTGCTGCTGCTGCTGCTGCTGCTAAGTCGCTTCAGTCATGTCCGACTCTGTGCAACCCCATAGACGGCAGCCCATCAGACTCCGCCGTCCCCGGGATTCTCCAGGCAAGAACACTGGAGTGGGTTGCTATTTCCTTCTCCAATGCATGAAAGTGAAAAGTGAAAGCGAAGTCGCTCAGTCATGTCAGACTCTTCGCCACCCCATGGACTGCAGCCTACCAGGCTCCTCCGTCCATGGGATTCTCCAGGCAAGAGTACTGGAGTGGGGTGCCATTGCCTTCTCCATGGAGAACAGTACAGAGGTTCCTTAAAAAACTAAAAATAGAGCTACCATATGATCCAGCAATCCCATTCCTGGGCATATATCCTGAGAAAATCATAACTTGAAAAGATACATGTCCTATAACTTTTAAATAAATTGCTTCTTAATTAGCAATATTCCTCCATAGCAAACTTCTGACCTGGTGATTTTACTGATGAATTGTACTAAATATTAAAGAAATAAATACTACTAATCTTGAATAAAAATCTTCCAGAATAGAAAAAGTAGCGAGACCAGCCTCACCTTAATACCAAAACCTGGCAGGGAATTATGAAAAGAGAGAAAATCACATTCCTATGTCTTTCCCAAACAAAATAGTAGCAAATCAGATCCATCAACACATAAGAACAACATAACATCACAACTGAGTTGAGCTTATTCCAGTAATGCAGGGAAGTTTATAAATTAAAAAAAAAATCAATCAAGATAACACAATAAAGGATACAAGTCATAAGATCATCTCAATATTTGTGTAAATTTTTGATAAAATGCAAAAACTATTCATTAAAAAAGAACTCTTAGGAAAGTAGGACTAAAAATGAAGATCCTTGAATCCTCCTTCCAAAGTAGGGGACGTGGGTTCTATCCTTGGTCAGGGAACTAAGATCCCACATGTCTCGGAGCAACTAAGCCCATGCACCACAACTAAAATTGAACATTCTTAATTTCATAGAGATTATTTACAGAAAAGCTTACAGCAAATATCAAACTTAGTGATAAAATTTTGAAAGCCTTCCCTTGGAGGTCAGTAATAAGACAAGGTGCCCACACCACCCCTTCTAGTCAAACTGAATTTAAAATTTGGGTAGGTTAATAGCATCCATGGCCCCAAATCTTCAAATTTTCCTTTATCTACTCCCTTCACAATGTTCTGAAGATCCTCTCACTAAGACAGGCTGTAATCTACTTTGCTATCACTTAACTCTAGGCTGGTGTGCTAATTCAGAGACTAGGCTGCAAAAAGCTTTGTTGCTTGCTCTCTTACTATCTCTTACTATCTCTTTTGCTATCACCATGAGGACCCATCTAGACTAATCTGCTGAAACAGAGACATATAAACCAGAGCTGAACCACTCCAGAGGTCCCAGCTCAAGCTAGCTTAGATCAGTCAGAAGCCCCACACGTATTTGCTGACCCCAGCCTAACGACTCATGAGACACAGTAATAAGTTCCTGTTGTTTTAAGTCACTGAATTCTGAAGTGATGTATTAAACAGCATTTTGATGGCAATAGATAATTGATATGAGGTCCTAGAAAGTAGAATAAGATTTTTTAGAGTATAAAGTTTGGAAAGAGAAGTAAAAGTGTCATTATTTATGTGAAAAATAAAAAAGAATCCATAAGTACATAATTGGATTAATAAGTGAGTAATAACAAGGTTGCTGAATACAGAGTTAATGGAATACTAATAGCATTTCTAATACCAACAATAAATAGATAGGTAATGAAAAAATTAAAGGTAGTGATTATAATAACATGAGGATATTTCAAGTGTTTAGGAACCAATCTAACAAAAGATAAGACCTTTATACCAAAACCTACAAATGATTACTGAGAGAAGTAAAAGTTTTGAGTAACTGGAGAGGTATTCCATGTCAACTCAGAAGATCATGGAAATGACAGAATTAAGTAATTATGATGGGTAAAATGTATATTCATATTGAAAAAACAAAAATTGACTATTATCTCACAACATACAAAAATTAATCCAGGAAGCTTCTAAAGAAATTAATATGGGAGAATATCTTCATGATGTGGAGGTTAAGAAAGATTCCTTAAACAGAACTTAGAAAGGGCTAACCATAAGGAAAACAATAGGTAAGGTGAGTTTATTAGAATTTAGTATATCTGTTCATAAACAGACATGGTTAAAACGAAGACTGAAGATCCCGTGTGCCTTAAATAAGACCCAGTGCAGCCAAATAAATAAATAAATGTTTTTAAAACTAAAATTATTAAAATTTAAAACTACAATTATTAATATATATATGTCTACTTCTTACAAATGAGATACGATTATAGAACATATATACTGGATAATACCATTAAATGTAACACGAAAGTGAAAGTGTTGGTCAATCAGTCTGTGTTCGACTCTTTGGGACCCCATGGACTGTAGACCACCAGGCTCCCCTGTTCATGGACTTCTCCAAGCAAAAATACTGGAGTGGGTTGCCATTCCCTTCTCCAGGGGATCTTCCCCACCCAAGGATCAAACCCACCCCAAGGGTCTCCTGCATTGCAGGCAGATTCTTTAGCACTGAGTCACCTGGGAAGCCCCAAAAGTCAGAGTATATAAATATACATTAATATATACTCTGTGAACATATATGTTATTTCTTACAGACTGGAGATTTATTGGATATATATAATATACATTTCCATTATATCATGAGTATATAATGAGTATTTTCCTAGGTAATAAGGCATTCTTTTAAAATGTGATTTTTAACGGCTACGTAATATTCTGGAGTCATTATATAAACCTGACCAAATCTACAGTCTGCTTAAATCTTCCTGAGTATGCTTCACAGCCGGTTTAGTTTAGCACCTGAACAGCCCACTGCTTCCCGCTCGACTCCCAGCCCCCACCCTACCTCCAACAGCAGCCACCCCTTGTCACCCTTTCAAGGCTTCTCACCTGCAGTTTGCTCTTTGATTCAGACGGGAGAGTACCAGGAGTCTAGAGTCAGTGAAGGCCGCGCCTATCACATCCCAACCCTACCGGCCTCAGCCCCATCACCTGCTGTAGGGAGTCGTTGTCTCCAGGTCGGGGCCATCCGAGGCCTGGTTGAGGAGAGAAAAAGCGGGAAGAGAGGGGAGGCGAGCGGGGGAGCAGAGAGGGGGCCGGATGGGCCACCAGACTTCTGCTCTAACCGCTGGCGTTTTGCTACCCTGCTTGGGGGCCGACCCTTCCCTCCCAGGGTCAGGGCATCCTGGACCCCTAAATTCCTGGGAAGAAAGGGAGATGAGAAGCTAAGTTCCGAGGTCTGCGTCCAGAGGCGGAGCGATGCAGGAAGCGGGAACAGACGCCTGGCTCCCAGAGAGGTCAGGAACTGGGACCACCCCCCACCTTTACCCGCCACTGACACGCGCATCTGGACAAGACCGGTCGCTTCTGCGGGCGCTTGGGGGAGGGGAGGGGCGGCCTGGGCACGCGACGAGGGTATGAAGGCCGGTGCAAACCATTGCAACTGGGGTCAGAGGAGGTTTTAATATCTCGCTGTAGCCGAAAGGTGAGTTAGGCAATTTACCTTGAAGATGCGCTCGCATCTGCGGTGCCTGCCTTCTTCAGACCCCTATCCCAGCCCCTGTGGACTCACTCTTCTAGGCTTCGGACCCACAGTCCGTAGACCGCTGCAGGCGTCTTGGACTTATCTCTCTGAAGGAAGCCGCATTCCCCACGGTTCCCAGAGCTTTGAAACCTGAGGATCTGCGCGCTTAGGTGTGATGCATAGTTCAGTTCTTCCCACTCTTTTCACCCCATCATCCCTGCCTTCTTGGAGCATCTTCTCTCCAAGTTTATTCTTTGAGGAGGATCCCTTGCTGTGATTAGAGTGAGATCATCTGTTGCTAGGCAGATAGTAGTTTGGTGGTATTGCATCTCCGGATTTTAAAAGGTGAATTCATTACTAAAGATGAAGCATAAAAGGAACTTAATAGTCCTCCTAAGAAATCAGAATAACACCCAAACAAGCTAGAAACAGTATAATAAAATAAAGGTGGAATTAATGCAACAGAAAGTGAAAAAAGTAAAAAAAAAAAAAAAATCTAAATAATCCAAATGCTGCTTGTGAGCCTGATTTTAAAAAAGTAAAAATAAAAGTATACATTAAGAATGAGAAAAGCAACATCGTCACCAAAATTAGAATTTTAAGGGAATCCTATATGAAATTCTAGATCAACAAATCTAAAACCCTAGAGGACACTGACATCATTTAGCAAGTTTAAATTGTTAAAAAATGATCCAAGAATTTGGGGGTAGGAGGAATCAATAGAAATGATTTAGAAGATGAGTAAAGGTCTACCATTGATACAGGCACTGGGACCAGATGGGTTCAGTGCTGAGTTTTGTTTAACCTTTAAAAAAACAGATGGTTCTAATGTCAATTAAACCATATAACTCAAAGTATGATCCATGAAGAAAAAGGCAGAGGAACCAGAGATCAAACTGCCAACATTCGTTGGATCATACAGAAAGCAAGAGGATTCCAGAAAAACATCTACTTTTGCTTCACTGACTACACAAAAGCCTTTGACTTATGTGAATCACAATAAACTGGAAAATTCTTAAAGAGATGGGAATACCAGCCCACTTTACCTGTCTCCTGAGATTTGAGATGGGAATACCAGACCACTTTACCTGTCTCCTGAGAAACTTGTATGCCAGTCAAGAAGCAACAGTTAAAACCTTACAGGGAAAAACAAACTGGTTCAAAATTGGGAAAGGAGTATGTCAAGGCTGTATATTATCATCCTGTTTATTTAATTTATATGCAAAGTAAATCATTTGAAATGCTAGGTTGGATGAACCACAACCTGGAATCAAGATTGCCGGGAGAAATATCAACAACCTTAGATATGCAGATGATGCCACTCTAAGGGCAGAAAGTGAAGAGGAACTAAAGAGCCTCTTGATGCGGGTGAAAGAGGAGAGCAAAAAAGCTGGCTTAAAATTCAACATTCAAAAAACTAAGATTATGGCATCTGGTCACATCACTTCCTGGCAAATAGAAGAGGAAAAAGTGGAGGCAGAGACAGATTATATTTTCTTGGGTTTCAAAATCACTGTGGACGGTGACTGCAGCCATGAAATCACAAGGTGCAATTAACAAGGTGCAAGCATTTGTGTATTACCTCGGAGTCAACATTATCTTCATTCAGCTCAGTTCAGTTCAGTTGCTCAGTCATGTCCAACTCTTTTCGACCCCATGAATCGCAGCACGCCAGGCCTCCCTGTCCATCACCAACTCCCAGAGTTCACTCAGACTCATGTCCATCGAGTCAGTGATGCCATCCAGCCATCTCATCCTCTGTCGTCCCCTTCTCCTCCTGCCCCCAATCCCTCCCAGCATCAGAGTCTTTTCCAATGAGTCAACTCTTCGCATGACGTGGCCAAAGTACTGGAGTTTCAGCTTTAGCATCATTCCTTCCAAAGAAATCCCAGGGCTGATCTCCTTCAGAATTGACTGGTTGGATCTCCTTGCAGTCCAAGGGACTCTCAAGAGTCTTCTCCAACACCACAGTTCAAAAGCATCAATTCTTTGGCGCTCAGCTTTCTTCACAGTCCATCTCTCACATCCATACATGACCACAGGAAAAACCATAGCCTTGACTAGATGGACCTTTGTTGGCAAAGCTTTTCAATATGCTATCTAGGTTGGTCATAACTTTTCTTCCAAGGAGTAAGCGTCTTTTAATTTCATGGCTGCAGTCACCATCTGCAGTGATTTTGGAGCCCCCAAAAATAAAGTCTGACACTGTTTCCACTGTTTCCCCATCTATTTGCCATGAAGTGATGGGACCAGATGCCATGATCTTCATTTCCTGAATTATCTTCATTACCTCCACCATAGTTTGGTCTCAGGTCAAACAACAGGGTGGGGAACACAGCCCTGCCCATCCACAGAAAATTGGATTAAAGGTTTACTGAGCATGCCCCCACCCATCAGAACAAGAGCCAGTTTCCCCATCAGTCAGTCTCTCCTATCAGGAAGCTTCCATAAGCTTCTTATCCTTATCAGAGAGCAGACAGAATGAAAACCACAGTCACAGAAAACTAATCAAACTGATCACATGGACCACAGCCTTGTCTAACTCAATGAAACTATGAGCTAAGTGAACAATGCAAAGAAATAGAGGAAAACAATAGAATGGGAAAGACTAGAGATTTCTTCAAGAAAATTAGAGATACCAAGGGAACATTTCATGCAAAGATGGGCTCAATAAAGGACAGAAATGGTATGGACCTAACAGAAGCAGAAGAGGTGGCAAAAATACATAAAAAAAAAACTGTACAAAAAAGATCTTAATGACCCAGATAACCACGATGGTGTGATCACTGGACTAGAGCCAGACATCTTGGAGTGCAAAGTCAAGTGGGACTTAGGAGGCATCACTACGAACAAAGCTAATGGAGGTGACAGAATTCCAGTTGAGCCATGTCAAATCCTAGAAGATGCTGCTCTTAAAGTGCTGCACTCAATATGCCAGCAAATTTGGAAAACTCAGCAGTGGCCACAGGACTGGAAAAGGTCAGTTTTCATTCCAATCCCAAAGAAAGGCAATGCCAAAGAATGCTCAAACTACTGCACAATTGCACTCATCTCACATGCTAGCAAAGTAATGCTCAAAATTCTCCAAGCCAGGCTTCAACAGTACATGAACCCTGAACTTCCAAATGTTCAAGTTGGATTTAGAAAAGGCAGAGAAACCAGAGATCAAATTGCTGGATCCAACATCTGTTGGATCATTAAGAAAGCAAGAGAGTTCCAGAAAAACATCTACTTTTGCTTTATTGACTAAGCCAAAGCCTTTGACTGTGTGGACCACACGAACTGTGGAAAATTCTTAAAGAAGTGGTAATACCAGATCACCTGACCTGCCTCCTGAGAAATCTGTATGCAGGTCAAGAAGCAACAATTAGACCTGGACATTGGACAACAGACTGGTTCCAAATCGGCAGACTGGTTCCAAATCGGGAAAGGAGTATGTCAGGGCTGTATATTGTCACCCTGCTTATTTAACTTATTTGCAGAGTACATCATGAGAAATGCCAGGCTGGATGAAGCAAAAGCTGGAATCAAGATTTCCAGGAGAAATATCAATAACCTCAGATATGCAGATGACACCCCTTATGGCAGAAAGTGAAGAAAAACTAAAGAGCCTCTTGATGAAAGCGAAAGAGGAGAGTGAAAAAGTTGGCTTAAAACTCAACTTTCAAAAAACTAAGTGTTGCCCTAATTGGTCCAGGAGCGAGCAACGAGAATGAAGACAGAACACGAAATCTGTTGCAATGGGTCCAGGGACCTGCAACCTCTGTTGGACTGAGGTGCAGAGTCCACTCTGAGTCCAGCTCTTATTCCTAATTGCAGACTACAAGACTTTCTCAGATTTTCTTTTTTTCAAGACTCATGCTGTGTTAATCACGTACTCCTAAATGTCATGGACTACACTGACATAGTCCAGATTTCCTTGTGTTTACCCCAGACCTTTCCCTCCTGGGCTAGTCTCAGGAATTAACAAGTGCATAGGCAGCGTAAATGCCTGGCGCCGACCCGGTGTTCCAAGGACCTTGCTTTCATGATCCCAGTCATACTCCCTTCTGGGTCTGGCCTTGGGGTTTGTAATAAGGCAATTATTCTTAGGAAAAAAGTGAAAGATAATCATTAACATAGTTTCTTAATATATGCTGTTTTCCCAGGTGCTATTTCTGTGAATATTCTGTGTACAGAATAGCTTTTCTGTACAAAAAAGATCTTAATGACCCAGATAACCACGATGGTGTGATCACTGGACTAGAGCCAGACATCTTGGAGTGCAAAGTCAAGTGGGACTTAGGAGGCATCACTACGAACAAAGCTAATAGAGGTGACAGAATTCCATTATGTGAAATTACATTATCGGGAATTCCCACTACAGAGAAGATCATGGCATCTGGTCCCCTCACTTCATGGCAAATAGATGGGGAAACAATGGAAACAGTGAGAGACTTTACTTTTTTGGGCTCCAAAATCACTGCAAATGGTGATTGCAGCCATGAAATTAAAAGACACTTGCTCTTGGAAGAAAAGCTATGACCAACCTAGACAGCATATTAAAAAGTGGAGACATTACTTTGCTGACAAAGGTCTGTCTAGTTAAAGCTATGGTTTTTCCAATGGTCATGTATGGATGTGAAAGTTGGACGATAAAGAAGGCTGAGCGCTGAAGAACTGAACTGTGGTGTTGGAGAAGATTCTTGAGAGTCCCTTGGACAGCAAGGAAATCAAACCAGTCAGTCCTAAAGGAAATCAACCCTGAATACTCATTGGAAGGCCTCATGCTGAAACTGAAGCTCCAATACTTTGGCCACTTGATGGGAAGAGCTGACTCATTGGAAAAGACTCTGATGTTGGGAAAGATTGAGGGTAAGAGAAGAGGGCGTCAGAGGATGAGATGGTTGGATGGAATCATGCACTCAATGGATATGAGTTTGAGCAAACTCCAGGAGATAGTGAAGAACATGGAATCCTGGCATGCTGCAGTCCATGGGGTCGCAAAGGGTCAGACACGACTGAGTGCCTGAACAACAACACATAAATAGCAGTGAGCTGGATTTAAAACAATTCAATCTTCAGTATTTGCCTTTTTACTAGTCCATGTGTAAATAATTGCAATTACTAGTATGTGTGGATTTATTTCTAATATTTTATCTTCTGCTTGTCCCACTTTTTCTTTATTAGCTTTTGACATTTTGTTCTGCATTCTTTTGGACTGATTCCCACCCCCGCTGCTGGTGTGTGAATGCAGCAGCAGTTACCAGTGTTTTCTAAGATCAGTGTTGCCCGGTTCTTGCAGCCTTCTCGTTCTGGTGAATAGAGTGTGAACAAAAGTGACATGCTTCACTTTCACATCTGGCCCATAAAACTCATTCTCTTTCCACGTGCACCAGCTCACTGGAAAGAACTCCAGAACCTAGAGGAGGGAAGAGCCCTAAGATGAAAGAAAGAGCACCACCCCCATTCCAGGCTATATTGTTCTGTATTCTGGTGTAAGCAGGAAATAAAATTTGATTGTTGGAAGTCACTGAGATTTTGTTTGATCTGTTAGAGAGGCCATCATTATTTACCTTAGCTAATACAGAAATTCAGAGAAGGCAATGGCACCCCACTCCAGTATTCTTGCCTGGAAAATCCCATGGATGGAGGAGCCTGGAAGGCTGCTGTCCATGGGGTCGATGAGGGTCGGACACAACTGAGCGACTTCACTTTCACTTTTCACTTTCATGCATCAGAGAAGGAAATGGCAACCCACTCCAGTGTTCTTGCCTGGAGAATCCCAGGGATGGAGGAGCCTGGTGGGCTGCTGTCTATGGGGTCGCAGAGTCGGACATGACTGAAGTGACTTAGCAGCAGCAGCAATACAGAAATTATAAGTTGTTCCTTTTTTAGTAGTTACCCTTGAAATTTTAACATGCATTTTTATCGGCGTCTAAAGATCAGTGTTTATCGTTCTGCTGAGTGTATCATTCTCCATCTCTAGCTATGTATTATATATAGCTGCCCGGTATTTTAGCTATTTGTCAGTTTTTTAACCATACAAATTAACTATTGCTATTATTGCTTTATAAGACTTAGTATGTGTTTACATTTACCCACATTATCATCATTTTCTTGGCTCAGCATTTCTTCTGTCTCAGGTCTCAGACCTGCCTTCTGGGATCATTTTACTACTCCTTGAGATATATTCTTTTTTAAAGTTAAAAAAATTTTTTTAATTAAAAAAAATTATTAGATTTTTTGCTGCATTGGGTCTTCATCACCATGTTCGAGGACTACTCTCCAGTTGTAGTGCACAGGCTTCTCATTGCTGTGGACTCTGCGTAGAGCATGGGCTCTACGGCACTTGGGCTTCAGTGGTTACAATGCACAGGCTTAGTTGCCCTGCAGCGTGTGGAATCTTCTTGGATCAGAGGTCAAACCTGTGTCTCATGCACTGGCAGGCGGATTCTTAACCACTGGATCACCAGGGAAGTCCTCCTTGAAGTATATTCTTTACCAAAGATTTGTGGGTGGAAAACTGTTGCGCTTCCCTGAAAAATCTCTATTTTGCTTTGTCCTGGAGAAATTGGTTTTGCTGGATTTACGTTTTTAAGTTGACGGTTACTTTCACCTCTTGGCAGATACTCTTCTGCTGTACCCTGGATTCTCTTGCAGTTGATAAGAAACCAGCTGTGGACTGTCATTCCTTTTTGTACATTTTATTTATTTATTTTTGGCTGCGTTGGGTCTTTGCTGCTGCAGGAGGGCCCTTCTCCAGTTCCCGAGAGCAG
Source organism: Bos indicus (assembly GCF_029378745.1). Taxonomy (NCBI): domain Eukaryota; kingdom Metazoa; phylum Chordata; class Mammalia; order Artiodactyla; family Bovidae; genus Bos; species Bos indicus. Next base: position 56,309,178 of record NC_091777.1, read on the forward strand.
GGCTACTCTTCGTTGCGTTGCGAGGGCTTCCTGTGGTGGCTTCTTCCTGGAGCAGGGATCAAAGCTGTGTCCCCTGAATTGGCAGGCGGATTCCTATCCACTGCACCAACAGGGAAGTCCTGTCATTCCTTTTGATGGAAGAAATTTTCACATATTGAGGTACATGAAAGTCATTCTAACTTATACATGATGTAACTTAAGCTTTATGATAACCAAAACAGCCCGCCTGTGGCCTATCAAACATATGTGGCTCAGTTCAGTTCAGTCGCTCAGTCATGTCCGACTCTTTGCCATCCCACGAACTGCAGCATGCCAGGCTTCCCTGTCCATCAGCAACTCCCGAAGCTTGATCAAACTCATGTCCTTCGAGTCATTGTACATCTGCTTTAACCATTAAAGAAAATAATGCATTTTAAAAAGTAAAAATGGAGTAATTGCAGTTCAGGCATCCAAATTGGAGCTGGATGGCCATTGTGGATATGGTTTCAGACAGGTTCCTCCATCAACTGAGAACTTGAATTTTCTGGACTGTATCAGACTCAAAGACACCACCAGCCATTCTCAAAACAGTGTTGGCTAGCAGCTGTCAGCTGCAACCTGAGATCTCAAGGTCTTCCCGTAAAACTAGGCAACCATTTTGGGCCCCAACCAATCCTTGCTTAATAAGCATCTTTATTTCTTGCAGCCTCTGATTATAATCTTGATAAAAAAAACTTATATAGTTTTGCAGTTTTTGCCTTTATAAGCCACCTCCATCTTGTAGTCTAGCAGAACACAATTCAAGTGCTTCTTGACTCTGTATTTCCAGGGGTGTAGCTCTCAGTTTGGCTCAAATAAAACTCTTTTCCAGTCCTAATAATAGATTTTTATTGTTTCTGTTGATACTTTATAGGCAATGTCTTTTCTGCCTGGTTGCTCTTTATTTTGGGGATACTGCAGTTTCCTTTTATTTAATCTTTTCCATTTGTTATGTTTCCTCAGTCCAAGGATTTGAGTCTTTCCTTGATTTGGGGAATATGGTCATCTTTTTATTTGTCTTTGTATACTGTCTCTCCTGTAGTCTTTCAAAGGTCTCTTTTTGGAATTCCTATTAGAGGTGTGTTGAACTTTGTCCCATTATCCTCCATGTCTTTTAAATTCATATTGTTTTTATTGGAATATAATTGCTTCACAATGTTGTGTTTCTGCTTCACAATGACATAAATCAGCTATATGTATCAGTTATATGCATACATATATCCCCCCCCTCTTGGAATCTCCCCCCACACCCAGTCCCACCCATCTAGGTCACCATAGAGCATCAAGCTGAGCAGCTCCCTGTGCTATACCACAGGTTCCCATTAGCTATCTACTTTACACACAGTAGTGTATTTATGTCAAACCCAATCCTCCAATTCATCCCACCTTCCCCTGTATGTCCACATGTCCATTCTCTGTCTGCTTCTCTATTCCTGCCCTGGAACTAGGTTTATCTGTACCATTTTTCTGGATTCCACATATGTGTATTAATATAGGATATTTGTTTTTCTCTTTCTGACTTACTTCCTTGTGTATGGCAGACTCTAGGTTCATCCACATCTCTACAAATGACCCAGTTCCATTCCTTTTTATGGATGAGTAATATTCCATTGTATATATGTACCACATCTTTATCCATTCACCTGTCAATGGACACTTAGGTTTAAACTCATATTTTTAATGCCATGGTTTCTCTGTGCTACATCATTATGCTCTCTTTAGATTTGTCTCTCTTCTTAGTTTTTTAATTTGTTGTTTAACCTACCCATTGATGTTTTAAATCCAAACGATTTTTTCATTTCTAAAAGTTCTTTTTGGTCCTTTTTCAAATACCCTGATCATTTCTGAGAATCTCTTGCTCCTCATTCTTAGTTTCAACTCTTTCTTTTTGTCTTTAAATATATTCAGCACATTTATTCTATATTATATACTTGATAATTCTGATATATAAGGTTTTTGCAGGTCTGATTCTGCTCATTGTTGATGCTAATCCTCCCTTTAGGGTGCCTCATTTCCTTGTGTATTTTGTGATTTCTTTTTGTTATCCCATGTTCATTGGTAGTTTATTGGTGGGAATCCTGTGAAGCCTGGTAGAAGTTGTGTTTCCCCGAGATTATTTATATGTACTTATGACAGGTGCTGGGGCAAGGTGCTATCCACCAGACACCTTTTATGCTCATCCCAACTTGGATTTTTCAGATTATGCCAGTTGTGTGAATTTGAACCAAAATTCCACGTAAGAGTTACAAATTCTCAAAAACTAAACTATTTCTCTCCTATCAAAGACAGCAACAGACATATGCATTTTATTGTTATTTAACTCTTTCACAGAGAGTACAGTCCTTAAGCTTTCTATGTACAGGGGTTTCTTTTTCTTTCATGGAACCAAGGCTTTGTCTTCACCTAGCCTTTGAAATCAAAATCCCTAACTTACCAGACAGTGGCAATTCCCCCAAAGTGATCACTAGCTTTACTACCTTACCTATCTTAATTCAAGTTTAGAAATCATTTTTGGCCTCTTAAAGATTTCTTCTAATTTATTCTAAGCTCATTTACACATTTGAAGAGGATGGTTGATATATTTTATGCTACATTTAGGTGTCTTGTAATAAAGTGTGTTTTGTCTTATTTTTTTGTCACGTTGCCCAAAATGAGTCCTCCTTGGGTTTTCTTCAGTTTCTGCAGTCAGCCTCTACTGTCCCCCTCATTCCCTGCCAAATATCCTTCTTCCAAACTCCCAGACCACCTTAGTAGAAAATACAATGTTGTGAAGTTTAAGCCCCTTGGTATTTAAAAGATATTGACAAGGTCACCAATTAGCAGACAGTTAACTACTTTGCCATAATCAGTGACTCTACTCTATTTAGCCTAATGTACTTATAGGAAGAACCAGGAAGAGAGAACCTGGGGTTCTAGCATTTGAATTTAACAATCAATGGGAGGCAATACTGGAAACTGGGATTTTCTTTATGACAAAAGTAAAGTTTCACTGAACTGATTAATTTACCAGGATTATTTTTGCCCTGATTTCATAGGGACCAGACCTTATACACCAATTCCAAGAGGAAAGTAGCCTAGGAGAAGTAGCATCAGCATTTACCATTAACCAAATACCAGAAGTCAAGAACACCATTGTTATAGGTCTGGTGAGGGAAAGTATGGGAAACACAGGGAATGACTGCTAATGTTAATCCCTATCAGGCCAGAAAAACTCTGCCAGTCCAGGAAAACTAGTATTTGGGTCCAGTTACATTAGCAGTTTCTGCATTTGCCTCTTCTAATACAAGTTGCCAACCAGAGAGTTCCACCTTGATAAAGGAGTGATGTTGTGCCAAATGAACCAAGTCTTTATTTCCAATAGGAATTATTCACAGGAAAGAAAGTTTTCCCTCTGTTTTTGGTTTATCCATTTTAATAATCTTTTGTCTTTTTTGCCTCACCTGAAGCCGTGGACCAACCTTCGGTGAGTCCCCCTTAGCTTCAGGTTGGAAGGTTATTATGGCCGTATTGTGGCTCATGGAGACAGGAGAAGCCACCCGAATGATGACGGTGTAGAAGAAGTAGACAGGGACAGGCAGGACGGTGATGACGACGAGGAATATAAGCAAGGCTTTAGCCCATGATGGATAAATTCGGGTCACCTCATGTGACTATGGAGAAAAGGGAAGAAGGTTTAGAATGCCCAGGTTCTCTGAAGTGGAAGGCTGAAGAGGGTAGGGATAGGAGACAAACCAAGGCCACAGACTAAATAAATGAATCCCCAGGGAATCAGATGAGTGTGTCCTAGTTGTAAGAGTGGATTTAGGAGTGGGAGTGGGGAGGAAAAAAAGTGGACTGAAAAGTCTCATGTCCACTCCTTAGGGGGGTCTGGGGAGGGAGGCTCACAATTCTTGAGTCCCAGGCCAAGTAGGTGATCTCCTTCACAGACAGGTGAATCAGGGTGCTTAAAAACAGGACTAGCAGCACAAATGGAGACAGAAAACACCACAGCCAACGATAGATGGGGGAGATGGGGTGGCCCATCATGATACTCAGGTCTGTAAGGAACCTGGGAGGAAGGGTCACAAGACTTTGGGAGGCCCATTCAAGCCTTACCCAGCCTTGGTGTGGGGGTCAGTCCAAACCTAACCTGGGAGAAAACCCTTAACATTTCTTAAACCTTTCTGTTCACACCTCCACAACCAGCCTTCTTGCCACTAATTCATCCACTTTCAGTCTGGTTTCTGTCCCATCCCAGGGTTTTTCTTTTAAATCTCTCTGCTCCATCACCCTTCAGGATAAAAGCCCAACTTTCTGAAAGTAGGTTCTTTAAGCCCACACATCCAGCTTTCTTTGGTGAACCTTCTTAATCCCAATACATACAATTCAGGTTCCTTCTGCTTAGAACACCCTTCTCTCTTTCTCTCCCTTGACAAACTTCTCCTTCATCTTTCTATATTCTATTCATGCATCCTCTCCTTGACTGACTCTTCGATCTTCTTTAGATAAAAATCTGTGTTTCTAGAGTGCCCTCAGTTGCCTCCATCCTGCTCAAGGATATGTCTTTCTCCTTGGACTCTGAGAGCAGAAACTAAATTTAATTTATCTCAGTATCCCCCAGTACTCACCACAAGGCCTGCCTGGCACATAGGAGGCTCTAAGAAATATTTGAGAGTGACTGGTTGCATGAATGAACAAACTGATGCCAAGAGTCACTGTCACCTATAAACATGGCCACCCTTGGATTACACGGGGCCTCTCAAATGGTAGTGTGCATATGAATCACTTGGGGTTCCTGTTAAAACACAGATACAGATCCAAAGGTCTGGGGTGGAGCCCGAGGGTCTGCATCTCTGATAAGCTTCCAGGTGCTGCCAATGCCACTGATCCACAGAGCAAGCTTTCAGAAGCAAGGGATTACACATTTCAGATGTCCACACTACCCTGGTTGAAAGAAGAGCTCAGGAGCCCCTAGGACTTGATCTAGACTGCTCGCCACTTTCCCTCTTTATATTGATATTCCCCTGGAACCAGCATGCTCTTCTTTTTTCCCACCCTCTTGGGATCTCTCCATATGCCCTGTGATAAGAGCCTGGCAGTGAGAGCAAAAGGGACTCTTAGTTGTGTGGCAGGAAATCCTAGGATTGGGACATCACCTCCTGGCCCCATAGATCCAGGCCATGGCGATGGTCTCCAAGATGACGATGAAGAAAAGGGGCAGAGATACCCAGTAGTCATCCAGCAGGTTCACATAGTAGCTGCCGGAGGGCCTCACAAAAAGGAGGCTGCCCAGGAACATAGGCACACAGACACCCACTGGAGAGAAACATCAGATATAAATCAAGATCAGTACCGAACTTGTGCTGTGTAAGTCCCATTGGGGTTACAGTAAATGATGGCCATAGGTGGGAGTAGAGTCATAGGTCCGAGTACCTGTGAGCAGCTTTGAATGCTCCCTGAGGGAAGAGAAGGTATCCTGGAGAGGAGTGATGATGCCTTGTATGATTCCTATCACAGTGCTCAGCCCCAGGTTCACCAGCAACAGGAAGGTAACGATGGACCAGAAGGTGGGTCCAGAAAACAAAGAGACGATGTCACTAAACGTCACAATGACCACACCTGGACCGATCATAACCTGTGAATGAAGGAAAGAACGGTGAGGGCTCTGAGCTCAGTCTGGGGAGCCCTAACTCTGTTTCCATCCTCTCCCCTAGAAAACTATCTGTAGCCCTGTTCATGGCTATTATTATACTCATTTGGCCTTGAGGCATGAAGATTTCCTCCTGGTCTAGCAACTCTTTGGGGTTGGGGTAAAGAAGCTTATATGAATTCTAGTGCTTTGTGCTACAAAGGCTACAACTGCCTTATCACAAAAGGATACTATGAATCTTGGTTGTCCAAGATGCTTCTGAGAATTGCCTTTCCGAATTCTACAGACATCTAAGCAATGTGGAAGTTTCTGGTGCTCTGGGGGCTTTAAGGGGAACTCTACAGCCCTATCCCCAACCCCCTACCTACCTTATTCAATTCCTTAGATAAGTCGCAATCGGTCAAATTGGGTAGGATTCTGCTTTTGATGTGTTCAGGGAGGTTGTTGAGCCACTTGGGGTAGATGGCGCTCGGATCATGGTACAGACTGTCTGGAGGGTGGGCCTCAGGCGGCAGGACCTGGGCAGTGACCAGATCCATCACTTTTTCAGCATTCCTGGGGACAGGAGTAGAATTATATAGAACCATTTGGCCTTTGATGATAACCTCCTCCCTCAGCCTCTAGATGAAGAGGGAAATTACTAAAGTTTTTGATTTGATTAAAGTAGGGCCTGCACTGAATCCTAGGTATCCAGGATCCTGCATGACACCTATTTTCATAATCACAGAAATGTTTGTGTGAGGCCAGAGAATTTCTGACTGAGGCAGACTCTTGGAGGGGTCTTTCCTACAGTACCATTGAGGGTTTTCAGATTTTTACCTCCTACTGGACAATCTCAGGATAATGTTATGGCTTCCCAGCTTTCTTGACCTGCTTTGCCTCTTCAACTTCTTTACTCACAACTCTCTCAACCTTCTGTACTTCAGCTGTCCTCAATTACTAAGCCTTTTTCAACTTGCCATGCTCTCTCGATTGTCTTAGTGTCTTGGTCCCTGATGTTCTCTCTGCTTAGAACTATCCTATTCTATCCGCACTTAGTGTACCCCAATTCTACCCCCTAAACATTCTCCACTTGGCAAATTCCTCCAAATCCTGACTCAGCTCACTGTACTATATACTCCCATGGAAATCTGTTCATGATCTCTTATGAGGGCAAAGCAACAAACTGCAGAAAAGTAGTACGGTATAGGCCAATTTTTTAAAAAATAGCATGTTTTTATAAACGGGTCTGTGAATTCGAAACACTTGAAAGAACACTCCCAGTGATTACTTGTCAGGAAACAAACTCAGCTCAGGATTGCCTCTACCAGGAAACCTTCTCTGACTTCTCCCAGTTAGTAGCTCCCTCCTCTGTGTCCATTCATCATCCCTACCACTAGTCCTCATCTAGTTTGTGATTATCTGTTTACTATTTGCTTCCTCATTTTCTTGAAGTCAGGGATGGTAGTCTAGTTTACCATTGTCTGTGCTGACAGAGCTCAACACAGGGGCTGGTAGATAGGAGATGTTTTTATAAACGTCTGACGAGCATTTTTGGAATGAACATTATAGGAGAAGAAAATGGGGACTATGGCTATAAAAAACAGGCTATGGGGACCCTGGTGCAGCAGGACCTTTTTTTGTCTAATGGTTCAGCTGAAAGTATCCTCTAATTTGTCCATGGCAGCCTCCAGTTAAGAATGGGGTGAACACACTTTTGAAAACTTCCAACTTTGGGAATTTCCTAGTTTAGAAAAGCATCTCTGAAAGAGACAGAGGTGGTAGGATTCAGGTGTTTCTAAGGTTTAGGATGCTCCAATTGGAGGACCCCATATTGACAGCCAACTTCCTTGAGTGATGGGAGCCTAGACTGGAGTTGTGTGGGCTATTTCTAAGACTGGTTTTTGTGATGATCTCCATATGAAAGATTGGGCTCACATCAAGTAACATTTTTCGTTGTTTTTTGTGGCCAAGTGGCCCATTACAGCAAATACAAACACTGTGGTAGTCAGTGAAACAAGCAAGTTGAGAAAAGCCACAGCATAGGCATCAATGACACAGTTATTGGACCGAGGGATATACGAGCTGATTGCTGTGAAGCTGCCAAAGCCGGGGCCCAAGGACAAAAAGAGCTGGTTTCCTGTTCGGCGCCACACTTCCACAGAGTACAGGGCTGGTACCTGGGAAGGAAAAGTACCATGTAAATGGGGATACATAGAGGGGAGAGACAAGCCATGATGGAAACAGAAGATGAGAAGGGAGTGAAAGAGGGAGCTAGGAGGGTTTCTATCAGACTATTAACCCTACTATTTGGATAAGAGACTTAAAGAGTGGGTGATGCCTTACCTTGGCAGCCAACAAATTCTTGAGGCCAAAATATGCGCCTTTCATCGTGAGACTCCGGATAAGAAGAGAGAAAAGGATGATGTAGGGAAGGAGTACTGAGATATACAGCATCTGAGTAGGAAGTATGATTCACAAAGAAAAGTTCAGCAGAGGCAGAAGTCTGTAGAGTAAGATCAAAGGCTATTGGGAATCAGAGGGAGGTCAGATTAGAGGGAATGAGAAGTTGGAGATGTATAGGCATCAAGTTAGGAGAATATTAGGGGATCTCAGATAGAAGGAAGTCCACCGTATTAGTAAGTCAGAGGGTAGCTCACCTTCCCAGTGGACTTTGGCCCTTTGATCATGGAGATGCAGATGATTAACCAGATCACAAGGACAGAGGCACTCAAATGCATGACTGGTTTCCCATCTATCTCAATTTCATCTGTGGCCTTCAATACCTTCCGGTACCAGAAGTATGTGGTGGGGCTGGTCCGTGCGCATTCAGAATCTGAGGTGAACTGGCCATGGAGGAAACTGCAAGGCCAGGTGTGCCTCCCCCTTCTTCACATCCACCCACTCCTTCCAGTCCCATTTCATCGTATTCTCCCAAGGATCCTTTTCCTACTTCATTCCTCTGTCCTCTCAGCCCTCCCATTTACCCTTTTCTTCCCTCACTTCTCACCAATACTGGAATTCTTTGATAGGGGGCACAATAACCAAGGTAGTGGAGACTGGAAAGACTGAACCAAATAGAAGAGATTCCATGCCATGAGCACACTGTAGTACAAGCCCACGATGATGCACACCTAGGGACCATGAAGAGTTCTGGAGATGAGAAAAAGGTAGGCTAGCCGGAGGGAGAGCTGGGGAACCGAACAGACTTCACCCTTGGAAGCGAAGTCATGGGACCCATTCCAGGATGAGGGTTAGGATGGGGATGGGGTGTCAAGGGTAGGCCTCGGCAGCCCAGGGCTCCTCACCATGAAGCTTGTATACCCTACACCACCAATCCAGGGGCTGATGACCTTCCACACACCAATGCTGCCCTGACGCATCCTCTGACCAGCTGCCATCTCCAGGAAGAGGAGAGGAATCCCAACCAAAAACATCATCAGGATGTAGATGATGAGAAAACTGCCTGTGCAGGGATTCAAGGAGGAGCTCTCAGAACCAGCCATCTGGCCTGGACTTCTTCATAGGTCCAGGAAGACATGTTCCCCACCAGTGACCTCCCTCAGGGCCACAGGCATCAAGGGTCAACTGCTTCCACATCCCTCACAGTCCCAGGTGTCTAGACCCCAATTCCTGGAAGACCAAGATACCTAGTCTCTCTCGCCTTGACCCAGGCCTCTAGCTTCACCGTTCTTATGAAACTAAGTATTCAGATATCCTGCTCCCACCCTCCCAAGGTTCCAGGGGTTCAGGTACCTGGCCCCTGCCTAGGTCAGTTTCCCAAATCTTCAGCCCCTACATATCTCAGGGATCCCAGAGTAGCCAGGACAGGTCTCTGGCTCCTCACCCCCTTGTGGGTCCATGATTTCTGGTCCCCAGGCTTACCACCTCCATTGTGAAAACACAGATAAGGAAAGCGCCAGATGGTGCTCAGCCCCACAGAGAAGCCCACCTGGGCCAGGAGATACTCAGTTTTATTGGCCCAGATTGGCCGTTCATGGGGAGCTTCATACTTTGGCCCATCTTTGTTTGGGGTCTCCAGTATGTCTTCATTATCTTCATCAGACCAAACATGTGCTGACAGGTCAAACTTCTGGCTCTCCTCAGTAGGTATCTCGGACACTAACTGGTAAGCTGAGGTAGTAGCAGTGAGGGATATGGAAGTTGAAGGTACAGACAGCTGAGATTTCTCTTCCTGAGACTCCGTGTCTTCATTAACAGTTGTCATCCTGGGTGAACTCTAATTCCTGCTTCTGCAGGGATGGGGCCTTCTTCCTCGTTGACCTTAAGGACATTAAGAACTGCAGACTTTAGGTTTATGAGCTAAAGGGAAGATGAGATTAATCCTGCAAAAAACCCCTGAGGCCTCCCCAACCTTCTTATCCTTATGTGGTAAGAATATGGAGTCTCCACTCTAGAAAAGAGCTCTAGGAAATAATAACTTAAAACAATACCATCTACAATACCAAAAGGCTTAAAATAATTTTATGAGGAATAATTTTATAACGAAAAATAAGCAAGACCTTTACACACACACACACAAACTATAAAATGTTGTTGAGAGAATAAAGAAGCCCTAACATGCTCATGAATTGGAAGTCTCAGTAGTCTAACAACATCCATGTTGCCCAATTTGATCTATAGATTCAATACAGTTCTTATTAAAATCACATCAGGGTCTTTGAGAAAATCAACAAGCGAATTCTGAAGTGTATATGAAAAGCCTAAACTGGTTAACACAATCTTGATGGAGAAGAAAAAATGGAAAGACTAACTATAAAGATATAGTCATTAAAAGAGTATGGTATTGATAGAAGGATCTACGGCACAAATAAATCAATGGAGTAATATGCTACGCTGTCCAGTGTGATAACTACTAGCCAGGGACTATCTAAATTAAAACTAAGTAACATTAACAATTTAGTTCCTCAGTCATACTGCCACATATCAAATGCTTAGTAGACACATGGATACCATATTAGAAGGACAGATATAATAATTTCCATTATCACAGAAAATTCTCTGGATACCAGTGGGAGAGCTCAGAAACACACTCACACATATACAGACACCTGATTCACAACAAAGATGGCACTGCAAAGCTGTAGAGAAAGGACACTGCTTTCAATAAATGACTAGTTGCTTGCGCAATTGGATATCTATACAGAAATAAATGAACCTCGGCCTCCTCAACTTCACACATTAAAAAAAAATATATTCACAGCAGACTGTAGTTATATAAAAGGTAAAACAACAAGATTTAAGATGAAAACCCCAGGAGAATACCTGTATGACTTGAGGGTAGGCACAGATTTCTTAGACAGTAGTGCACAAAAAGCACTAGTCATAAAGGAAAAGTTTGACATATTGGACAAAATTAAAAATAGAAGTGTCTTTCAATCAAAAGTTACCATTAATTGAGTAAACACAGACAAGTCACAGAAGATATCTGCAACGTACATGATGGACAGAATCATGCCCTCTTCCAGGATATCCACATCCTAATGCCTGGAACCTGCCAATATGTTACCTCACATTTCTATGTGATTAAATTATGGATCTTGAAACGGGGAGATTATTTGGGATTATCTATGATAGACACATAGGTAAGAGAAATGGCAATTCCTGGAGAAGGAAATGGCAACCCACTCCAGTATTCTTGCTTGGAGAATCCCATGGACAGAGGATCCTGGCGGGCTACAGTCCACGGGGTTGCAATGAGTCGGACATGACTGAGCAACTTCACTCCACTTACTCATGATGGACACAATGTAATTACTGGGTCCTTGTAAGGGAAAGAAGGAGATAGCAGGTTCCAAATCACAAAAGGAAATAGGATAGCAGAAGCAGAAATTGGAGTGATATCCTTTGAATATGTAGAAAGGAGTCATGATTCAAGGAATGTAGATGAATCCTAGTATGTGGAAAAGGCTAGGAAATGGCAAAGCTTAGGTCCTATGTAAAGAACACAGGCCTGCTGACAACTTGCTTTTAGTTCAGTGAAACTGATTTCAGATTTCTGACCTGCAGAACTGTAAGATAATACATTCATGTTGTGTTAAGCCACTAAGTTTGTAGTTATTGTTACAGCAACAAAATACATAATCAAAAAGGGCATGTTTTTCCTCTAAAATTTATTTTTAGAAAAATACCCACAAATAAATAACAAAAGGCAGGGAGGGAAAAAGTGGAGGGAAGGAAACAGAAAGCTCAAACAGGCATATTATCAAAGAAGATATACAAATGGCCAAGAAAGAGGAAAAGATACTCAATGCTCAACTTCATTCATCAATAAGAAAATGTAATTTAAAACCATAAATGAGAACAGATGGGTGTATATGTGATAAATCAAGTAAGGTAATATGTTAACTGTAGAATCTAGGTTGATGGGTATATGGATGGTCACTGTATAAATCTTTGAACATTTCTGTATGCTTAAGAATTTTTTCACAATAAAATATTTTGAAGGACACCACAATAAGATACCACTATATATCCACTAGACAAGCAAACATGAAAAAGACTGATTAAACCAAATAATGGCATGTGTAGAAACTTCTGGAACTCATATACACTGCTGGTAGGAACACAGATCGCTACAGCCACTTCAGAAAACTAGTTGAATGTACCCACATACTTTAAATATTCTCATACGTTATCACCCTTTTCAAAGTGATTATCTAACAGAAATGTGTACATAAGTGCGCCAAAAACCACATCCAAGAATGCTCATAGCTGCAATATTCATAACTGCCAAACCTGCTGCTGCTAAGTCGCTTCAGTCGTGTCCGACTCTGTGCGACCCCATAGACGGCAGCCCACCAGGCTCCCCCATCCCTGGGATTCTCCAGGCAAGAACACTGGAGTGCGTTGCTATTTCCTTCTCCAATGCATGAAAGTGAAAAGTGAAAGTGAAGTCGCTCAGTCATGTCCCACTCCTAGCGACCCCATGGACTGCAGCCTACCAGGCTCCTCCATCCATGGGATTTTCCAGGCAAGAGTACTGGAGTGGGGTGCCATTGCCTTCTCCGGCCAAAACCTGAGAACAGCTCAAATATCTTTCAACAGTAGAATTAATAAGTGAGAGTATATTCATATAAGGAGGAGACAACAGTAAAGAGTTAATTACAGGTATGTGCAACAATCTGGATGAATCTCAAAAATCTTTTGAATGAAGGAAGCCAGGCCCAGAAGAGTACATACTATATAATTCTATTTATAAGAACAGGCAAAACAAATTTATGGTATCAGAAGTCAGGATAGCATGTTCACGTTGTGACAATTTATCTAGCCATAATTATGATTTGCACATGCCTTAATATGTGATACTTCAATAAAAGTTTATCTAAAAATAAACGTTTGGGGAAAAAGCTGGATTTCTATACAAAACAATAAACAGAAAGTGGATTTTAAAAAGAAAGATAGCACAGTAGCAACAAAAACTTTATGACATCAAGAAGTAAATATAAACAACATTAAACGTCTTAAATAAAAGCAGAAATATTCTATGTTCATGGGCATAAATACTCAGCATGGAATTTCTCCCCCAAATTTATAGATTCAATGCAATTCCAATCAAAATATAAACTTTTTTTTTTTTTCCACGAAAGCTAGCAAAGATTTTACTCTATATTTATTTGGCTGTGCCAGGCGGCATATGGGATCTTAGTTCCCTGACCAGGGATCAAACTCACACCCCCTGCATTGGAAGTACAATCTTAACCACCAGGCCACCAGGGAAGTCTCTACAATTTATATAGAGGAATAAAGTGTCAAAAATAATGAAGAGACACCGTCTGTTACTGGCCAAGGTGGAGTAAGCTAACGATATATAACCAATCCTCACTAATTAGCTAAAATCTCTGGATAGAATATAAAAAGCAACTACCTGAGGACTTTGAAAAGTAAATAGCAGCAGTCAGAATGGGTATTTAACTTGAACAATGACTTATAATGGAGAGAATGAGTGTCACACATTTTTTCCCTCCTTTGTCTCCGGTCCAAGAATAAGCCAAATCATAGAACTGTACAACAAGCACTAAATAAAAAAAACTCCAGGAGAAATCTCCTATTTCTCAAGGACCAGGAAAAGGAGCTCCTATGCCTACTCCTCCCCCCAAATAGGATGGAGGAAATACCAATTTCCCCTTCACAACCTGGAGGCTCACCTCTGAACTACACAAGTATGGAACGAATGCAAAGAAGCACAGCAAGGCTTTGAAAACCGAACAGTGTAGAGACAACTTCCCAAGCCACAGACTAACCCTGGGGTGGCACATGCTAACCCAAATAGCATCACAAAGGCTGTGAAAATTGAACTAACACTAACCACACCCATAGAAGATATGACAAAATTTTCCATCTGAACTCAACCAGGTTGATGGTCTGTTAAAACAAAATAAGCAAACAAATTCAACATTCTCCAGAGGATATTAACAGGATCTTGAGTCTCAAGACATAATATTCAAATTTTCCAGGATACAATCCAACATAACTCAGCACTTACACACACATACACACACACACACACACACACGCACAAATCTGACCATTTCCCAAGGGAAAAGACAATAGATGTCAACCCTGAGATGACCCAGATGATGGAATTATTACACAGACTTATTTTAAAATTTTTTATTATTTTTCCAGCTTTAAGGAGGTATGATTGACAAGTAAAAATTGTAGGGGCTTCTCTGGTGGTCCAATAGCTAAACTTCATGCTCCCAGTGCGGTGGGTCCAGGTTCAATCTTTGGTCAGGGAACTAGAACCCACATGCCGCAACTAAAGATCCCCTGTGCTGCAGCTAAGACCCAGTGTAGCCAAATAAATATATACATATGTAAATACATGTATATATATATCTTTAAATTATGTATATTTATGGTATACATGTGATGTTTTGATATATGTGTACATTGTGAAATGATTACTACAATGAAGTTAATTAACGTCTCTCACCTCACACCATTAATTTTGTGAGTGTGGTAAGAATACTTAAGATCTACTTTCTTAGTAAATTTCAGATTTACAATACATCATTAACTGTAAAGTCATCGTGCTGTACATGGAGAACTTACTCATTTTATAATTGAAAGTTTGTTCTCTTTGACCAACAACTTCTTTTCCTCCTTCCCTCTGCCCCTGTAATCACTCTTCTTCTCTTTGTGTGAGTTAGACTTTTTTAGATTCCACATATAAGTGAGATCATGCAGTATTTATCTCTCTGTGCCTGGCTTATTTCACTTGGTTAATGTTCATGAGGGCTTCCCCCGTGGGTCAGCGGTAAAGAATCTGCCTGCCAATACAGAAGACTCAGGAGACGCAGGTGCAATCCCTGGGTTGAGGAGATCCCCTGCAGAAGGAAATGGCAAATACTCTAGTATTCTTGCCTGGAAAATCCATGGACAGAGGAGCCTGGTAGGCTATAGTACCGTAAGGTTGCAAAAGAGTCAGATAAGATTGAGCACAGCACACAGCACAATGTCCATGAGGTTCGCGTGGTCACAAATGGTAGTTTCCTTAAGGTCAATAATATTCCAGGGTGCACACGTATGTGTGTGTACATGTGTGTGCTATTAATACATTTTCTTTACCCCACTAAACCACTGTGGACACTTGGTTGTTTCCATTTCCTGGCTGTTGAGGTGAACGCTGCAATGAATGTGAGAGTGCCGATATCTCTTCAACATTCTGATTTCATTTCCTTTCAATGTATACCCAGAATTGGGATCGCTGGATCATATGGTAGCTCTATTCTTAATTTTTTGAGGAACTGTCATCCTGTTTTCCATAGTGGCTGTTCCAAGTTACATTTCTACCAACAGGGTATAAGGGTTCCTTTTTCTCCACATCCTTGCCAACACTTGTTATCTTGCGACTTTTTGATAATAGCCACATTAACAGACGTAAGGTGATATCTCATTGTACTTTTGACTCGCATTTCCCTGATTAGTGATTTTGAGCACCTTTTCATAAAACTATCGGCGGCCATTTCTATGTCTTCTTGGAAAAAATGTTTATTTTTGAAGTTGGATTTTTTTTTTTGCCAAAGTTGTATGAGTTCCTTAGTATATTTTGAATGTTAATACCTTATGGATACATGGTTTGCAAATATTTTCTCCCATTTCATAGGATGCCTTTGTATTTTTTTGTTTCATTTGCTGAGGAGAAACTTTTAAATTTAATGCAGTTGTTCTTGCTTTTGTCCTGTGTTTTTGGTATCATAACTCCCTCCCTCCAAATCATTAGTTCTAGGAGTTTTATGGCCTCTGGTCTTCAAACAACACAGAATTGTTTTGTATGGGGTTAGATAAGGGTCTTATTTCTTTCTTTTGCATGTGAGAATCCAGTTTTTCCAGAACCATTTATTGAACAGAATATCCTTTTCCCACTGTGTATTCTGGGATCCTTTGTTTAAGATTGGGGATTCCCTGGTAGCTCAGCTGGTAAAGGATCCGCCTGCAATAAGGGAGAACCTGGTTCAATTCCTAGGATGGGAAGATCCCTTGGAGAAGGGATAGTCTACCCATTCCAGTATTCTCGGGCTTCCCTGGTGGCTCAGCTGGTAAAGAATCCGCCTGCAATGCGGTATACCTGGCTTCAATCCCTGGGTTGGGAAGATCCCCTGGAGAAGGGAACAGCTACCCACTCCAGTATTCTGGCCTGGAGAAGTCCATGGACTGTATAGTCCATGGGGTCACAAAGAGTCGGACATGACTGAACAACTTTCGCTTCACTTGTTTAAGATTAGTTGACTGAATATGTGTGGCCTTATATCCAGGCTCTCTATTCTGTTCCATTGGCCTAGGTGTCCGTCTTTATGCCAGTACAATATTGTTTTGATTTACAATAGCTTTGCAATATAATTTGACATTAGGAAATGTGATGCCCCCCAGCTTTGTTCTTCTTGCTCAAGATTGCTGTAGCTATTTGAGATCCTTTACAATTCTGTACAAATTTTAAGATTGTTTTTCCTATTTCTATGAAAAACCATCACTGGAATTTTGATAGGGATTGCATTTAATCTGTAAATTACTTTGGGTAGTATGGACATTTTGACAATATTAATTCTTTCAATACATGAACACAGGACACATTTCCATTTATTTTCATCTTATTCAGTTTCTTTCATCAGTGTTTTATAGATTTCAGTGTATAGATATTTCACCTCTTTTTTTAAAATTGTGTTTCACTTTATTGCACTTTGCAGGTATTGCATTTTTTTCTAACTGAAGGTTTGTGGCAACCCTGCACTGTAAGATGATGGTTAACATTCTTTTAGCAATAAAATATTTTAAAATTATGTACAATTTTCAGACACAATGCTATTGCACACTTAATCATATGGTAGTTTTACTTTAAAATTTTGAGGAAATTTTTTTATAAAAATAGAAAAATTCATCCTAAAATTCATATGGACTCTCAAGGGATCCTGAATAGCCAAAACAATCTTGAAAAAGAAGAATAAAGCTGGAGGACTCATACTTCCTGATTTCAAACTTTACTACAAAGCTGCAATGATCAAAACAGTGTGGTACTGACATAAAGATAGACATATAGACCAGTGGATTAGAATGAAGAACCCAGAAATAAAACCCTTACATATACAGTAAATTGATTTTTGACAAGGGTGCTAAGATCATTCAATGGGAGAAGAACGGGGTATTTTCAATAATTTGCGCTGGAAAAACTGGATATCCACATGCAAAAGAATGAAGTTGGACCTTTACCTAACACCCTATACAAAAACTAACTCAAAATGGATCAAAGATCTAAATGTAAAATCTGAAATTATAAAACTACTAGGAAAAAACATAGGGCAAAACTTACACGATACTGGATTTGATTTCTTGGATATGATACCAAAGGCACAGGCAATAAAACTATATGTAGATAAACTGGACTCCATAAAAAATTTTTGTGTATAAAAAATAATACCAATAAAGTAAAAAGGTAACCCACACAATAAATATTTTCAAAACCATATGTCTGACAAGGGATCAATATCCAGAATATACAGTGTGTATGCTAAGTCGCTTCAGTTGTGTCTGACTCTGTGCAACCCAATGGATGTAGCCTGCCAGACTCCTGTGTCCATGGGATTCTCCAGGCAAGAATACTGGAGTGGGTTGTCATGCCCTCCTCCAGGGGATCTTCCCAACCCTGGGATTGAACCCATGTCTCCTGCATTGGCAGGCAGGTTTTTTACCACTAGAGCCACCTAGAGAACACCACAAATTCATTTAAAAATGGTGAAAGGATTTGAATAAATATTCTGCCAAAGAAGATATATAAATGATCAAGAAGCACATGGAAAGATGCTCAACATCACTAATGGTGGTTTCGTCGCTAAGTCGTGTGCAACTCTTGCCACCCCATGGACTGTAGTGCGCAAGGCTCCTCTGCCCATGGGATTTCCTAGGCAAGAATACTAAAGTGGGTTGCCATTTCCTTCTCCAGGGGATCTTCCCAATGTAGGGATCAAACCCGGGTCTCCTGCACTGAGGGTGGACTCCTGCACAGGAGGTGGATTCTTTACCAACTGAGCTCCGAGGGAAATACAAATCAAAACTACAATAAGATACTATATCACATCCATGAGAATGGCTACTTAAAAAAAAAAAAAAAAAAAAAACAGAAAATAACAAGTGCTGACAAAGATGTGGAATGACTGGAGTCCTTGTGCCCTGTTGGTGGGAATGTAAAATGATATAGCTACTGTCTGGAAAATATTATGAAGGTTCTGCAAAAAATTAAAAATAAAATTGCCACATGATCCAACAATTCCACTTCTGGCTATATACCTAAAGTAATTGAAAATAGGGTCTTGAGAATTTTGTACGTTTATATTTATAACAGTATTATTCACATTAGCTAAACGTGGAAGAAATCCAAATGTCCACTGACAGATAAATTGGTAAACAAAATGTGGTATATCCATGTAATGGGATATTATTCAGCCTCAAAAAAGGAAGGAAATTGTGACATATACTACAGCATGGATGAACATTGAGGACGTTATGTTCATTGCTAAGCCAGCTACAAAAAGACAAAGACTATATGTTTCCACTTGTATGAGATACTTAGAATAGTCAAAATCATAGAGACAGACAGCTGTAGAATGGTAATTGTTAGGGTTAGAGGGAGGGAGTAATAAGGAATTACTGCTTAATGGGCAGAGTTTCAGTTTCACAAGATGAAAGAAGTTATGCAGATGGATGTTGGTGATGGTTATGCAATATTATGAATGTATTTAACCACTGAACTGGACACTTAAAAATGGTTGAGATGGTAAATTTTATATTATGTGTATTCTTCCACAATTAAAAAAAAAGGGAAAAAATGGAATGCACGGGGTATAGCCAGCTTGGAATCAGATAAGATTGCAGTTTTAAAATTGACCTTAGAACAGATTTTTAATGAATGAAAATGAGAAATTAAGGGATCTGGAACACAGGAAGAGAAAGTCAACATAAAGGTGAATATAATACTTGGGAAAAAACAAATCTTTTCATATTTGTAGTTTATCACTTCAGACTGTTGTTAAAGAGGTTTCCTTTTTTTAATTAAGGGAGAAATAAAATTTAAAGTGGAAAATTCTGGCTTTTAGACTGGCAGCTGCTTTTACCTACTTAAACATCAACTCCTGGGATTAATCTGTTCACTGAACAAATATTTGACTGCCCGTTTGTCCTTAAAAATACATGTCTGACACTGTTCTAAGCCTTATAGACAGAGCAGTAAACAAACAAAAGTCCCACCTACCTTGAGCTTACATTCTAGTAACTTAAAGTTATCTGTGTATAAAATCTGAAAAAAAATGTACAGATTTAGAGAAAATTACATAATCTTAGCATACTATCATCTCTATTAGCTCTTTAATTTTGTGATAATTCCCTTATGCTTAGACATTGAGTTTACCCAACAAATCTGTGGGATTGTTTCACCATCTCCATTTGACACATAAGAAAGCTAAGAACAAGAAGAAAAAGCAGCTTGCCGAGAGACTCAGAGAATGACCTAAGGATATGTTATAACATGAACACAGATTTGTTTGTCTCCAAATGCTATTTTCTTCTCTCCAGGCCCAGAAGCCTCTCAAGACAGGGACTGGAACAACAGAGCCATCAGTGAGTACATCTGGGATTAGTCTCGCTGCCCATGGACCACTAACACAGTGAGAGAACATGTGAACATTTCCATTTTAGATGGGTACAAACCCTACCACAAAGAGTCCTAAAACGACGTTCGGCTCAATTTCCTACCTAGACTCTAGACCCACCAGGTCTAGGTCCACCTGCCCTACTCCCTAGGTGGGAACACACATGTAGGTCTGGGGATGGGGAAATTGATGAGAGACAATTGATAAGAGACAATTTGGGGAAATGATGAGGGTGAGGGCACGTGGGAACCAACTTCTAACTGAGAAACAAACATCAAGAGCCTCAACTGGCGATTTCCCTGGTGGTCCAGTGGCTAAGACTCTAAGCTCCCAATGTGGCGTGGGGGGCCCGGATTCAGTCCCTGATCGGGGAACTAGATCCCACATGTTGCAACTAGGGGTTCACGTGCCTCAACCAAAGATTCTGCAACTAAAGATCCCATATGCTGCAAATGAGACCTATTGCAGCCAAATAAAGAGATTTTTAAAAAAGAGAGAGAATCTAAAACCACATAGAGAAAAAAATATATAAAGTAAGATCCAAGAGGCTAAGTAAAAACTCTATAGTCCTAAATTTGAATTGAAAAAAAAAAGTATGCATTTATTATATATTTTTAGGGAAAAAAGGATTTCTTACCTGTATCTATTAAAATGGCTTACAAACAATGATCAATGCAATACAACAAACACTGCAAGCACAAAATTGTAATCTCTAAATAGGAGAAAGAGTACATCAAGGCTCTATACTGTCACTCTGCTTATTTAACTTATATGTAGAGTACATCATGAGAAATGCTGTGCTAGAGGAAGCACAAGCTGGAATCAAGGTTGCAGGGAGAAATATCAATAACCTCAGATATGCAGATGACACCACCCTTATGGCAGAAAGTGAAGAACTAAAGAGCCTCTTGATGAAAGTGAAAGAGGAGAGTGAAAAAGTTGGCTTAAAGCTCAACATTCAGAAAACTAAGATCACGGCCTCTTGTCCCATCACATCATGGTAAATAGATGGGGAAACAGAGGCTGGCTTTATTTTTCTGGGCTCCAAAATCACTGCAGATATTGAGTGCAGCCATGAAATTAAAAGACGCTTGCTCCTTGGAAGGAAAATTATGACCAACCTAGATAGCATATTAAAAAGCAGAGACATTACTTTGCCAACAAAGGTCCGTCTAGTCAAGGCTATAGTTTTTCCAGTAGTCATGTATGGATGTGAGAGTTGGACTATAAAGAAAGCTGAGCGCCAAAGAATTGATGCTTTTGAACTGTGGTGTTGGAGAAGATTCTTGAGAGACCATTGGACTGCAAGGAGATCCAACCAGTCCATCCTAAAGGAGATCAGTCCTGGGTGTTCACTGGAGGGACTGATGTTGAAGCTGAAACTCCAATACTTTGGCCACCTGATGCGAGTGCCAAAGAATTGATGTTTTTGAACTGTGGTGTTGGAAAAGACTCTTGAGAGTCCCTTGGACTGCATGGAGATCCAACCAGTCCATTCTAAAGGAAATCAGTCCTGAATATTCATTGGAAGGACTGATGCTGAAGCTGAAACTCCAATACTTTGGTCACCTGATACGAAGAACTGACTCATTTGAAAAGACCCTGATGCTGGGAAAGATTGAGGGCAGGAGGAGAAGGGGACGACAGAGGATGAAATGGTTGGATGGCATCACTGACTCGATGGACATGGGTTTGGGTGGACTCTGGGAGTTGGTGATGGACAGGGAGGCCTGGCGTGCTGCGGTTCATGGGGTCACAAAGAGTTAGATGCGACCAAGTGACTGAACTAAACTGAACTGAGCTGAAATAGCATTTTTCATTAAAATAAATTAGGTATTCTTGGAAAAATAACTGATTTCAGATTTGGGCCATAAAATGTAAGATAATTTCAAGGTTAATTTCATTGACCATTCAGTCAGTACCAGAAAGCAAGGAAATATTATATATACTCGGGTCTTGTCAAAAGGACTCAGGAGTCAACTTGAAGACACTCCCATGGGTCCAAGATGAGATGATTTGAGCATCAATAAGAATGACTGCAATGGACTGAAATACATCAAATAAGTTTAAATCAGTGAGTTCAGAGAGATACTAAAATAAAAAATTTCAGTGATCATATTCAGAGGATATTAGGCAATGAACTCATTTTTCAAGCTGGTAAATAAAGGAAAAGAATAAAAATTTATTTTGCTTTTCCTGTACAAAGTGTATGCCAGGGTAATGAATGTTTGACATGAAGTTCTCTTCCTAGGATTATTCCAACTAAGAAAAAAAGAAGGAATAATAAACATAGAATACCACATCTTATCTCTCATTGAAAGGCGAATCTAGACAATGATCATCAATGGCTGCTAACACCACAAAAGGAGAGCCATCTGGGCATTTGAGGGGTTTTTTTTGTCCTCTTAATTGAAATATATAAAACCAATCATGAAGTATTCTTGCCAGAATATTGAACCTAGAAGTAATAATCTTCTTCACCTAATTACCAATTTACTCGAAACACAGGAAACATAAGAATATATTAAATAACATCACAAGAGGTAATCAGCAAATTCCAGATGGCCAGAAATTGTACAGGACAAATAACCCAGTTTTATCAATAAATACATTTCAAGGGGGGAAAAAAGAGGGAGGGAGGCCTACACATTAAAAGATGCTTAAAAGGTATAGTAATGGATTGCAACATATAAATTTTATTTGGATAATGATTCAAACCAACTTTTTAAAAAGTTATGAGACAGTCTCTCAAATAGTTACACACAGAGTTAGCATATAATCTAGAAATTTCACTCCTAAATATGTCAACAGAAATAAGAACATATGTCCAACCAAAAAAACCCACTTTTACATAAATGCTCATAATAGCATTATTATTATAATAGCCCCAAAGTGGAAACAAGCCAAATGCCCATCAACTGATAATTGGATAAATAAAATGTGTTATATCCATACAATGGACTATCATTCATCAATAAAAAGAAATGTGTAACGATACATGCTACATATGGGTGGATTTGAAAACATGCTATGTGAAAGAAGCCAGTCACAAAGAATTACATACATCGCATGATTCCATTTACATGAAATGTGCAGAATAGGTAAATCTACAGGACAAAAAGTAGATTAGTGTTCATCTAAGGCTGAGGTTGCCAGCTGGGACAGTTACAGTGCTGGCTAAGGAGTGTGGGGTTTATTTTGGGGGTAATGAAAATGTACAAAAGCTGCAATGATAGACACACAACTCTGAATATATTAAAAGCCATTGAATTGTAGATTTTAAATGAGTGGATTGTATGGTTTAAGAATTATTGATATATCTTATATCTCAATAAATCTGTTAAAAAATATAAAGCTACCAGAAAAAAATTATGAAACAATCAGAAAATTTTAAATATTGAATGGATATTTAATGATATTAAAGGATTACTGTTATTTGGTTTTGGTGTGATAATAGTTTTTCAGGTTTTTTAAAAGTGTTTTTATTTTTTAGAGAATATACTGACATCTACAGGTGAAATGATAAATTTGGGATTTGCTTCAAAATAATGGAGGGAGCTTGACAGCCAGGCCTGTCGAGCCTGGCAGCCTTGGGGAAGGGTCTTTACTACAAGGACTCCCTCCACCCTCCAGGGTCCTTTCGGGTTGCCTTTCTTCATGCCGCGGAGAAAATGCAGAAGATTGTATTGCAGCTTAAGGAAGGTAAAATAGACTGTCTCCTTCCCCCAGGCACAATTAGCAAACCCGACTCCAGAGACCCCTGTCCGCTCCGTCAAGCCAACCCCCTGGCCCGATCTCTGAGCCGAGCTTCCCTTGTGGGTCACTCTGGGCACAGCCTCTTACCCTGCTAGGACCACTCTGGGTCCAGCCCCGCCTCCGATGCAAGGTTACCTCTAGCTGGGACAGCTTTGTAGGACAGTCCTGTCCCAGACTAGCTCGGGCCTCTTCATGGATCTGTGTCTGACCCTGGGCACTCTGTGACACGTTTCCTTTCCATCCGGGGCGTCTTAGTGGGCTACGTCCAGCCTGGCCACACCTCTAATTGGGCCCCCTAATTAGGCTCTGTCCTCTCCGATGGAGAAGGCAATGGCACCCCACTCCAGTACTCTTGCCTGCAAAATCCCACGGACGGAGGAGCCTGGTGGGCTGCAGTCCATGGGGTCGCTAAGAGTCCGATATGACTGAGCGACTTCACTTTTCAATGGAGAGGCATGTAGTGGGGAAGGAGAGAGAGAAAATCATATTTGTCGCAAGTTGGTCATTATTGAAGATGGGTGATAAGTGCAAAGCAATTCACTACATTATTTTTTCATATGTGTTTGAAATTTTCCAAAATAAAATGGCCAGAGGCCACAAGACAAGAATCTTTCTCAGGTTTTACCCCTGACTTGCTGTGTGAACCTCTCTTATTGCAGGGTTCCCGATTAAACTTGAAAATGACAATATCTTTATCTCACACCACTCTTGTGAGGCATAAAAGTGAAGACGTGTAAGGTTCCCTCCCCAAGTAACAGGGCTCCATTTTGTCTAACACGGACAGGGATTCCCAAAAACAATCCAAAAGAAAATCCGCTCATCACATATACTGTGCACGAAACCCAATTTTAGACAATATGAACCCAGAGTAGAGAAACACTCTCTGTAGAAATCAGTCTGCCTATCTCTAATCACTTTCCTTTACAGCAATGTGAGATACTCCCAATTTAAACATCCTTGACGTTAGGTGTCAACGGACATTCAACAGGTGGTGTGAGGAGAGAAAGATTTAGAGTGGGAGGCAGAAAAACACCAAGATCTTCATTCCTCTCCCTTTGGTTTATCCGGTAAAACCCTACTTTTCAATCCTCCCTGCACCGACAGGTTCTATTCCCCAAACTGGAACTGGAGCAGCAGGGTGTAAGTACAGAGGAGGATGAGCTCCCGGTTTCCCAGATAGGAGGAGGCTGAAAACTCAAGACTATTTGATCATGAGACGGTGACTGCCTCCTCTCTCTGATTCCCACCTTACCCGACTCAATAGAACGGGACTTGAAGCAGACGGATCGTTTGGATTGGGGTGGGGGGTGGGCAGGCGCGGCAGGAAGGAAGGAGCGTGGGAGGGTGGGGCTACAAGGTACCGGAGCCAATGGGTGATGACCCGGAGGTTCACATCCCTTCCAGCCCTGCAGTCTTCAAGCTTGAGCTCGAAACGTCCGAGGTCCGGATATATCTGGGATCTCTGCTCTTCCCATTCACCAGACTCACCTAGGGGTCCCACGCTCCAGTGGTTGAGGATGTCCGCTCTTTCTTCTTTTGTCACAGAAACTTACACAGGGACAACCTCCCTGTGAGTCCTAAGCAATTTGAAGTCCTGGGATCTCTTGAGCGTTTAAGGGAAACCCATTCCCTGGATCTTCGGAAGTCTCCAAAACCTTGACCCACAGCCTCCAATCCCCAGTCCCTAACGGACTGACCCCACCTCCTCTTGAGAAGTGCTTCAGCTGTTATGGAGTCACCCCTCCCACAAGTTTTGAAATACTCAGTTATCATCCACTGTGGGGGTTCCCCGGCGGCTCAGCGGTAAAGAATCCGCTTACAGTGCAGGAGACATGGGTTCAATCCCTGGGTCGGGAAAATCCGCTGGAGAAGGAAATGGCAACCCACTCCAGTATTCTTGCCTGGAGAATCCCATGGACAGAGGAGCCAAGTGTGTTAGTCATTCAGTAGTGTCCCACTCTCTTGCGACCCCATGACTGCAGCCGTCCAGGCTACTCTGTCCATGGAATTCTCCAAGCAAGAATACTGGAGTGGGTTGCCGTTTCCTCCTCCAGGGGATCTTCCTGACCTAGGGATCGAAACCGAGTCTCCTGCATTGCAGTCAGATTCTTTACTGTCTGAGCCACCAGGGAAGCCCTATCATCCACTAGGCAAATTCATTTGACATAGCTCTGTGGTAAAACCTGCCATGTCTCTCTTACCAAACAGATATGGGACCCTGATGGGCTCAGCAATACAATTTGGTAGTTCCCCAAGCTGGTTGTGTGTCAATTCACAGATACACAGTCCACAACAGTCCTGGAATCTATTGAAAATTAATTTTTAGACGAATGATAGGGTTACCACTTCCCATCAGCAAGTGTATTAATATCCTTTACATCTTTATTGAAGTCACCATTTCCTGGGTTTCTTCTGGCTCAAGGTCAATCCTTGGATAAAACAAGTCGAATAATCTAGCATTTAATTTACCATGGCAAGGAAAGGCAGGAACTCAGGGCTGGACATTTGGCTCTCAAAAGAATGGAAGCCTCATGAGAGGAAGACTGAACATCTGAGATATTTATAGAAGAAGAAAAAAAAAAATCTTCTCACACCCAGTGCTTAGAACCCAGTGGACTAATTTATTGACCAACAGCATTATTCCTCCAGATTCATTCCAGAAACTGGGTAAACCAGTTGAGAAGCAGGTTCTGTAGGCATCACCAATGGCATATAAAATGGTAAGTGTATATACTCAGGCAGGGATGGGGAAAACACAATGAAAGTAGTGACCAGGGAGGATGTGGTCTAGGAGACGAACTGCAAAGCCAGGCTCCATGAGCTCCCCCACCCCGCCCAAAAATGTCCCTATCCTTGGGAATAAAAGCAGCTCTGGGTCTAGAGACAAAGACAGTTGCAATTTGATATTGACTTGCCTATTAAGAGCTGCTTTGAGGGATATATGATGTCAGGCCAAATAAATAGTTAGGAAGTCACACTACAGGTTGATCAGCAATTTCAATATCACCTTGGAGGATTTCTTCGTTTTCGACCTCTTTAATGGGTGTCAGTTGGAAACTTAAGGGTAAGGACTTGGAGGATATCACAGGCTTGTCCCAGCTGGTGGAGTTGAAGGGAATCCCATGAGTGAAGCAATATACAAAGTATATAGGGATGGGAAGGATGACAATGAGTAAAAGGGCGAACAATGTGAACAGCCCCCAGGATGGGTATTGTCGAACAATTTCTTTTGACTGTGGAGAGATGGGAAAGGGGTTCAGAATGTAGAAGTTCCCAGAACAGGAAAGACTGGGGAAGGGGAAGGTCAGAGGAGAACCAGGACAGAGGACTAAGGGTTTTCAGGGAGTCGGAGAATGAGATGATAGTCTTTAGACCAAGAGTGGATTGAAAAATCTAGCCTCCCACTCCCTATGAAGGTCGGGGGTCTGAGGAGGGTGACTTACAGTGCTTGAGTCCCAGGCCAAATAGGTGATATTCTTCAGAGATAGTTGAAATACAGTGGTCACAGACAGGGCTAGCAGTACAACTGGAATTAGATAGGACCACAGCCAACGAATGATGGAGTACATAGGATGGCCCCACAGGTTAGCCATGTCTGCAAAGAAACTGAGAGGAAGGGCCACAGGACTGTAGAAGGGCCTTACAGTTGGGCCTTACCCAGTCTTGGAGGACAAGATCAGCCAGACCTTAGCCCCCACCTCAGCTCAAGCCTCATCCTCTATCTTCTTCTCAGTCAGTCTTCTATCCCTACTCAAGAAAAAATTTCAAACATTCCTCTACTGCTCCAAAACATTTCATGGATATCAGTGCCCTCAGGATAAAGACCAAGTCCCTTTCATTCACTGTGAATATGAGAGTGTCTATGACATACCAGGGATTCTTCTAGTTGCTGGGTATCCATAGTGAACAACACAGACTCTAAAAGAGTAACATTTGGCCCTCCTTCAGCTTTTCTTCCCTGGAGAAGGAAATGGCAATCCACTCCAGTACTATTGCCTGGAAAATCCCATGGACAAAGGAGCCTGGTAGGCTGCAGTCTATGGGGTCGCAAGCTTTTCTTAGCTTCTTCCAGCCAATATATTCAGCCTCCTTTACTGCATGTTCTCAATCTCAATGAATACACAAATGGGGTCCTTTGGTCTAGAGTGCCCTTCTCTCTCCCTCTTTGTCTGCATATTCATCTGTCCAGACTAAGCTCAACCATCCTCTCACCTAGGATGCTTTCCCCGACTCTCCAGATGCCTCTAAATGTCCCAGGCTACCTCTACTATAGGCTTTCCTTCTTGTACTGGGATTGTCTGCTCATACATGTCTTCCTCCTTGGACTCTGCCCTCTTTGAGAGGAGGAGCTTATTCCATTCATTTGTACCCCAGTACCACAAGACTTTCTTGACACAAAGAAAGACTCAAGATACATGTGAGTGAGTTAATGAATGAGTAAACTGACTCCAAGAACCACTGTTAGCTGA
The DNA here is from genome assembly GCF_029378745.1 of Bos indicus. Classification (NCBI taxonomy): domain Eukaryota; kingdom Metazoa; phylum Chordata; class Mammalia; order Artiodactyla; family Bovidae; genus Bos; species Bos indicus. The sequence goes on from NC_091777.1 coordinate 56,337,191, forward strand.
AAACCCTGCCACCTGAAACTTCTACCCTTAAATTATACCACTTAGATGACTACACATCTGCCTGTTTAAAAACTGGGCCTGGGAGTTGTTTGTATTCCTTGTATTTTATTTGGATTTTCCCACTCTTCCTTCCACAGTTATGCTTGATGTTCCTGATTATCCTGTTCCCTCTTCCTTAGTAGCTTTTCCTTGCAGAATTAGACCACATCTCTCAATCTACACCTCTCCCACCTTAGCCCGAGCCATTCAATAGCTCCCATTTGGAATATTACAATAGCTCCTAACTGCTCTCTTTGCTTCACTCTTGATTCCTCATAGTCTATTCACCATACAACAATCAATCATAGGTATCTTTTTGAAAAAACAAACCTGATAATGTCAATCCCCTTCTCAAAACCCTTCCATACCTCCTCTCTCATTCTACATAAAAAACTAAGTCCTGCCATAGCTAAAAAGTCCTACATCATCTCCCATTACCTCTCTGGTGTCAGCTCGTAACATTCTATTCTAATCTCTGATTTCCTCATTGCTCAAAAACTTCAGGAATGATGCTTCCTCTTGCTTTGGTACTTACTGTTTTCTCTACTTGGAATGCTCTCTCAAAATTTTTTCATGGTTCCTCCTCTCATTTCATTCAGGAGTCTGCTCAAATGTCACCTTACCAGAGAGGCCTTCCCTGTGATCCTATCAAAGTTATTAATAGCACATACTCCCACTCTTGATCATCTTATCTCACTTTTTTATTTTTCTCCTGTCAGTTATCACCTCTTGACATTTGTATTTGTTCATTTGGTTATTATTATGAATCTCTACCACTAGAATGTAAACTCCCTGGGGACAGGGAGTTTTACTCAATGCTTGTTTTACTCAATGCTCTGTCCTTGATTACTGAAACAGTTCCCAGCACATATTAAGCACCCCAGAAATATGTTAAATGAATGAATGAATAAAAGGTTTCTCAGAAGGCCCTGGAGTTGCCTGAAGTTAAGGGTCCCTATGTCACTGTTGTCAAGTGAAAATAGAGGCAGGCAATAAGAAAGGGGTCAACCTTCCCTATAGACCCAAGCTATCACCTGCTAGCCTCTCTGGCCCATTTCACAGCCAAGTTTTCAAATATGATGACGATGATTATAGGGAGGATTGTCCAGTAGTCAGTCAGCAGTCTGATGTAGTAGCTGCCTGAAGGTCGAGTGAAGAAGAGGCCACACAGGAACATGATCATTAAGACAACCACTGGAGGGAACATTGGATTTAGATCAAGGTCAGAGGTCTGGCTGGGTAACAAGGGCTAGGCAGAGGTGATAGACTAGGGCTGGATAAGAATCTGAATGAAGTCAGGGTCATTGATGGGTATACACATGTAGGTCAGAGTACCTGTAAACAGCTTTGTATATTTCTGGACAGAAATAAAGATGTCTTGGAGAGAGGTAATGATGCTGTCCATGATCCCTATCATGGTGGACATCTCCAGATTCAGCAACATTAGGAAGAACAGGAAGGACCAGAAGACAGACCCAGGAATGAAAGACATGGCTTCAACGAAGGCCAGGAAAGCAAAGTTTGTGCTCTCCTTAATCTGTGAAGGGGAGAAAGGGCAGGAGTTAAAGTGTCCTTGAATTTAACAAAAACAACAAAAAGTACAGAGATATATCCTATCTTTCCTGAAAATGTTCTTAAAACCCCTGTGTCACTGAGAAAACCAGATTTCCAAGCTGACCCTCTGACATGGAAAACCAATCCCACCTAGTATTACTCATAGAAGGGCATTCTGCAAACTATAGTTCTTTGCATTACCAAGGTTGCAGCTTATCCTGGTGCTTCTGGGATTTTTTTTCTGGTGCCAACAAAAGCTGAAATTTCTGTTTTACAAAAGGTTTTGAAGGAACTCTAGGACTCATTCACCTATTTTTACTGACCTTCAAAAACTGCTCCTCTAAGTTGCACTCAGGCACATGGCTGAGGACCTCCTTCTTGATGGGGTTGGAGAGGCTGTTGAACCAGGATGTGAAGATGGAGGTTGGGTTGCCAATCAGATTTTGAGGTGGCTGGGCCTCAGGAGGCAGTATCCCCATGTTTACCAGATTCAAAAGTGTTTCAGTATTCCTGAGGATAAGGAGTTGAATCACATAGAATCATTTTGCTTCTTAGAAAATGATCTGCTTTTCCCTTATCTTCCAGATAAGAAAGGACATCATGTTACTGATCTGGGTAAGGTAGAGCATAAGATTAAATCTAGAAGCCATCCACCTTCAAAGTCATGAATTGTTATGAGCCTGGATAATTTATGACCCTAAGGGGATGGGGCAGGAGAAGCCTTTCCTATAGTCTTCTTGAGTCTTATAGAGTTCTTGGAAACTCTGAGTCTCTGCTCTAATGATGGGGTCTCTCATTCACTCCCTACCTCTTATTCACGCCCTACCTCTTTCTTAGACTAACAGGTGGAAGTCAACCTTCTAAGCTTTGTATAACTGAATATCAGGGAGCATTTACTTAAGTGTACCATATGCATAACAGTCCCATGAAGTTGTACTATGCTGTGAGAAACTTCTTGCACTTTTTGATCTGGGTCCTGCTCTTTATTTTATCCCATGACCTTCTGCAGATCTACTCAGCTCACACTTAACTTCTTACAGTTTCAGGGCATGCGATGCTCTCTCATGCTCAAGACCAACCCAACTCCCACCATCATTCTTCACTTGGGCTAATTCCTATAAATCCTTAAAACTTCAGCTCATTGCTCTATAATAACTTCAATGGAAGGTTTGCTGATAATAGCAAAATGCAAGTGGCAGAGATCAAACCAGTCAATCCTAAAGGAAATCAACCCTGAATATTCACTGGAAGGACTGATGCTGAAGCTGAAGCTTCAATACTTGGGCCACCTGATATGAAGAGCTGACTCACTGGAAAAGACCCTGATACTGGGAAAGATTGAAGGCAAGAGGAGAAGGGTAGGACAGAGGATGAGATGGTTGGATGGCATCACCGACTCAGTAGACATGAGTTTGAGCAAACTCCGAAAGATGGTGCTGGATAGGGAAGCCTGGCATGCTGTAGTCCATGGAGTTGCAAAGAGTCAGACATGACTTAGAGACTGAACAGCAACAATAAAGCGGCATTTCTAATCACGTTTTAGAAAATAAAATACTATGTGCTCTTCTGGTAATAGGCAAGTTAAATATTTGAACCAAACTTCTCACTGGAAATAATTTAAAAGACTCAAAGATATTTTTAAATCTTGAAAAATAAAAATACTGACAAGATAATAAGGAATTACAGTATTGGACAAAAATCAGAGTACAAACAAAAGCAGTGGGGAAAGAAGACTTGCAAAGCAATTTTGCCTTGAAGGGTATGTCAAATACATCAAACTATACCTGAAGTGTCCAGGCATAGTTTGATGTAAAAGCACCAGAGCATGCCCAAAGTAAGGATCAGAACAGAAGGTCTTCCCCTAAATCTGGCATTTCAAAGGGTTGCACCTTCAATAATAAAAAATGAACCAGAAGCTTGCACCCAATTGTTCCACACCACGGGGAACACAAGGAGGGCTGCTTCAGAAAAGGGCAAAACAAGGGCAAATTTTTAAGGATCCTGAATGTCATAACCACAGCCAGCCCTAGTTTAAACTTGGAGCCCAAATATTTGAGCCCGGTTGTCACAAAAACTCAAGTTGGAGTCTTTCTAATGTCCCTATGTATCAAGTAAAAGCAAAAGTCCTATCTGGATGAATATACCCTCTTCTTAGGCCTTAAAGAATTCTTACAAATAATAGTCAAATAAATAGGACATGGAGAGAACCACACACATAAAAACAAGACATCATGAGAAATAACACAATAAAAATATCCCTAAAGTTACTACAAATATTAGAATTACAAAAAAATATAATACAACTAAGTTTACTATGCTTAAATAATAAAAGACAAGCTTGGAGATATTTGCAGGAGACAAGAAACTATAAGTCAACCATAACGATTTTTAAAAATGAAACAGAACCTCTTGAAATAAAAAGTAACTGAGATTTAAAAGTCAGTATGGATAATTCTAATTTCACAATTAGGCACAGGGGCACAACTTATCCTCCCACTTTAAACAACTATACAGCTGGACAAAATGTATAAAACAACTGTTTTTAGACATTAGATAACAGGCAATACAGAACTGTGATCCCTGCTGCTGCTGCTGCTGCTGCTGCTGCTGCTAAGTCACTTCAGTCATGTCCAACTCTGTGCGACCCCAGAGACGGCAGCCCACCAGGCTCCCCCGTCCCTGGGATTCTCCAGGCAATAACATTGGAGTGGGTTGCCATTTCCTTCTCCAGTGCATGAAAGTGAAAAACGAAAGTGAAGTTGCTCAGTCGTGTCAGACTCTTAGCGACGCCATGGACTGCAGCCTACCAGGCTCTGCCATCCATGGGGTTTGCCAGGCAAGAGTACTGGAGTGAGGTGCCATTGCCTTCTCCGTGATTCCTGAGAAAAGGAAAACAAATGAGGTGCACCATGTAATTATCCTGGTTTTCTGCCTGAAAGCACATTCTAATCTGCAGAGCAGAAAAGATCACAAGTAAACCATGGCAGTCTCACTGAGTTGGGGAGACAAAGAAGGAGTTCAGGGAGGCCAAAGAAGTTGAAGTTCCAGGGAAGAATTCTGGAGGAAATGTAGTTATGAAGAAAAAGAGTTCTAGAAATTTGCATCCAGTCTGTTGAGTGTGTGCTGAATTTTAAGATTCACACATACAGGATGAAAATCTGCAAGGCTATATATAAAGAATAACTCAGTTCAGTTCAGTCGCTCTGACTCTTTGCGACCCCATGAATTGCAGCACGCCAGGCCTCCCTGTCCATCACCAACTCCCAGAGTTCACTCAAACTCACGTGCATCGAGTCGATGATGCCATCCAGCCATCTCATCCTCTGTCGTCCCCTTTTCCTCCTGCCCCCAACCCCTCCCAGCATCAGAGTATTTTCCAATGAGTCAACTCTTCGCATGAGGTGGCCAAAGTACTGGAGTTTCAGCTTTAGCATCATTCCTTCCAAAGAACACCCAGGGCTGATCTCCTGTAGAAACAATAACTGGAAAACATCCAATCTGAATGGGGTATTTGGCAGACAGTCCAGGAGGGCCATGCCTTCCAAATGGGACTGAGGGACTCCTGGAGGAAAGAGGGCTCTAGACGCACCCTACTGAAGCTTAAAATCAAAACTCAAAAGTATCAAACTGTAATTACTTGCTAGAACAAAGCTCAATCAATACTCATTCAAGGAAGGCAACAAAAAGTCAGACACTCAAAAATACAGAATTCACAAAGTCCAATCTCCAGTCAAAAATTAGTAAACAAATGAAGAAAGAGAAAAATGTGACCTTGATCAGTATAAAAACCAGTAAATAAAACAGTCACAAAATAGAGCAATAAATGACAGATGAAGGACTTAACAGTCAGGGATATTAAAATATCTATTTAAAAAAAAAACAATGTTAAAGTATTTTTTAAAAATATGAACCTAACAAGTAGAGAAATGGAAGACAGAAAAAAGAACCAGGGGAGACTTCCCTGGTGGTACAGAGGATAAGAATCCACCTGCCAATGCCGGGGACACAGTTTCAAGCTCTGATCCGGGACGATCCCACATGCCATAGAACAACTAAGCCCGTGTGCCGCCACCACTGAGCTTGTGCTCTACAGCCTGTGCTCCACAACAAGAGAAGCCACCAAAATGAGAAGCCCACACACCACAGATAGAGAGCAGCCCCCACATGCCACAACTAGAGAAAAGCCCATTCAGCAACAAAGACCTATCAGAGCCAAAAATAAAAATAAATAAATGCTTCAAATTAGTTTTTAAAAAATAACACTTGATGAAACAAAAAGAGCCCCACAATATACTAGATAAATTGAAGTATAATTAAGAATCTTCCCACAAAGAAAATTCTAGGCCCAAATGGCTCACTGGCATATTCTGTCAAATAATTTGAGTCAGAAATAATAATATTACAGAGATTCTTTTGGAAACCGGAAAAGGAGGAGCTATTTCCCAGGTTGTTTTATGAAGCCAGTATTACCCTGAGAGTAAAACCATGCAAGGACACTAGAAGAATATCGCACATCAACCTAGATTCAACATCCTTAACAAAAGTCAACAGACTTAATCCAGCTATAGATAAAAATATAATACACCATGATCAAGTGGAGTTTATTTCAGGAATGCAAGAATGTTTAAACATTCAAAAATCAACCAATATCATGGATCACACTAAAAATACAGAAGAAATAAACAATCAACTCAGTAGTTGTAGAGTAACTGTATAACAAAATTCCAGCATTCATTTATGTAAAAAATTGCACAAAACAAGGAATATAAGGGAACTTGCTTAACCTAATTAAAGACATCTGGGGAGGAAATCCTGCAAATAATATGGTACATACTAGTGATTCACTGCTTTCCCCTGAAAATGGCAAAATGCGTGAATGTCCATTCTCACTCTTTCTATCCTCTACTGGAGATTCTAGTCAGTGAAATAAAGCAAGTAAAATAATTTTGTTAGAGGTTAGAAAGGAACAAGTAAAAGTCTTCATATGCAGATATGTGATTGTGTATATATAAAAACCTAAAGCTACAAAAATAAGTGAATTTATCAAGGCCAATACCCATAAATTAGTTATATTCCAATATACTAAGAGTGAACAATTAAATGATTAAAATTTCAGAATATTATTTACAATAGAACATAAAACACAAAATCATTATAGAAAAACTTTACAAAATATTATAAGACATGCCATATATTGAAATTTACAGAATACTACTGAAAGAAATTAAAGAACATATAGGTATATACCATGTTCTTAAACAAGAAGACAAAATTTTGTTAATTATTCATTCTTCCCAAAATGATCCATAGATTCAACGCAATCTCAACAGCAGAGCATAACTCTTTTTGTAAAAAAAAAAAAATTGACAACCTATTTCTAAAACTTACATGGGGGACGTGGCCAAGAGGGTGGAGTACAAAGACCCTGAGCTCACCTCCTCCCACAGGCACACCAAAACTAAAATTATTTACAAGGCAATTATTGATATGAACAACAAGAAGATTAGTAGAAAAAAATCTTCTACAACTAAAGATATAAAGAAGGAAATACAATAAGATGGGTAGGAGGAGTGGAGACAAGGTACAAGCAAGACCCCAGGGCAGGTGACTCACAAGTGTGAGGATAATTACAATTGTAGAGGTTCTCCCCAGGGAGCATGGGGTACAAGCTTCTCATGGGGCTCTCCATCCCCTAGGTTCTGTACTGGGAAGATGAGACCCCAGAATCTTTGGCTTTGAAGGTCAGTGGGGCTTATTTCAGGAGAGTCAGGGCTATGGGAAATAGAGATTCTACTGTTAAACGGTGCACACAAAATCTCATACACTCCAGGACTCAGGGCAGAAGCAGTAATTTGAAAAAAGCTTGAGTCAGACTCACTTGCTGAGGGAGGAACCAAGATGGCGGAGGAGTAGGACGGGGAGAACACTTCCTCCCCCACAAATTCATCAAAAGAGCATTTAAACATCGAGTAAATTCCACAAAACAACTTCTGAATGCCGACAGAGGACATCAGGCACCCAGAAAAGCAACCCAACTCTTCGAAAGGAGGACCTCATCAAACGCCTCCATACCGACACTGAAACCAAGCACCACACAAGGGCCAACGAGTTCCAGGGCAAGACACACCAAGCAAATTCTCCAGCAACAAAGGAGCACAGCCCTGAGCTTCAAGATACAAGCTGCCCAAAGTCACCCCAAAACCATAGACATCTCATAACTCATTACTGGACATTTCATTGCACTCCAGAGAGAAGAAATACAGTTCCACCCACCAGAACACCAACACAAGCTTCCCTAACCAGGAAACCTTGACAAGCCACCTGTACAAACCCACACACAGCGAGGAAAAGCCACAATAAAGAGAACTCCACAAACTGCCAGAATACAGAAAGGACACCCCAAAATCAGCAATTTAAACAAGATGAAGAGACAGAGGAATACCCAGCAGATAAAGGAACAGGATAAATGCACACCAAACCAAACAAAAGAGGAAGAGATAGGGAATCTACCTGATAAAGAATTCCAAATAATGATAGTGAAATTGATCCAAAATCTTGAAATTAAAATGGAATCACAGATAAATAGCCTGGAGACAAGGATTGAGAAGATGCAAGAAAGGTTTAACAAGGACCTAGAAGAAATAAAAAAGAGTCAATATATAATGAATAATGCAATAAATGAAATTAAAAACACTCTGGAGGCAACAAATAGTAGAATAACAGAGGCAGAAGATAGGATTAGTGAATTAGAAGATAGAATGGTAGAAATAAATGAATCAGAGAGGATAAAAGAAAAACGAATTAAAAGAAATGAGGACAATCTCAGAGACCTCCAGGACAATATTAAATGCTACAACATTTGAATCATAGGGGTTCCAGAAGAAGAAGACAAAAAGAAAGACCATGAGAAAATACTTGAGGATATAATAGTTGAAAACTTCCCTAAAATGGGGAAGGAAATAATCACCCAAGTGCAAGAAACCCAGAGAGTCCCAAACAGGATAAACCCAAGGCGAAACACCCCAAGACACATATTAATCAAATTAACAAAGATCAAACACAGAGAACAAATATTAAAAGCAGCAAGTGAAAAACAAATAACACACAAGGAAATTCCCATAAGGATAACAGCTGATCTTTCAATAGAAACTCTTCAAGCCAGGAGGGAATGGCAAGACATACTTAAAATGATGAAAGAAAATAACCTACAGCCCAGATTATTGTACCCAGCAAGGATTTCATTCAAGTATGAAGGAGAAATCAAAAGCTTTTCAGACAAGCAAAAGCTGAGAGAATTCTGCATCACCAAACCAGCTCTCCAACAAATACTAAAGGATATTCTCTAGACAGGAAACACAAAAACGGTGTATAAGTTCGAATCCAAAACAATAAAGTAAATGGCAACGGGATCATACTTATCAGTAATTACCTTAAACGTAAATGGGTTGAATGCCCCAACCAGACTCACTTGCTGATCTTGGAGAGCCTCCCAGAGAGGAGGCAGACAAATGGGACTCATCCTGGGGACAAAGACACTGGTAGTAGCCATTTTGGGGAACTCATTCTACCACGAGGACAGTGGAGCTGGCAAGTGCCATTTTGGAAATGTACCTCTAGCTTATTAGTCCCAGGACCCAGATCTACCCACCAGTCAGTTGGCACCAGTCCTGGGATGCCTCAGGCCAACCATGTAGCTTGATGGAGACCCAGTCCGAACCACTAGAGGGCCCAGGATTCAACCCCACCCACCAGAGGACAGACAACATACTGGAATCTTTTATGACCAAACACTATGCAACTAAAAATCAACTACAAGGAAAAAACTGCAAAAATTAAAAAAAAAAAAAACAACCCACAAACACACGAAGGCTACACAATATGCTACTAAACACGGAAAGAAATCAAAGAGGAAATTTTAAAATACCAGGAGATAAATGAAAATTAAGACACCACAATCCAAAACCAGTGACAAAAGAGGCAAGAGTATACAATGGGGAAAAGACAACCTCTTCAATAAATGGTGTTGGGAAAACTGGATAGTTACAAGCAAAAGAATCAAACTGAATGACTTTTGCACACCACATACAAAAATAAACTAATAATGGATTAAAGACTTAAACATAAAGACCTGAAATCATAAAACAGCTAGAAGAAAACTTAGTATACTTTTTGACATCAGTCTTAAGAATGTATTTTCTCAGGCAACAGAACAAAAGCAAAAATAAACAAATGGGACCAAATTAAACTTAAAAGCTTATGCACAGTGAAGGAAACTATTAATAAAACAAAAAAGGCCACCTATTGTATGGGAAAAGATATTTGCAAATGATATACTAGCAGGGGGCTAAAATCCAAAATATACAGAGAACACATACAACTCAACGTAAAAACAACCCAATTAGAAAATGGGCAGAGGACTGAGTAGACATTTTTCCAGAGAAGACAAACAGATGGACAACAGGCTCATGAAAAGATGCTCAAGATCACTAATTATTAGAGAAATGCAAATCAAGACTACAGCAAGGTATCACCCAACACCTGTCAGAACAGCTATTATCAAAAAACAACAATAAAAAGTGTGCTGAGGAAGTGGAGAAAAGGGAACCCTTATACATTATTGGTGCAATGTAAACTGCTACAGCCACTCTGGAAAACAGTATTGAAATTCCTCAATAAATTAAAATAGAACTACCATATGATCCAGCAATTCTACTCCTGGGTATTTACCCAAGAAAATTAAAACACTAATTTGAAAAGATATATGCACCCCATGTTCATTATTACTTACAATAGCCAAGATATGAACTCAACCTAAATGTCCTAATAGATGAATGGATAATAGGTAAAACTGAATCTCTTTGCTGTACACTTGAAACTAACACAACACTGTTAATCAAGTATGCTCCAATATAAAATAAAAAAAAATTTTTAATTGATGAATGGATAAAGAAGATATATATATATATATACACATACACACACACACATACACAAACCAAGCTTCCCAGGTGGCCCTGCTGCTGCTGCTGCTAAGTCACTTCAGTCGTGTCCGACTCTGTGCGACCCCATAGACGGCAGCCCACCAGGCTGCCCCGTCCCTGGGATTCTCCAGGCAAGAACACTGGAGTGGGTTGCCATTTCCTTCTCCAACGCAGGAAAGTGAAAAGTGAAAGGGAAGTCGCTCAGTCGTGTCCGACTCTTCGCGACCCCATGGACTGCAGCCCACCAGGCTCCTCCGTCCATGGGATTTTCCAGGCAAGAGTGCTGGAGTGGGGTGCCATTGCCTTCTCCGCCAGGGGGCGCTAGTGGTTAAAAAAAACAAACAAACAAAAAACACACCTGCCTGACAACGCAGATGTAAGAGACTCAGGTTCAATCCCTGGGTCTGGAAGATCCCCTGCAGAAGGAAATGGCAACCTACTCCAGTATTCTAGCAGGGATAGTTCCATGGACAGCCTGGCGGTCTATAGTCCACAGGGTCGCAAAGAGTTGGACACGACTGAGTGACTGAACAACAACTATATATATATATATGTAAAATGAAATATTTACTCAGTCACAAAAAATAAGGAAATCTTGCCATTTGCAACAATACAAATGGATCTAGAGGATATTATGCTAAGTGAAATAAATCATACAGAGAAAGACAAATGTTGTATGAAATCACTCATACACGGAATTTAAAAAACAAATGACTGCACATAACTAACAGAAACAGAGTCATAGATACAATCATAGTTATAGAGAACAAACAGATGGTTGCTAGAAGGGAGGTGTTAAGGCAGGAGAGAAACTGGTGAGGGAGATTAAGTTACAAAATAAATGAGTCATAGGTATAAACTGTACCATGTGGAGAATACTGCCAATATTTATGTAATATCTTTGTATGGTGACAGATGATATCTAGACTTACATTTTGAAATGTAGAGAAATAGTGAATTACTGTGTTATGTGCCAAGAATGAACACAGTGTTGTAGGTCAATTATACATCAAAAAGAAAGAAACTCATAGAAAAAGAGATGAGATGTGTGGTTACCAGATGCATCGGGGCAGGGGGCAGGAGGAACTGGATGAAGACAGTCAAAAGGTACAAACTTCCAGTTATAAGATAAGTAAGTACTAGGATGGACTGAATCGGAGGTAAGTTGGTGAACTTAAATATAGATCAATAGTGTTATACAATCTGAGGAGCAGGAAACCATATTTTAGAACATAGTGAACAGAGCCTCAGGGGCTTACAGGATGTAACAGAGTTTAACATACATACACGTAGTTTAGACTTCAAAAAGGAGGAGAGAATGAGGCAGAAAAAATATTTAAAGAGAGAATGATGGTTAAGTTCTCAAAGTTGGTGAAAAATACACATTTACAAAGTTACAAAGCTTAGCCAATTCCAAGTAGGATGAACATTTTTTGAATGTCTTCTCATCAGAAATGACAGAGTTCAGATGTACATTCTACCCTACTTTTATCTGATGCAACTGAAAGTCCTGTACACGAAAGGACTCTGAAAAGTAAGTGGTAGCGACAGGCAGCTCAGAGAAGGAAAGCCAAATTCAAAGTACCACTGTATTAGCAGTGAATTTACAATGATTTTTCCCAATAACATCTCCTGACCTGGACTCAAAAGTAGCCTGAAACCAAGAACTATCTATCGAGTATGGACATAATTCCAAGAGAAAAGTCTGATATTTCTGGCCCAAGGAATAGAGGCCTCAAATTTCAGAGAGAACAAGAGAAATCCCCTAATTTTTCTTGTTCTTTTCTGTTTTATCAAACATGTCAGACAATCCTGCAGCGACAGAGGTGGCTGGACGAGCACCTATACATCTGAGATGGAAATCCTCCTCTGACCAAATAAACTGTGGTTCCAAGTACACGCATAAGGGAGGAAAATCCATGTTACTTTAAATATTTTTTCTATTGTCTCAATATGTAGCCCTGGAGGCAGATGGAGTTGATGAAATGAGTAGCAGAGCAGGGAAACTAAAGCTCTAGTTTTCTAGGCAGAAAGCCAAGTAGCAGGGCTTCTTAAGAACTGGAAAGTGTTGGGGAGACTTCAGATAAGAAGGAGCTGAAGAAGGCGACCCCATAAAATGTTATATGAAATTCTTGGTAGCACAGAGTTATATCTGACCCTGAACAGCATTCCAAAGACTGGGACAACTAGAAAATAAGGTATATCACTGCCCAGCTTCCAAACTATTAGTGGCACACAACTAAATGGATCCAAACAGCACTGAAATTAAAAACTGAACTGACATTGGAACCACAGCCCACAGAAGATGGGAAGAAACTTACAACATAAATCTAGCCAGGGCAGTTCTCTCATAAAACTGTAAAAAAAAAAAAATTCTCCAAAGAAAATGGATACAGTCTCATATATGTTTAAAATAACTACATACAACACAAAATTACTTGATGTATAAAGAATCAGGAAAATCTCAATATGCCACAAGGAAAAACATAATCAATACATAACAACCCCAAAATGACATAGAAGTTTTTACTATCAGACTTTAAAGCAATTATTATAATCATACTCTGAGAAGTCAGAGTGAACCCTCTTGAAACAAGTAGAAAGACAGACTATCAGCAGACAAAAGATACAAGAAAAATACTAAGTGGAAAATTTTATAACTGAAAAATACAATAACAGAAAATTCACTTGACTGGCTAAATAACAGAATGAAGATGACAGAAGAAACAGTCAGTGGCCTGGCTGAAAAAGTTCCCTGAAACTTTGGAATTTGGTCAAAGTCATAAAACTTTAGATTCAAGAATCTCAATGAAACTTAAACAGGAGTTGATAAACCTGAAAAACCTATGCCTAGACACATCAAAATCAAACAAATGAAAACTAAACATGAAAAAATCTGGAACATATGGATTTGTGTGTGCAGTTTGCCGTATACCTGAAACTACCAACACTGTATATCAACTATACTTCAGGTTTTTACAATTGTTTTTAATCTGAAAGCTGCCAAAGAAAAACAACACATGATATACAGGGGAACAACAATTTGAGTGACTGTGTTTCTCCTCAGAAATGGAGACCAGAAAGAAACAGTACATTTTTTAAGTACTGAAAGAGAAGGATGGTCAACACACAATTCCTCCAAGAAACAAGTGTCAAATCCTCACTCACCTAGAGCCAGACATCCTGGAATGTGAAGTCAAGTGGGCCTTAGAAAGCATCACTATGAACAAAGCTAGTGGAGGTGATGGAATTCCAGTTGAGCTATTTCAAATCCTGAAAGATGATGCTGTCAAAGTGCTGCACTCAATATGCCAGCAAATTTGGAAAACTCAGCAGTGGCCACAGGACTGGAAAATGTCAGTTTTCATTCCAATCCCAAAGAAAGGCAATGCCAAAGATGCTCAAACTACCACACAATTGCACTCATCTCACACGCTAGTAAAGTAATGCTCAAAATTCTCCAAGCCAGGCTTCAACACTTTGTGAATCTTGTACTTGCAGATGTTCAAGCTGGTTTTAGAAGAGGCAGAGGAACCAGAGATCAAATTGCCAACATCCACTGGCTCATGGAAAAAGCAAGAGGATTCCAGAAAAACATCTACTTCTGCTTTATTGACTATGCCAAAGCCTTTGACTGTGTGGATTACAATAAACTGTGTAAAATTCTGAAAGAGGTGGGAATACCAGACCACCTGACCTGCCTCTTGAGAAACCTGTATGCAGGTCAGGAAGCAACAGTTAGAACTGGACATGGAACAACAGACTGGTTCTAAATAGGAAAAGGAGTACGTCAAGGCTGTATATTGTCACCCTGCTTATTTAACTTATATGCAGAGTACATCATGAGAAACGCTGGGCTGGAAGAAGCACAAGCTGGAATCAAGATTGCCGGGAGAAATATCAATAACCTCAGATATGCAGATGACACCACCCTTATGGCAGAAAGTGAAGAGGAACTGAAAAGCCGCTTGATGAAAGTGAAAGAGAAGAGTGAAAAAGTTGGCTTAAAGCTCAACATTCAGAAAATGAAGATCATGGCATCTGGTCCCATCACTTCATGGGAAATAGATGGAGAAACAGTGGGAACAGTGTCAGACTTTATTTTTGGGGGCTCCAAAATCACTGCAGATGGTGATTGCAGCCATGAAATTAAAAGATGCTTACTCCTTGGAAGGAAAGTTATGACCAACCTAGATAGTATATTGAAAAGCAGAGATATTACTTTGCCAACAAAGGTCCATCTAGTCAAGGCTATGGTTTTTCCAGTGGTCATGTATGGATATGAGAGTTGGACTGTGAAGAAAGCTGAGTGCCGAAGAATTGATGCTTTTGAACTGTGGTGTTGGAGAAGACTCTTGAGAGCCCCTTGGACTGCAAGGAGATCCAACCAGTCCATTCTAAAGGAGATCAGTCCTGGATGTTCATTGCAAGGACTGATGCTGAAGCTGAAACTCCAATACTTTGGCCACCTCATGTGAAGAGTCAACTCATTGGAAAAGACTCTGATGCTGGGAGGGATTGGGGGCAGGAGGAGAAGGGGACGACAGAGGATGAGATGGTTGGATGGCATCACCGACTAGATGGACATGAGTTTGAGTGAACTCTGGGAGTTGGTGATGGACAGGGAGGCCTGGAGTGCTGCGATTCATGAGGTTGCAGAGTCGGACACGACTGAGCGACTGAATTGAACTGAAAAGGCATTATTAGATGAAAGAATCTCAAAAAATTCATTGCCAACATATCTTTAATATTAAAGAAATGCTAAAAGTTTTTCAGATGGAATGGAAATAATACTGGAGGGAAAATTCAAACTTCAGAAACTAAGGAAGAGCAACAAAAATGATATCCAGGTAAATATAGCAGGGTATTTTTCTCCTCTTAAGTTGGAGAATACATATGTCAGTTGAAGGTAAAATGTATAACATTGTTTGATAGAATTTTCAGTGTATGTGGTACATATGACAACCATAAAACAAAGTGGGGAAGACAAAGGGTCTTATTATGATTATACAGTTTTACATGTCACTTAAAGTGTTAAAATATTAATTCTAATTAGACTGTAAAAAGTGCACATTTTTATTGGGTTGTTTGCCTTCTCATTGAGTTGAAAGATTTCTTTACATATTCCAAATAACATGTAGTTGATCCTTCAACGAAATGGGGGTTAGAGAATTCCCTGGTGGTCCAGTGATTAAGAATCCATCTGCCAATGTAGGGGACACAGGTTCAATCTCCAATCTGGGAAGATTCCACATGCTGCAGGGCATCTAAGCCCCTGTGCCACAACTAGAGAAAGATCTATCACAGCCAAAAATAAAATAAATTTTTTTCAAAAAAGCTCATTGAAAGTTATCTATTTTTTAAAAATGGGATGTTGGGAGAGCCATCCCTCTGCACGGTTGAAAGTCCACTTTTAACTTATAGTCAGACCTCCACATCTGCAGCTCCTCAGTATCCAGTTCTGTATCCATGGATTCAGCCAATCGCAGATCATGTAGTAGTGTAGTACTATTGAAAAAAATCCACGTATAAGTGGGCCTGTGCAATTCAAACTTGCATTGTGCAAAAATCAACTGTGTACAGAATATATAAATTCCTCCAATTTTGTAACATGTACTTTCATTATCTTAATGGAATCTTTCAAAGAGAAAATGATTTTAATCCCAATGGTGTCCAATTATTAACCATAATAAGGGCTCTCCTACTAGCAGCAATGAGAACTCTATGAAGTATAGAAAAATAGCAGATATACAGAATGGCAGGCAATACCACTAGGCCTAAGGCAAATTAATAAGAAAGGAACAAATGTGAAAGAGTGATTTCTAGGATATCTTTTTAAATTCTTTAAAACTGGAAAACAAGAGTATATATAGTATCCCATCTTCTGTGTAAGAAAGAAAGAAAGTAAATAAGAAGATACACATTTTTCTACTTATTTTTACAAATAAAAGAAGGATAAAGTAAAAAATAATGAGTTTTCTTCAGAGGACAGGTGAGAATAGGGTTGAAGAATTGGTTGAGAATTGGGTGAAGGTCAGTTCAGTTCAGTTCAGTCACTCAGTTGTGTCCAACTCTTTGCAACCCCGTGAATTGCAGCATGCCAGGCCTCCCTGTCCATCACCAACTCCCAGAGTCCACCCAAACCCATGTCCATCAAGTCGGTGATGCCATCCAACCATCTCATTCTCTGTCATCCCCTTCTCCTCCTGCCCTCAATCTTTCCCAGCATCAGGGTCTTTTCAAATGAGTCAGCTCTTTGCATCAGGTAGCCAAAGTATTGGAGTTTCAGCTTCAACATCAGTCCCTCCAATGAACACGTAGGACTGATCTCCTTTAGGATGGACTGGTTGGATCTCCTTGCAGTCCAAGGGGCTCTCAAGAGTCTTCTCCAACACCACAGTTCAAAAGCATCAATTCTTCAGTGCTCAGCTTTCTTTATAGTCCAACTCTCATATCCATACATGACTACTGGAAAAACCATAGGGTTGACTAGATGGACCTTAGTTGACAAAGTAATGTCTCTGCTTTTGAACATGCTATCTAGGTTGGTCATAGCTTTTCTTCCAAGGAGCAAGCGTCTTTTAATTTCATGCCTGCAGTCACCATCTGCAGTGATTTTGAAGCCCCCAAAAATAAAATCTCTCACTGTTTCCACATCTATTTGCTGTGAAGTGATGGGACAGGATGCCATGATCTTCGTTTTCTGAATGTTGAGCTTCAAACCAATTTTTTCACTCTCCTCTTTCACTTTTTTTTTTTTTCTCCTCTTTCACTTTCATCAAGAGGCTCTTTGGTTCATTTTCTGCCATAAGGGTGGTGTCATCTGCATATCTGAGGTTATTGATATTTCTCCCGGCAATCTTGATTCCAGCTTGTGCTTCTTCCAGCCCAGCGTTTCTCATGATGTACTCTGCATATAAGTTAAATAAGCAGGGTGACAATACACAGCCTTGACGTACTCCTTTTCCTATTTAGAACCAGTCTGTTGTTCCATGTCCAGTTCTAACTGTTGCTTCCTGACCTGCATACAGGTTTCTCAAGAGGCAGGTCAGGTGGTCTGGTATTCCCACCTCTTTCAGAATTTTACACAGTTTATTGTGATCCACACAGTCAAAGGCTTTGGCATAGTCAATAAAGCAGATGTTTTTCTGGAACCCTCTTGCTTTTTCCATGAGCCAGTGGATGTTGGCAATTTGATCTCTGGTTCCTCTGCCTCTTCTAAAACCAGCTTGAACATCTGCAAGTTCAAGATTCACAAAGTGTTGAAGCCTGGCTTGGAGAATTTTGAGCATTACTTTACTAGCGTGTGAGATGAGTGCAATTGTGTGATAGTTTGAGCATCTTTGGCATTGCCTTTCTTTGGGATTGGAATGAAAACTGACGTTTTCCAGTCCTGTGGCCACTGCTGAGTTTTCCAAATTTGCTGGCATATTGAGTGCAGCACTTTCACAGCATCATCTTTCAGGACTTGAAATAGCTCAACTGGAATTCCATCACCTCCACTAGCTTTGTTCGTAGTGATGCTTTCTAAGGCCCACTTGACTTCACATTCCAGGATGTCTGGCTCTAGGTGAGTGATCACACCACCGTGATTATCTGGGACAGTGACATTTCTCTGTATCTTCTTGTATAATTTTGTCTTTGGAATCCATATTAATGTTTAATAAAATAAAATTAGGGGCCCTAAAATGTCATACAAACAGAAACAAATGAACATAACTGTATTTCAAGTGAATAACGTAACTACACTGAACTGAGGAGAAAGAACTAGCCCAAGTTAGTTTTGAACACAGCATTCTGGCCATAAAGTTCAGGATAAAGACAAGTTGTCAGTGAACACTGGAACATAGGATCAGTGTAGTGTGTGTGTGCATGCACGCTCAGTCGTGTCCTACTCTTTGCTACCCCATGGACTATAGCCCACCAGGTTCCTCTGTCCATGGGATTTCCCAGGCAAGAACACTGGAGTCGGTTGCTATTTCCTCCTCCAGAGGATCTTCCTGACCCAGGGATCAAACCCACGACTCCTGTGTCTCCTGCACTGCAGGCAGATTCTTTACCACTGAGCCATCAGGGAAGCCATATTCTAGTATCAGAATTAAGCAATGGGTGTGTGTGAGAGACAGACAGACACAGAGAAACACTGTGGAAAGCAATTTGCATTATCTAGTGAAGCAGAAGATAGACGCAGTAGATTGAAGAAACATGGTCACGATATTTAACAGCTCTTCCCATCAAGAGACAAAGTCTATTTTTCCACTCCTTGAATCTGGGATGTCTTTGTGAATTCCTTTGACCAAAAAAAAGTAACAGCAGTGACAACTGGAGCAATCTCATGCTTAGGCTTCAAGACATTTTTCTGATTCCACCTTTATTCTCTGTGAGCTGCCATATGAGGAAGCCTAGGCTAGTCACAAGGTGAGGCCTCCTGGAGAGAACAGCCTTTGCTGACCCGCCAACTGTGCAAGCAGAGTGAGCCCAGCTACCACCATACACAGCAGAGCAGTGCTGCTCCAGCTGGGCCCAGCTGAATGCAGACATGTGAGTTAACCCACCCACACCCAGAAGAAGAACTTTCCAGTAAACCCACAGAATCAGAAGGAAATAATAAACCACTGCTGTTTTCAGCCACTTACTTTTGGAGTGATATGTCTCACAGTAATAGATAACTACACTCCAACAATTTCACTTATACTTATATACCCTTGAAAAATGTACACACAGGTAGTGCACTGAGGAAAATGTATAATGTTTAGAGAAACATTGTTTCAATAGCCAAAAACTAGAAAGATTGTACAAACATTCACTAGTAGTAGAATGGGTAAATAAACTGTGGTATGTTCATTTACTGGAATATTATACAGCACTAAAAAAAGCACAGGCTAGAGGAAGATACATGGCACCCCACTCCAGTACTCCTGCCTGGAAAATCCCATGGATGGAGGAGCCTGGTAGGCTGCAGTCCATGGGGTCGCTGAGGGTCGGACACGACTGAGTGACTTCACTTTCACTTTTCACTTTCATGCATTGGAGAAGGAAATGGCAACCCACTCCAGTGTTCTTGCCTGGAGAATCCCAGGGACGGGGGAGCCTGGTGGGCCGCCGTCTATGGGGTCACACAGAATCGGACATGACTGAAGTGACTTAGCAGCAGCAGCAGAGGAAGATACAACAATACGGATGAATCTTTCAAGGACAGGTTGAATTAAAAAAGTAAAACACAAAAGAATACAAAGAATATGTGTATGTAAATGAACAAATTAGACTACATAAATGGATACATTAAACTACTGCTTTGTATAAATGTTCAAATTAAACTATATTGCTTAGATAAGCATACATATAAGAAAATGGAAAGAAAATAAAGAACTAATTATCATAAAAGTCATGATAATGGGTACCTCTAGGAAGGAGGAAAGAAGTAATAATTAGAAGTCCCTCTATATGTATGCAATATACAATAAATGTTTTTTAAAATATTAAAAATACCATTACACTCCTACCAGGCTGGCAAAATTTTAAAGTTTGACCAAGCTTAATCGAGTGTTGTGCAGAAAGTGAAATACACGGAATTCTCACTATCATAAACCATGTTGAAAATCAGACAACGTATGTTAAGTCTATAGGTGTGCCAACCCTACCCAGCAATTCCATTCTTAAACATATATATTAGAGAACTCTTGCAGGTGTGCGTCTGAATATGCCCAGCCTTCTAGAAGGAAAACAGTGGCCATTTGCATGGATTAGGATTACCAGCGATAAATTCAGCTTAGGTTTGCCTCCTCTGGGAGTTCTTCTCTGAGTAGCTTAGGAGGAATGAATAGCTCTGTATTTTGTCCTCCCCATGACTTCTGCTCCTCGTTATCATGAGTTTAAGACCATATAATCAAGTATCTAATTCCCCTCCCCTTCTCCTTCCAAATCTTAAAACTCAGTGAAGGCAAGGTCTATGGTCTGATTCACCTGTCCAATCTTCATGTTATACAAGGAGTACTTTCTAAATGTTTGATGAGTGTTTTTGAAATTAATGCCTAAAGTATTAAAAATGGGGATGAATTAAAGAATAAAAATAATTTAAAAATAAAGGCTTTAGTTCTGAGAGTCCTTTTAGGGTTAAGTATGATAGACTGGGTGTTCATTGGAAGGACTGATGTTGAAGGTGAAACTCCAATACTTTGGCCACCTCATGCGAAGAGTTGACTCATTGGAAAAGACCCTGATGCTGGGAAAGATTTGGGGCAGGAAAAGAAGGGGACGACAGAGGATGAGATGGCTGGATGGCATCACCGACTCGATAGACATGAGTTTGGGTAAACTCCGGGAGTTGGTGATGGACAGGGAGGCCTGGCGTGCTGCGGTTCATGGGGTGGCAGATAGTCGGACACAACTGAGCAACTGAAATGAACTGAACTGATGACAGACCAACAGAAATCCCTAAATTTAGGAGCTGACGGTAAAGAATGAAGGCATTCAAGAAGTGGAGAGTTCTACAGATGACTGTGGTTCTGGATGCGATCTGGGACTGGAGTAACCTTGAATGCTTTCATATCTCTGTGGTGGTACTCTGAGGTAAACAGTTGGCATTCTCAGAGTTTGAAGATTTCTAGGACTAAAAAAGGGCTCTAAGAAGGATACTATATGACAGGGATTCTACTGTCTGTTTTTCACTCTAGGGAAAAGTAGAGGCTTGCAAGTACACCTGAGATTGAGATGTGTGAATGTAGGTCTTTGTAGAAACTTTAAGGTTAGGCTCCCTGTGTTTTGTAGTTCCCTGAGGTTGGGATCCTCAACTAAGAGGTTGGCCTTACTTCTCATTGCAGCGGTGCGTGAGCTGTGTGGCCCAGAAGCCCAAGACAGAGAAGATAAAAGGTGTGACAAGCATCATGGAGATCAGGTTAGCCAGAGCCACAATAACGGCATCATTGAGACAGCTGCTGGATGATTGAATGTGCGAGGCTATGGAGATAATGGAGCCAAAGCCGAGGCCCAAGGAACACAAGACTTGGTTCCCTGCTCCGCGCCATACGTTCACATTGTATATAGCTGATATCTAAAAGGGAGAAGACAAGTGTTAAGGGAAGATGTCAAAGGAGAGGAGAATCTTAAAAGGGTTAAAATGGGGGAGAGGGGACACAGAGAAAGATAATGGGGAAAGGATGCCCTAAGAATAAGCAGGAAATGTCCTCCAAAGCCTGAGAGGGGAATGAGGAAGATACACCTTACCTTGACAATTGTCATATAGTGAAGGCCAAATACTGCCCCTTCTAGCATTATACTCCGCACGACAAAACAGAGCATTATGAGACCGCTGCTTGATACCAAGACGCACATTACCTGAATTGAGAGTGGGACAAAGCATGTACCAGTGGGAGTCAACAAATAATCAGCAAAATCAAAAGTTCTGAATCAGAAATAAGGAGGAGTTAGAAGACAGCTTCTAGCAGGGGTCAGGGGCTACTGGGAGTAAAAAGTCAGAGGGAGTGAAAAATTAGGAAACCAAGGAGTAACAAAGTTAGGTGAGGACCAAAGCATCTGAGAATGTCAAGATATAAAAAAAATGGTGGCTCACCTTCCCAGTCCACTTGAGCCCATTAAGCATGAAAACACCAAGAAGACACACGGACAGGAATAAAGGCAGGCACAGACTGAACACTGGTGGCCCATCATCCTCAATACTGTCTGAGGCCTTCAGAGTCATCCGGTACCAGAAGTACAGGGTGGGTGTCGTCCGTGCACATTCAGGATCTGAGGGGACCCGGCTCTGGACATGCCTGCTAGACAGGATGACCCCTCCCCTCTTCTTTATCCGCCCCCCTTCCCCCTCTTCCTTTCCCTTCCCCCCATTTCTTCTTCCTTCCACAATCTTCCTCTTCTTTATCACTCCTTGCTCCTTTCTCCTCTTCCAAATTTCCTCCTACCTTTCTGTTTCCCCCTTCTCATCTTTCACTTCCTCCTCACCAAAGCCACTGGCGTTCTCCAGTAAGGGACATTTCTCCCATGGGACAGGATACTGGAAGGACTGACTCAAGTAGAAGAGGATCCAGGCAGTGACCACATTCAAGAACAAGCCGTTGATGAAGCACACCTAGGGGCCAGGGAGGAGGTGGCTGGGGAGGAAGGGAGGGATCAGGAAAAAGGAGGGGATTTGACAGAGGATTGGGGAACTGAAGGGATCTGACCCATGGAAGTGCAGTCTTGGGACCCATTCCAGGATGAGGGTTAGGATGGGGATGGGGTGTAAAGGGTAGGCCTGGGAAGCCCAGAACTCCTCACCATGAAGCTTGTATACCCTACACCACCAATCCAGGGGCTGATGACCTTCCACACACCAATATTGCCCTGACGCATCCTCTGGCCAGCTGCCATCTCCAGGAAGAGGAGAGGAATCCCGATCAAGAACAGCAAGAAGATGTAGATGATGAGAAAAATGCCTGTACAGGGGATTCAAGGAGGAGCTCTCAGAACCAGCTGGCTTTTTGGTACCTGGACTTCTTCATGGGTACAGAAAAACTCGTTCCCCACCAGTGACCTCCCTCAGGGGCATAGGTATCAGGGGTCAACTGTTTCCACATCCCTTACAGTTCCAGGCGCCCAGTTCTTTGGTCTCTAATTCCTGGAAGACCCAAACATCTAGTCTTCACCTCCACCCTTGACCCAGGCTTCTAGCCCCACCATCCTCCTGTTCAGATATTCTGTACCTCTAACCCCTCTCATTATCCTTCACGTTCAGGCATCTGACTCCTATCCTGCTCAGAATACCAAGTCTTTATCCTCTACAGGTCCCAGAGACCTTGGGAGTTTGAAGTCTAGACAGGCCTCCATCTTGTTAGCCCCTTGTGGATCCGTGGTTCCTGGTACCCAGACTTACCACCTCCGCTGTGAAGCCACAGGTAGCAAAAACTCCAGAGACTGGCCGGCCTCATGGTATAGCCCATCTGGGCCAGGAGGTACTCAGCCTTGTTGGACCAGAATGGACGAGTAATGAGGACTTCACTCTTCTCCTTCTCTGGCACCTGAACTTTCTCAGGTAAGAGTCTCTGTTTTAGGACTGGGGCAGCCTCTGCCTCCGTGACAGGGGTTGCCTTGGGATGGCTGGCCCTGCTCTGAGCCTCAAAAGCTTGCGTCTCCCAGGCCTGAGCCCTCACAGCCCGGGCCTCAAAAGCCTGGACCTCGGAGACCCAGGCTGTCAGAGACCAGGTGGCAGTGCCCTTGTCTTCCAAAGCGTGACTTCCGG
Source organism: Bos indicus (assembly GCF_029378745.1). NCBI lineage: Eukaryota > Metazoa > Chordata > Mammalia > Artiodactyla > Bovidae > Bos > Bos indicus. The sequence continues at coordinate 56,360,999 of NC_091777.1, forward strand.
GGGAGCTTTCAGCAGATGAGACTTTGGCCAACGATGTTCCTGAAGCCTGGGCGTCTGTTGTAATTTCAGGCAGACTTTCAGGAGCAGCTCCAACTTTCGCAAGGGAGGATTTGATTTTGTGAGTAGACCTGAAGGACACCAAAAACTAGATTTTAGGTTTTAAAGTAAAAAGATGACTGAGTTACACAACAATCCTCAACACCTCCTAAGGAAACCTTCCATTTCTGTCCCTGTGTGTATATGCTAAGTCACTTCAGTCGTGTCCGACTCTTTGAGACCCCATAGACTGCAGCCCGCCAGGCTCCTCTGTCCATGGGATTCTCCAGGCAAGGATACTGGAGTGGGTTGCCATGCCCTCCTCCAGGGGACTTTCCCGACCCAGAGATCAAACCCACATCTCCTGCATTGGCAGATGGATTCTCTGCCACTGAGCCACCTGGGAAATCCCAGATTTTACCATGCATGTGTGCGTGCTAAGTGGCTTCAGTCATATCCGATTCTGTGCAAGCCTATGGACTGTAGCCTGCCAGGCTCCTCTGTCCATGGGATTCTCCAGGCAAGAATACTGGAGTGGGTTGCCATGCCCTCCTCCAGGGGATCTTCCCAACTCAGGGATCAAACCCGCATCTCTTATGTCTCCTGCATTGGTAGGTGGGTTATTTACCACTAGCACCACTGGGAAGACCCATTTCTGTCTCTTCCACCACTGAAATTCAAAGCACAAAAGAATCTTTCACGTAAGTTTTACTTCTTAGAAACGTTTCAGTGCAAGGGATAAAGACAAACAGCCAAGCTAATAGTGAGGAATTCCACTCAAAAAGTTTCTGAAAACTTTGAGGTACACTCCATACAGAGGATAGTACTATTTATAGTGGGCTTCTGAATCAAAGAAAGGACTTTAATACTAAATCTGCCTGGTAAGCCAATCTTAGGAAAGCTGTTGTACTTCTCTGAGCTGTTTCACCTGTAAAACACTCAGGTTTCTGCTCAATTATCACCTCACCAGAGACGCCTTCCCTGCCAGCCTATCTAAAATAGTAGCTGCTGCTGCTGCTGCTGCTAAGTCGCTTCAGTCGTGTCCGACTCTGTGCGACCCCATAGACGGCCACCCACCAGGCTCCCCCGTCCCTGGGATTCTCCAGGCAAGAACACTGGAGTGGGTTGCCATTTCCTTCTCCAATGCATGAAAGTGAAAAGGGAAAGTGAAGTCGCTCAGTCGTGTCCAACTCTTAGCGACCCCATGGACTGCAGCCTACCAGGTTCCTCCGTCCATGGGATTTTCCAGGCAAGAGTACTGGAGTGGGGTGCCATCGCCTTCTCCGAAAATAGTAGCTACCTACCCACAACTCTACCTACCCACAACTCTCTCCATCAAACCTACTTTTAGTTTTCTTCATAGCATTTCTCACCTCCTGATGTGATTATCTCTTGACGGTTAGTCTAGTCACATCTAATCGTGCTCCCCACCCCACTGCTCTGTTCCCAACAAGTGGATGGTGCTTTACCTCATATCTAGGGCCACTTTCCTCTCTGTTCTCTGTGCTTCCACCACTCTGACCTGTTGTTGGCTCTTCAAATGCTCTACAAGAGAATAGAAAAGGAAAAAAACAAGATGTGGAAGAGGGGAAGAGAGGGAACTGGAGTTTTCTTTCAAAGGAGGAAAGAGTATGCCACCCAAAAGCAGAGGCAGCGAGTAGGTGCCAAGACAGCACAGGCACATCTAGGGCACAAGGATAAATCAACTGTGAGACACACTGTTTCCAAAGAGTTCTTAAGTAGCTCAGGAAATGCTTACATTTCAATGATAGGTTAAAAAAAAAAAACAACTCAGATATAAATTTCCATCTTTAGTTCTATTTCTACTACATTTTAAAATGCAATGAAAAAAAAAAATGCAATGAAAAAAAAAGAATTAAAAAAACGCAAAGAAAGTCCAAAAGAAAATACATTAATATATAGAGGACAAGGATTATAGGTATTTTTCTAGCCTTCCCTCTGATTTTAAATCAGTCTAGTAAATTGTCTAAAAGTGTTACATAATTATCAATAAAAATATATATCAATAAATAAAAACTAAAAATAAAATGATGATACTGGACACAGAAGTCAAATTGAAAGAGCTCCCATCAGCCAAATCTTGGACAACTGGAGCATCAAGATAAATAATAACAGATAAGAACACACAGAATAAAATAAGAATCTATGAATCCACAGTGATATAAATAAGGAAAAGGAAAATCTCTTCCTTACAGTAAAATGCAAACTAATAAATGCATAGGAATGATGAAATTAGAAAATTATCATTTGCCATGAGTAATAATTGACTCAAGCAATAATTGTTAATCATTGCTCACACAAGAAAGTTTGACAGGGACAGAAATGAGTGCTTAGTATAATGTGTCTCCCCACAGGATACTCTCCTCCCCACCAAATAGAAAAATAGTATCTTTACAGTCTTAAACACTACCTTAACCACATAGTGAAAGTCAGTTGATACCATCTGCTTCCCGATCTGAGGCGCTGAGAAGAACACAACATCATTTCAGTGGTATTCTTGCCAAAAATGTGCGACCAGAATCTAATCATGAAGAAATAGCAAACTGACGGACATTCTATAATGTAACTGACCTCTAGGCATTAAAAATGTTGAAGTCAGGAAGACAAGAAAAGACAAAAGAATTTTAAGTCCAAAATTACAATTGTAAGCCTGAAATTATGTCAAAATAAAAAATTAACGCTGGAACTTGAAAAACATCTGGGTTGGACTTCTAGTGTCTGATTCTCATGTAAGGAGCTTGTAAGGAGGGCCTGCCACTCCATCTTAATAAGCAAAAAATCTGAACAGACTGAAAAACCAGCAACTCTTGTTGGATCCCTAAGGGAAGTGAGGACAGAGGGAAAATCACTGCCCTTAAGACTGGAGAGACAGATAGGCAAATACAAAAATTCACTGAATAACAGAATATCAGAGGAAAAAATCCCCTTGGGTTTCCAGCAAGGGAAGGGGAAAAAAGAACCATGCTAGTGTTATCGTATTTTCATAATTTAAAAATGAAGAAAAAGAACCATTTTGAACCACTCTAGAATACTCTGTTCTTAATGATGCCTCCCCTCAAGAGAAACTAGTTAACCAGAGCCTCATCTGTTAATATCAGAGTCAAATTGACCTAGGGTAAGGAAATACCCAACTCCAGCCCACTCTAGACACCCTGTCTCACCTAAAAGGGAAGGGGAAAAACAAAAACCTGAGAAACATTTGTTAAGTTCACAGTCCAGAAACACAGGCACTAAAAGACTGAGATCTAGTCACAGGATTATTGAACATTTCCCCTCGTCCTACAACTCACCACATTACTAAAGGCTGATTTATAGTAGTTTACCATTACAGCAAGTTCAGGCTATCAAGGTAAAAATTAAAAGGCATACCAAAAAGTAAAAAAACACAATTTGAAGAGAGAACAAGGATTAACCAGACATGGTTAATTAACTAACCAGACATGGTTGAGATGTTGAATCATCAGACCAGGGATTTAAAATAACTATGAGTAATATGTTAAGGGTGCTAATAGATTAAGTAGACAGCACACAAGAACAGATGGGTAATGTGAGCAGAAAGATGGAAATCCTACGAAAGAACCAAAAAGGACTGACAGAGATTTAAAAATACTGTAACAGAAATGAAAAATATTTTTGATGGGTTTTATTTGTAGACCAAACATGGCTGAGAAAATCATCTCTGAGCCTGAGAATATCTTGAATAGAAGCCTCCAAATCTGAAAAGCAAAGAGAACAAAGACTGAAAATCAGCAGGCAGAAAATAAGTAAAGATATAGTTAAACTCAACACCACCACCAATCAAAAGGATATAATTGGCGTTTACAGATTACTTCCTCCAGTAACAGCAGAATACACATTTTTCTCAAGTTCATTCACCACAACAGACCACATTCTGAGCCATAAAACACCTTAACAAATTTCAGATTTGTTATTTGAAGTCATACAATGTCTGCTTTCAGTCCACAATCAAATTAAACTAGAACTAGATGAAATAGACTGATTCTTTGAAAGACACAGTCTTCTAAAACTCATACAAGAAGAAAAAATCTAAATAGGTCTGTCTCTATTAAATAAGTTCAACAAATAATAACTTTCCAAAACAGAAAGCACAAGAACCAGATGGGTTCACTAATGAATTCTACCAACAATTTAGGGAAGAAATTATACTGATTTTCTACAATCTCTTGGAGGATAGAAGCAGAGGGAATAATTCTATGAGACCAGCATTACCTAGACACCAAAACAAAGATATTACAGAAAAAGAAAACTATTAATTAATATCTCTCATAAACATAGGTGCAAAATCCTCAACAAAATATTAGCAAATACAACCCAACAATGTATAAAAAGAATTATACATCATGACCAAGTAGGACTTATCCCATGTATCCCATGTATACAAGGCTGAATGAATACAACATTCAAAAGGCAATTAATGCAACAACAGGCCCATGAAAAGATGCTCAACATCATTAATCATTAGAGAAATGCAAACCAAAACTATAATGAGGTACCACCTCACACCAGTCAAAATGGCTATCATTAAAAAAATCTACAAATAACAAATGCTGGAGAGGGTGTAGAAAAAAGGGTCTCTACCCCTCCTACACTGTTGGTGGGAATGTAAATTGGTGCAATCACTATGAAAAACAGTATGGAGGCTTCTCAAAAAACTAAAAATAAAGTAGCCATATGATCCAGGAATCTTGCTCCTGGGCATATATCCAGACAAAACTATAACTCAAAGAGATACATACATGCACTCCAATGTTCATAGCAGCACTACTTACGAGAGCCAAGGCATGGAAGCAATCTAAATGTCTATCGACAGATAAAAGCATAAAGAAAATGGTATAAATACACAATGGAATACTACTCAGCCATAAAAAAGAAAGAAAGAATGTCATTTAATGGGTGGACCTAGAGATTATCATGTGTGCTTAGTTGTTCAGTCGTGTCCGACTCTGCGACACCACAGACTGCAGCCCACCAGGCTCCTCTGTCCATGGGGATTCTCCAGGCAAGAATACTAGAGTGTGTTGTCATGCCCTTCTCCAGGGGATCTTCCCAACCCAGGGATCAAACCCAGGTCTTCCACACTGCAGGCAGATTCTTTACCTTCTGAGCCACCAGGGAAGCCCAAGAATACTGGAGTGGATAGTCTATCCCTTCTCCAGGGGATTTTCCCAACCCAGGAATCAAACCAGGTCCTCCCGCATTGCAGGTGGATTCTTTACCAGCTGAGCTACCAGGAAGCCCAGAGATTCTTTACCAGCTGAGCCCAGAGATTACCAGCTGAGCGACCAGGGAAGCCCAGATAAGCGTAAATCAGAAAAAGAAAGACAAATAACATAGGATACCATTTATATGTGAAATCTATCAATAAAGTAAGACACAAATGAACTTATCTATGAAACAGAAACAGATTCACAGACACAGAGAACAGACATATGCCTGCCAAGGAGGAGATGGGGTGGGGGAGGATAGGACTGAGAGTTTGTAATGAGTAGATCAAACTGTATATGAAAACCATATACAAGATGAATAAATAACCATGTCCTATTGTATGGCACAGGGGACTATATTCAATATCCTGTGATAAACCCTAATGGAAAACTATATGAAAAAAATATATATGTGTAACAGGATCACTTTGTTGAACACCTGAAACTTAAAATTTTTAAAAAATAAAATAAAATTGTCAAGCAGAACCGCATTAAAATTCACTGCATGGTCTAGTGATAGAACCAAGAGTCAGTAAACTTCAAGATGCACTCATATAAATCATCTAATTTCTGAAAGAAAAAGAGGGAGGAAAATATGAAAGTCATAGTCTTAGGGACCTGGGTGGCCAATCAAAAGATCTAACAATGGATAAGCAGAGGCCTTAAAGGAGAGAAAAGAATGAAAATAGGTCAGAAAAACATATTTGAAGAAATAATGGCAGAAAACCTCCCAAATTTGGTGAAAGAGATAGATTTTTATTTAAAGAAGCTTAAAGAGTACCACATAGGATAAACACAAAGAGAAAAATGTCTAATATGAGCACAGTCAATCTGCTGGAAATCAAAGATAAAGAGAAAAATCTTGAAAGCAGCCAGAGAAAAAGAACATATTACATACAAGGGAACAATACTAAATACTATGTACTTGTCATCAGAAGTTATGGAGGCCAAAGGGAATGGAATAATATCTTCAAAGCACAAAAAAAGGGGAAAAAAGACTGCCCATCAGAATTCTATAATCAATAAAAATATCCTTTAAAAAAAAAAAAAAGAAGCCGCAGACTTCCCTGATGGTCCAGTCATTAAGAATGGACCTGGCAATGAAGGGGTCACAGGTTCAATCCCAGGTCCAGGAAAATCCCAGATGCTGCAGGGCAGCTAAGCCTGTGGGCCACAATTACTGAAGCCTGTGCATCCTAGACGACTCCGCAACAAGAGAAGCCACCACAACGAGAAGCCTGTGAACAGCAACTAGAGAGCAGCCACGGCTCAGGGTAACTAGAGGAAGACCACAGGCAGCAACAAAGACCCAGCACAGCCAAAAATAAACAAATAATTAATTTAAAAAATAGATAAAAAAAATTTTTTTTAAGTTTGTTCTTTAAAAAGGAGACAAAACAAAAACATATTCAAATAAAGAAAGATTCAGAGAATTCATCACAGCAGACCACAAAACAAAAGATGATGAAATTAGTTCTGAGAATGAAGGTAACAATATCAGAGGGAAATTCAGATCTTCAAGAACAAATAAAGAATGTTGGAGATAGTATGTATGTGGGAAATAGTAAAACTATATTTTCCCCTTCTTTAAAATACATGTGAATTTTTAAAACAAAACTTACTTGTGAATTTTTAAAACAAAATTATGATTTTAAAAAACAAAAATTATAATTGTACCAATCATAAAGAAGAACAAAATAATGCCATTTGCAGCAACATGGATGGACCTAGAGATCATCATACTAAGTGAAGTAACTTAGACAGAGAAAGACAAATATATGGTATCACTTATATTTGGAATCTAAAAAATGGTACAAATGAACTTATTTACAAAACAGAAATAGTGTCATAGAAAACAAACTTATGGTTACCAACGGGGGAAGGGAGGGACAGATAAATTGGGAGATTAGGACTGACGTATACACACTACTATATATAAAATATATAATTAATAAGCGCAGGGAACTTTACTTAATACTCTGTAATGATGTATATGGGAAAAGAATCTAAAAGAGTAGATATATATATATATATATATATATATATATATATATATATGTATAACTTATTGAGAGTCCCTTGGACTGCAAGGAGATCCAACCAGTCCATCCTAAAGGAGATCAGTCCTGGGTGTTCATTGGAGGGACTGATGTTGAAGCTGAAACTCCAATACTTCGGCCACTTGATGTGAAGAGCTGACTCATTTGAAAAGACCCTGATGCTGGGAAAGATTGAGGGCAGGAGAAGAAGGGGACAACAGAGGATGAGATGGTTGGATGGTATCACCGACTCTATGGACATGGGTTTGGGTGGACTCTGGGAGTTGGTGATGGACAGGAAGGCCTGGAGTGCTGCAGTTCATGGGGTCACAGAGTAGACACGACTGAGCGACTGAACTGAACTGATTCACTTTGCTATACAGCAGAAACTAACACAATATTATAAATCAACTACACTCCAATAAAAATTAATTAGAAAACAAAAAGTTTATAAGTTGTAGGTTTTATACTGCATAGTAGATGTAAAACACATTGAAAGCAGGGGGGCATACACTGGACATATACAATTGCAAGATATCTACATTATATATGAATTGATAAAATATTCTCTCTAAATAGACTATAAAAACTTAAGAATATGACTTGTAATCCCTAGACAACTGCTAAATAAATGTTACAAAGAGTTACAGTTACCAAGGCAAAAGATAAATTAAAATGAATACTAAAAAACTATTCAAACTATCTAAAAGAAGATAGAAAGGAAAAATGGAAGCCTAAAATGGACAAAAAGAAAAATAATGAAATGGAAAACTAAAATCCAACCATATCATTTACATTAAAGGTTTTCAATTTAAGCATTCCAATTAAAAGGCAAAATTTGTCAGGATGAATAAAAAAGCAAGACCCAATTATATGCTGGTGAAGAGATATGCTGTTAAGTTCAAAGATACAGATAGATGAAAGTAAATTACTAGAAAAAGTTATATCATGCAAAACTTTTTTCGAGTAGGTGAGTCTTTATTTTTCGCACACCATTCTCAAACACTATCGTGTATGTGCGTGTGCGCTCAGTCACTCGGTCATGTTCCACTCTTTGTGACCCCACAGACTATAGCTTGCCAGTCTCCTCTGTCCATGGAATCTCCCAGATAAGAAGGACTGGAGTAGGTTACCATTTCCTTTTTCAGGGGATCTTCCCGAGCCAGGGATTGAACCCACAATGGCAGGCGGATTCTTTACCACTGAGCCACCAGGGAAGCCCAGTGGCCCTATTAGTATAACAAAATTATGTTTGAGATAAAGAATATTATCAGATAGAAAGAAGGACGTTTATTCATAATAAAAGGTCAATTCATCATGAAGGTAATATTTACAAATGTGTTCAAACATAAAAGTCTCAAAATACATGAAGCAAAAGTTTACAAAAATTAAAGAAAAAATAAACTCCAAAATCATAATATTAATAGAAGTTAGCACTCTTTCAGTAACTGGCAGGAAAAAAGAAGATGAAAATATCAGTAAAGATGAAGATCCAAAAACGCTATCAGCAGCTTTGGCCTAACTGATATTTATAC